>NC_037688.1:63779704-64113039 GCF_003255815.1 Theropithecus gelada
GAAACCCCCCCCCAAAAAAAAAAAAAAAAAAAAAAAAAAAAATGGAGCTAATTACAATTCCAGTAGGTAACTTATAAAGTGATTATTAGTAGCAGAGTTTTTTTAAAAGCCTCCAATTGTACATTATTTTACAAGTGAGGATGCTAGGCCCAAAGAGGTGAATGAGCTGGGCCTGAGTGGAACCCAGGTCACTCAACACTCCATCCTTTTCACTTCACCTCATTACCTTCTTTGCAAAATTCTAAGTCATTCCCTCAAAACATCACATTGTTTTTATGCCCATTTTAGAGTTGAGTATATTGCATAATTTTGCAACTCTTCAAACCCAGATCATCCAAGCATGATATATATATTATAACAGCCTCATAATTAAAACTCTCAGCTTGACCTTTCCTTGTGAGTAGAACTTTTTTTTAATTGACTCTATGTGGAATCCTAACCATAGCTCTCAAACTTGCTATGCATTTTCCCACACAAACCACCATCAATTCTGACAGCCACCCACAAACTATTGTCACAATCCATCTTTGCATCAACTTGGAGAATAAAAGTGACTTCGGAGTTGAGGGGGAAGTGCAGAAAAGCAAAGAATTTGCTGAAAGGGTGGCAAACAGAAGCTGTTGGGCATGGTCACAGCAGCCTCATTAATTCTGTCCTCCAATTCAGGGAGGCAGGATAAAGGAGAGTTGAAGGAGGTTGAACCATTAAATAATAATCCTTTTATTAGTGCACTCAGCTAAATGTGATAGTCCGGCCTCTTTGGAGACTGTGCAATTAATCCCATGTACTTGCCAGACACAACAAGGGGGATAAGAGGCTCGTGTCTACTGGGATAAATAGATACTGTGAATTTCCTGGGCTTATTGGCAGAATGTGCCACTGTCATGCCAAAAAAAAAAAAAAAAAAAAAGCAGAGGAGGGGAATGTTCTGATTTAAAATGAGTAAATAGGGCCACAGGGAAGAGAGATGTCTTCTCATCAACTCTGCATGAGGAGTTGCCATGCCTTTCGAGCTTTGTTATCGAGAGAATGGCAGAATGACATTTCTCTCCACTGGAGATGGAACAAGAGAATGTAAGACTTCAACTGCAGTATGAGAGTTCCAGATTAAACCCAAAGAAGAAATCATTATAGAAATGTCTATTAACACCACAAATGATTTTCAGTGGAAGTTCTTAGAATCTGCTTTTCTGGACATATTTCAAAATGGGTTGTCGATCAGAGTCTTACATGGAACCAAATCTCAATCAGATGGTTTCATGAACTGACTTTAACAAAAAATCTGCTAACAATGGCTTGAGCAAGATTAGGGGAACTTGTGAGAGGTGAAGCTTCCTGTGAGGAAGCTTTCCATTAGCTGTTGATGTACCTTGGAACTAGAAATAACAGGAAGCTTTACCTCTCCTAATGAAGCAATGAGAGGAAAGGATGTTAGTGGACCTCAGTGAGGTCTAGAGCCTTGGAGGAGGGACCTTCCAGCAAGAAGGGGCCACACTACAGTCAGAGATACGATGCCAGAGTGGAAGGAATGCCTCTCTCTTCCTTACCTCTGATATCATGCTGATGCTGCCCACTGGTCAAGTTCAAACAGAAGCCAGTCAGTAAAAGACAGCAGGTGGTACAGTCCACAGTGGGAAGACCCCAGGGCACAAGCCAGTGAAGAATAATAAAGTAAGACAGGAAGCAATCGCAGAATAACCACAAAGGTTAAATTCTTCTTTTACTATCACAGAACCATTAGAAAGCCACAGAGGATCTTAGAGACTATTTCACTCAAAGATCAAAAAAGAAAGCTAAGGCCCGAAAGAACCCCTCATCCAAAGCTACACAACCTAGTCGTAAGTAGATCCTCTTTCCAATGATCTTTCTGTACAGTTCCCAGAAATATAGAATAGATTATATACCTCTGCAAGCTTGCTCTAAACCTTCATGGTTAGAAACTTCTTATATTATTCTTTTTTATTATTATTATTTTTGAGACAGAGTCTTGCTCTGTTGCCTAGGCTAGAGGGCAGTGGCATGATCTCAGCTCACAGCTCACTGCAACCTCCACCTCCCAGGTTCAAGCAATTCTCCTGCCTCAGCCTCCCAAGTAGCTGGGACTACAGACATGTGTCATCACGCCCGGCTGATTTTTTTTTTTTTTTTTTTAGTAGAGACAGGGTTTCACCATATTGGCCAGGCTGGTCTCCAGCTCCTGACCTCAAGTGATCCACCCATCTCAGCTCCCAAAGTGCTAGGGTTACAGGCATGAGCCGCTGCACCTGGCCAGAAGTTTCTTATATTATTCCTTAGCATCTCCAATGACCAGGCTGTCACCTTGAACATCTTTAGGGGTGGAGATGAAAAGAGTCAAGAGAGTAGGCACTCATTTAACAAGTCCCAGGCACTTCTCTAGTCATTTATTTATTTGACTAATATTTATTGAAATACACTATGTGTCAAGATCTATTCTAGGCATAGTGATTCATTAATGAACAAGACAGATAAGACCCCTGACCTTTTGGCGCTTACATTGTAATGAGAAAGATAGTACATAAGAAAGCAAATAAGATAATTTCAGGGAGTGATAAGTGCTGGAAATAAATAATTGTAAGTGACTAAGGTCAGGCAGAAATGACCCTAGATACATGCGTCAAGGAAGGTTTATTTGAGAAGGTGATGACAGAACTGGAATCCAAATGAAAAGGAGACAGTCATAAAAAGAGCATGCTAGGCAAGGGGGTCAGAGAGTACAAAAGCCTTGAGATTGGAATAAACTTGGGTGCCCATGGAACAATTAGAAGATTAATATTGCTGAAACCTAGTGATCCAGGGATAGAGTGGTATGGAACAAAAGAAGGAAGGGATAGGGAGGAGCTGAATCATGTTGTGTTAGTCAGTTTTCATGCTACTGATAAAGACATACCTGACACTAGGCAATTTACAAAGGAAAGAAGTTTAATGGAGAACTCACAGTTCCACATGGCTGGGGAAGCCTCACAATCATGGCAGAAGGCAAGAAGGAGCAAGTCACACCTTACATGGATGGTGGCAGGCAAAAAGAGAGCTTGTGCAGGGCAACTCCTGTTTTTAAAACCATTGTGTCTCATGGGACCCATTCACTATCCTGAGAACAGCATGGGAAAGACCTGCCCCATAATTCAGTCATCTCCCACTGGGTTCCTCCCACAACATACGAGAATTATGGGAGCTACAAGATGAGATTCGAATGGGGTCACACAGCCAAACTATATCACATGTAGAGCTTTGTGGTCTCTAAAAAGGAATTTGGTGGGAAGCCATTGAAAAGTCTGAAGTAAGAAACTGATGTGATCTTCTTATATCACTTAATCTTCACAATTCTTGAAAGACAGTGTTGTTACCTCCATTACCCAGATGAGAAAACTGAATCTCATGGGGATTAAATTAAATATACTCAAGGTCACAGTGAGTGATTCATGAGTTGGCATTCAGGTTCAGTTCTGTCTGACTCCAAGAGCCACTTCAGTTCAGGCCACTTTGACATGCTGTTGTTGACATTCCACACTCTCTCTCCTGAATTTGCAATTTGGCCCCATTAGCCTTTTCATCATCCAAGCTTGATATTTAGGCTAAAGTCATCTTCTAGTTCCATTAATGAGGAGTCAGAAATCATCAGTGCATAATACTGTATGGTTCTATTTCATAACCCAACTCATGTGTCTGATGATATCTGGCAGAGCATTAGCCCTACAAGATGGCAGATAAAATAATACAGGGTCTACCAGCAGCGTTGACATTTAAAAAGATGCATAATTATTTTTTAACTTTCTTTCACAATCTTCAATAATATTTTCAACATCATTATTTTACAAATGCTTTTAATACACAAGAGATTTTTAACTCTTGTTCCTTCTCCAGCTTAGGCACTGGCTCTTTAAAATAATTGCCTGTGCTTCTGTCCAAGGTGCTGAAACTATTTGACCATGACTTCTGAACAAGAAGACTAACACCCATTTTAAGAAGATTTGCACTCCTCCCACAAAAAATAAATTGCGACAGCATTGTTTACTTTATGAAAATATTTAAGGTACAGAAGCAAGTTCCACGAGGGCCTTGCTCCTCAAATCATGGCCCACCTATCAGCAGCATCAGCATCACCTGGGAGCTTGCAAGAAATGTAGAATCACAGTGCCCACCCCAGCCTGCTGAACCAGAATCTGAATTTTAACAAGATCTTCAGGTGATTCATACACATATTAAAGTTTGAGGAGCACTAAACTGATGCACTTTAAAATTGTAGTTTTACACCTTTCGGGAGCTTTTGAAAATCCCAGTGCCCAAGATGAAATCTAGGTATCGTTATGTTTTAAAGCTCCTAAAATGATTTCAATGTGAAGTCAAGATGGAGAGCCACTGATTTTTTTTAAAGAAAACTTCACATCCTTACCATAAATGGAAAGCCAGTATCACCTACCATAAATAGACAGAAATTGTACAAAAAGATTAAAGACTATCAATAATTCTCAATACATACTATTGTGTGAACTTGATATCTACTCTCTTCTAAAAGATAGGTGTTAGGCATCTACTACCACCACATTGAGACATTCTTTTTAATCTAATCAGAAGAATTAATAGAAAATTAGAAAGGCAAACTTTTTCACAACATGTTTTAGTGTTATCAAAGTCAAACTTTGTGCTATCTAAGCCGACTCACACACTCAGTGTTACAAGCGTTATACTTTGGGAAACACTGATCTGTTAAATAAGGAGGCTTCAGAAGCTCTTATCTGCACTTTAGACTCACCTGGAGTTTTTATCAAAACCTATATTCAGACACTATTCCCAGATGAAGGAAGTCAGAACCTCCAGGAATGAACCCAAGTCATCAGAATTTTAAAAAACATTCCCAGGTGATTCTGACACACAGCCAGGATTGAGAACCACTTGGCTACTTGGTAACACTTGGTTAACTGGGAAAATACAATACAGCTCTCCAAAATAATCGTCATTTGGCCATTTCACAAATTCAGACTCTTCACAATTGCTTGAGAGTCCACAGTGTGTGCACATCTCACTGTTGAGGTTTTAGGGTGCTGATAAATCCTACCCATCTATCCCCCACTCTGGCTTTGGAACAAGTTGAGGAATAAAATGAAGGAATTGGCTAGTGAATATCAGTTATAAGCTCTATTACTGTAAGGGTGGATTGGAGAACTTCAACTTGACCAAGGGCCAACAGATTTCCCACCCAATGAGTTTCAGTCTTCGGCCAGGCACCCATGAGATAGTCTGGGACTTCACAGAAAAAAGTTGTGCAGACTGTTGCAAGCAGATTTTCTGCCTCCAAGTCAAGACTTGTTGGTGAAGGCAGTTAGCGATGGGCATCTAGACCTTCCTTTGGAAGCCAGGCATGGACCACAACCCACTTAGGGGGTCCTACAGGGAAGATGGGAGCATAGGAAGACTTCCGGCCTCCTAGGGTCAGGCTGGCCTGAGAAATAGGGAGGGAGGGAGGCTTATTCACATATATTCTGTACCTTCTCCCAATTCTACAAATCAGTCAAGACCTTCATTCTCCATTGGGAGTGCAGTAAAAGAGGAAAGTTGAGAGAAGTTACCTTCCAAATGCTTCTGAAAGATTAAGAACAAGAATTCCTAAGTAATGGACTAACATAGAACTACTAGAAATAATATGGTTCCCCCTACATTCACCTCCTCATGACCTAGGGAATCTATAAAAGTGGCTCAGGGAATTCTATAACCTGCATGGAGGCAAACAGTCAGGTGTGCTGTACGACTAAAATACTTAAAGAAGCAAGGCAAGGAAAGATCCTCCTGGTCCTCTCAGCACCTCACTGTCCTCAAAGTAGGGGTGTTGGGTGCCTGTAAAAGCATATTTCTATCTTCAGGATCAGAGATTTTCAGCCCTGGCCTACTCATCTCTTCCAGCTGTCACACAGTTCTCTAAAGGCTCTGAAATAAAAAAAAATAATAATAATTGTAACTGACTAAATACAGACACCAAATAGCACTTCCAAAAGTGAAAAAATTGGTGCCAAAATCAAAGTAGTTACACATTCAAAGCACTGCAGCTCCTGAAACCAGGCTCCTGGTATGAAAAGGATGTGGGTCATGCAGGTCTGAGTTCAAATCCTGACGCCACCACTCTTCACCTGAGTGATGTTGGACAAGTCACTTCCAGTCTCTGAGCTACTATTGCATCATCTGTAAAATGGAGATAACAATAGTACTGACTTCAAAACAGGGTGGTGGGAATTATTTATAATAATTTTAAGTATCTGAAACATTAATAAACTCTCTTACTATTTGGTTCTCTATAATAGGGGCAAGAAGAACTTTGCCTCTTCTGGGATTTCTCTGAGAAACTGCATCCACTTTGAGATGATGAGACCACTCCCAGAAAGAAAGAGTTTAGCAATGTCATGCTCACAGCTGTCTCTCTTTTCCAAAGTAGAGAAAGCATATCACTCATTTCAGTCATCTAGTAAGAGTCCCTGAAAAAGACAGAACATCAAGAATTTGGAATAAAGAAGGCAGACCATCAGTCACTCCATATTCAATTTCAATACTATGAAATGTGGTTCCCCATTTTACCTTAGTTCTCTCTCTCCATTTCCATCCACTGCTAGTCTCTGGAGCTAAACTTCAGCCTTCAGGGTGATGTGATGGCAGCTGCATAAAGGCCACTTGCCCATCTCATCAGATAGAGCTAAGTGATATCCCTGGAGTCAACTAATAGCAACCTAATGGTGGGGGAGGGTTGATACAGGTGACCTGTCCCCACTATGTCAAGTGTGTCTCTAGGGCTCTGAGAGAGGCCACAAATATTCTGCAGCTGCAGACAAGGGCTTCTTGTTATTGTAAATTAATCTTGTAAATATCTGATTTCTAAGAAGCTGTAAGGAAATGACCCCCTGTTGCTAAATGTGTGTGCCTCAGCATATTTGATTGTCTGGGGCATGGTGATATGCTCTGACATGGCTGTCCCAGCCAGGTCTGCAAGGGAAAGGCCATCTCCCTGAGGGAAAGTACAGGGTCTTTTCCAGAGAATGAGGTCATCATAGCATCTGTCATCAAGAGAAAAGGCAGGTCATCAAACAGGGAAAGGAAAATGAGCCTTGGAAGGTAGGAGAGAGGGCTGTGCTTCTTTCAGTTTTCCTAGGGAGGATAAGACAAAGGTGGTGCTGAAAGAAAACTGACTGTTTTTCTTGAAACCCTACTGATGAGGTAACCCAACTTTACATTTGACTGCCTCCTTAAGGTTCTCTTTGTTGGTTTTCTGCCATAGACCCAGAGCTTTAGTAAAGTCCTATTTAAACATTCCATCTTGGGCCAGGTGTGGTGACTCACATCTGTAGTCCCAGCATTTTGCTGGGAGCAGCAGGAGCATTGCTCAAGGTAAGGAGTTCAAGACGAGCCTGGGAAACATAGCAAGATCCTGTCTCTACAGAAAGAAATTAAAATATTTTTTAAATGGCTGGGCATGGTGGTGCATGCCTGTAGTCCCAGATACTCAAGAGGCAGAGGCAGGATGATCTCTGAGCCCAGGAAGTCGAGGCCACAGTGAGCTGTGATTGCTCCACTGTACTCCAGCTTGGGTGACTGAGCAAGACTCTGTCTCAAAAAAAAAAAAAAAAAAAAAAATCCATCTTCTACTGGTTGAACTGAAATATTAAATAAGAGGGTATCCCCAACCAAAACCAAAACAACCTTGGAGTGGGAACCCCCCAAAAGGGAAAGTGAATCCAGCACAGGGTTAGACCCCACGGTGCCATCACTCTTTCCTCAAAAGGTTCTACCTGTGAGCACCCTTAGATGTAATGGCTTATCTCTCTCAAGAGTGAGAGAATTATCTTACAGAGTTTTTAAATACTTCCGAGATGGATAAGCTTTACCAAATGTATCCAGTGACTCTTGGTCATTGGATTTCAAGATTGACTAGCCATGTGTCACTTTCCTAAGTGGCTGGAAAAGACCCCAAAGAAATGTCCCTCCTTCCATTGCCCTTCCCTAACTAACCACATATGAACACATCCTTCAGAACCAATGTCAATTCTCTCCCAAAATTTGTGGAACAATATTTTAGCTTACAAATACCCATGAAAACTTAACAATGCTATGACTAACGAATGGTATTGGGAAAGAAAGTAGGAGAATAGGATGAGAACTCAAAAATTCTTCCAAGTAGCAAGACCAACCTTCACCCATTAACATCCAGTTGTTTCTTCTCTATTTCTTCTTCTACAGAATAACAAACAGTCTTGCTCTTTATTTCAGAATCCTCTTTAAACTTCCAGGGCATTCTTTTGGTTTTTTGTTGTTTGTTTATTTGTTTGAGACACAGTCTTGCTCTGTTGGCCAGGCTGGAGTGCAAACACCAGCAGTGGTGCAATCTTGGCTCACTACAACCTCTGCCTCTCAGGTTCAAGCGATTCTTGTGCCTTACCCTCCCAAGTAGCTGCAATTACAGGTGCACACCACCACACCAGGCTAATTTTTTTTTAATTATTATACTTCAAGTTCTAGGGTATCTATGCACAATGTGCAGGTTTGTTACATAGGTATACATGTACCATGTTGTTTGCTGCACCAATCAACTAGTCATTTACATTAGGTATTGCTCCTAATGCTATCCCTCCCCATGTCCTCCACCCTACAACAGGCCCTGGGGTGTGATGTTCCCTGCCCTGTGTCCAAGTGTTCTCATTGTTCAATTCCCACCTATGAGTGAGAACAATTGGTGTCTGGTTTTCTGTCCTTGTGATAGTTTGCTGAGAATGATGGTTTCCAGCTTCATCCATGTCCCTGCAAAGGACATGAACTCATCCTTTTTTATGGCTGCATAGTATCCCATGATGTATATGTGCCACACTTTCTTAATCCAGTCTATCATTGATGGACATTTGGGTTGGTTCCAAGTCTTTAATATTGTGAATAGTGCTGCAATAAATATATGTGTGCATATGTCTTTATGGTAGCATGATTTATAATCCTTTGGGTATATACCCAGTGATGGGATCACTGGGTCAAATGGTATTTCCAGTTCTAGATCCTTGAGGAATCGCCACACTGTCTTCTACAATGGTTGAACTAGTTTACACTCCCACCAACAGTGTAAAAGCGTTCCTATTTCTCCACATCCTCTCCAGTATCTGTTGTTTCCTGACTTTTTAATGATCACCATTCTAACTGGTGTGAGATGGTATCTCATTGTGGTTTTGATTTGCATTTCTCTGAGGACCAGTGATGATGAGCATTTTTTCATGTGTCTGTTGGCTGCATAAATGTCTTCTTTTGAGAAGTGTCTGTTCATATCCTTTGCCCACTTTTTGATGGGGTTGTTTGTTTTTTTCTTGTAAATTTGTTTAAGTTCTTTGTAGATTCTGGATATTAGCCCTTTGTCAAAAGGGTAGATTGCAAAAATTTTCTCCCACTCTGTAGGTTGCCTGTTCACTCTGATGTACACCAGGCTAATTTTTATATTTTTAGTAGAGGCAGGGTTTTACCATGTTGGCCAGGCTGGTCTCAAACTCCTGACCTCAAGTGATCTGCCCGCCTCAGCCTCCCACAGTGCTGGGATTACAGGTGTGAGCCACCGTGTCTGGCCTAAACTTGCAGGGATTTCTTAAATTGCACAATTTTCTTCTCTAATCCAAATGACTTCAGTAACTCTTACGTTTCCTCTAGCATTTTTTTTCTCCAGGAGAATTGTGCCTCTTTCCAAATATACTGCAAGCACCAATACTGTCTCCACCACCCACAGATAATTTTATTGCTAGTACTCTATTTCTTTTATCTATTCTTCCTGAGTAAGGAAGACAACTTAATCAGGGGAAAAAATTTCAGATTAATTTAGATAATTTTAAACTAATTAAAATAAATCTAAAGCAGAGATTCTTCAGGTTCTTTTTGTTTACAGCCAACTTTGAAATACCAAAACTTTCAGGAACATGCTTGAAGGGATTAACAAAACCAAACCAAGTCTTTAAAAGTCAATGGTAATTGCAGTGCAATTGCTGCTACAAAGCAATCATATTTTGGTCCTTTTACAAAAGCAGCTAGCTGGTTGTGGTGGCTCATACCTACAATTCCAGCACTTTGGGAGGCTGAAGCAGAAAGATTGCTTAAGGCTAGGAGTTTAAAACCAGCCTGGACAACATAGTGAGACCCCATCTCTACAAAAAAAAGGTTTTTTTAAAATAGCAGAGTGTGCTGGTGCATGCTTGTAGTCCCAGCTACTCGGGAGGCTGAAGTGGGAGGATCGCTTTAGCACAAGAGTTCTAGGCTGCAGTGAGTTATCATGGTGCAACTGAACTCCAGCCTGGGCAGTAGAGTGAGATTCCATCTCAAAACAAAAATGTAAAAAGCATTTGCATTTACTGAACTCATTATTTAGTGGCCCTTCAGCACTAACTGTGTTTTACTAGAAACATTCACTGGCCTACCTGTGCCTTTTTACCTACTCCCAAAGTAAAATTCTTGTAAAATCTGTGTTAGTAGAATTTCAACAAACCGACATTTAACCGAGCCAAAGGAAGAAATAAAATGAGACACAGCAATGATAATCATAACGATATACATAGTAAGAGTCGCCCTCTGCATTCTGCAACATGAGAATGAGTTTGAAATGGGACACATAAATCTACACCTGATTAAGTCTCTGTTTCCACATGTCTCTCAGAGTGTGAGCATCTCAGTTGACCTGGAGTGATCTCGTGCCTGAAAACATGGATTTTTTTCATGTAATTGACCCCTAAATACAAGCCAACTACTTCAATTGGTCCTCAATTGAGTAAATATTTGTTCTTGTGAAGGTTGCAAGAATCAAAATGGAGTCATTTGTGTTTAAAAAAACAAACAAACAAAAATCCTGATGAATAGCGCAGGGAAGGCTATGAAGAGAGGGTTCTCACACTTGAATTCCTGACAACAAAACTAGGACAAAAGACCCCACAAAATCTGCAATCTTGTACAAAGGCCATTGCAGTCTTACACAAAAAAATACCTTTGCGAGGACGTCTCAACTGTCTCAACTGTCTGTCGAACCTCAGAACAATATCACCCTTGTTACTGATCCTTGTAGCCAAGGATAATTATCTCAAAACAATTACATTGTTCTCCTGCAGTTTTCCTTTAAAAATCTTTGCCTTCCTTTACCTTCCTGAATACACACCTAGTTCACTGTGGCATGTGTATTCTCATGGCAATGCCCCGATTAAATATGATTTTCTTTTAAAGGGCTTCTCTCTGTTATTTAGATTGACATTTCAATGCCAGAGTATACTTCTGCTGTATACCGCACTCTGTTTCATTAATGATCTCATGGACTTTCAACGGCAATTTTTGTTATACTCAGTTCCACCTTAACCTGCTAATTTTAGAACCTTATCTCTATCAAGGGAAGATTTTTAAAGTCCTTCTTAAGTCATGCAGAATTTAGATCAGAAACACTAATTTCTCCTTTAAGGATGGTAAACAAGTTCAAATGTTTACGTGTTCCCAACATCATGATAGAGTAGGCATTGTTGATTGGGCTACTAACAGTTTTCCTGATGAAAATAGCAATTATCCTGACACGAATAGATTTCACATTTTACTTTTATATTATGGACATTAAACACCTTTTCTCTGATTGTTTAAAAAGCTTTTCAAAGATTGTTCAGATAATGACCCCACTCAGAAAATAATGACTAGTGTGGGAAATCAATGATATTTTTTAAGTTTTACCATTTGACGTAAATGACTCCACAGTAAACTAAGTTCTTCTTAAAGATATATTGTATTCATAACAGATAAAACCTTTACTTATTTGAGAGTTTTAGTATGAACAATTCGCTTAATGATCTTCTAGTTGAATTTGTAATAAAGTGATTCCAGATAGTGTAAAATACAACACCATTGTAAGCATTGTCTTTCTTTGTCACCACCGTGATGTTACACTACACTTCTTACTTCTTACTTCCAGGAAGTTATACCCACTCCACAGTAAGTCCCATGCACACTCATCTGATAGACATTGATTTTATTATTATTAATTATTATTATTTTGAGACTGAGTCTCGCTCTGTCACCCAGGCTGCAGTGCAGTGGCACAATCTCAGCTCAGTGCAACCTCCACCTCCTAGATACAAACGATTCTCCTGCCTCAGCCTCCCCAGTAGCTGGGACTACAGGTGTATGCCACCACGCCTGGCTAATTTTTGTATTTTTAATAGAGATGGGGTTTCACCATGTTGACCAGGCTGGTCTCAAACTCCTGACCTCAAGTGATCCACCTGTCTTAGCCTCCCAAAGTGCTGAGATTACAGGCATGAGCCACTGTGCCCAGCCTGATAGACACTGGTTTACAGTATATGTCTTCAGCTGTGGCTGAAATAAAATTATATTCATTGCTTCCAATTTGAGGGAAGATCTAAGAAGTTTTCTTTGGCATACCAGCTGAAAACCATTGGGTTAGATATTGCTATAAATGTCCTAGAAATTAGAAGGCATTTATGATATAAATCAGTTAACAGCAAAGGGGAAAAGTTGAAAAAAGCCCTGGTTAAGAAAGGGAAATCCCTGGGTTCTAACTGTAGCCCTGCCATTAACTGCTTGAGTGAAGTCACTAAATCCTTCCTCTGTTGAGTTCCTCCATTTATAAAATGAAGAAGTTGAATCTAGATAGATCCATGTATATGTAGAAATTTAGGATGTGATCAAAACGAATTACAAATCCATGATAAATTTATTTAAACATAAATACTACTTTTGTAGAAAAGTAGAAGGGACACTGTTTATTATCTTGAGTGTAGGTATGGTAAACTGACTAACAATCAAATTTTTTAAAACAGTTTATTTGAGCAAACAGCAGTTCATGAATTGCACAACTCCAAACCAGAAGATGTTTGAGAGCTCTGCCAAGGGAATGGAAAGGGGAAAGTTTTATAGGGCAAACATAGAAGTAAAGCAAACAAATATTTGGTTACAGTACGCAGTTGTCTTATTTGGTCTATACTGTTGAAAAGTCTCTAGTTATATAATTATAAGTTTTTTGGCTGCTTCTGCTTGGTTGAGTGTCAGTTCTGTTATTCTTTAATACAGTCTTTTATAAGAAATAGTTCAAGTTAAGTTTCACTTAGGTTTGCAAATCAAACAAGGTTAAGGTCACTTATTGAGACCAAACTGGCTTTGTTTGCTCAGGGATTCTTCCCACCTGGTTTTCATTTTAATTTACTTTAACAGTAGCTTTCCTTAGCGTAACACCAAAAACCAGGGAGGAAAAGGAATGAAAAGACTAACAGACCTAATCATATAAACAGTTTAAATTCCTTCATGATAAAAGACATTGTCAATATATTTAAAACAAGCATACCGTAAAAAACATGAACACATATACAAAATACTGAGTTCATACCTGTGTTAGCCCGTTCTCATGCTGCTATCAAGAAATACCCGACAGTGGGTAATTTATAAAGGAAAGAGGTTTAACTGACTCACAGCTCAGCATGGCTGGGGATACCTCAGGCAACTTACAAGCATGGTGGAAGGGAGGCAAATACGTCCTTATTCACATGGCGGCAGCAAAAAGAAGTGCAAGCAAAATGGGGGGAAGCCCCTTATAAATCTATCAGATCTCATGAGAACTCACTATCACAAGAACAACAAGAGGGAAACTTGTTGTTGCCCGCATGATTCAATTACCTCCCCCCGGGACCCTCCCATGATACGTGGGGATTATGGGAACTACAATTCAAGATGAGATTTGGGTGGGGACACAGCCAAACCATATCCATACTCAATCTGTAAAGAGTAGTTAAAAAGAAAAAAGAAAAAGAAGAACACCCCTGTAAAAATTTGCAAAGAATACAAAGAGGCAATTTATAAAATAAGAACCACCAATGATAATAAACACCTGAAAACACACTAACGCTTATTATTACTTAAAGAGATGCAAACTAAAACAACATAAGGTTGCTCTATCTTGCCAGATGTCACTGACACACAGTGTGAGTGGGCATGTGTGGAAATGTGTACACTCAAACATACCACTAGTAGCAGTTTAAATTCATATAAACTTTTTAGAAGGGAAGTTAGCAATAGCTATTCATACACCTACCATTCGACTCAGCAATCCTAGTTCTAGGCATTATCATGTTTTCAATTGTTGACAAACCACACACATATATTTGAACAAAGGTATTGCAGTCTTGTCTGATAATAGTACATTATTGGAACTGTTCTAAATGCTCATCAATAAGAAATGTGTTAAATAAGTTATTGTACCTCCATAAAACGGAATATAATGAAGCTATTTGAAAATAATGAGTTAGATCTGTATGTACTCTTGGCCAAGATATCTACCTTAGATTTTTAAGTGAAAATAGTATGTATAGTATAATTCCATCTTATTTTAAAAGAATTTTCACTATCTGAATTGTAAATATCTGATTCAATGAAGGTTTTTCAATGATTATTGATATGGTTGGGATCTGTGTTCCCATTCAAATATCAGGGTCAATTGCAATCCTCAGTGTTAAAGGTGAGGCCTGGTGGGAGCTGATCGGAACTTTTGTGAATGGTTTAGCACTATCCCCTTGGTGCTGTTCTCATGATAGTGAGTGAGTGAGTGAGTTCATACGAGATCCGTTTAAGAGCATGTGGCACCTCCCCACTCTCTCTTCCTCCTGCTTCATCCAGCAATGTAAGACATGCCTGCTTCCACTTCATCTTCTGCTGTGATTGTAAGTTTCCTGAGGCCGCCCCAGAAGCAGAAGCCACTGTGCTTCCTATACCATGAGCCAATTAAACCTCTTTTATTTATAAATTGCCCAGTCTCAGGTATTTCTTTACGGCAGTGCAAGGATGGACTAATACAATTATACATCAATTTTATTATCAGAAAACAGCATTTACACTTCATAAAATAAAACAAAAGGGTTTTCTTCTAGATGATTTATGCCTAAGTATGAAAAGGAGGCTATTGAATCCCGGAATAAGTTCACATTACTCAGGAGAATACAAAATATTTTCTTCTGCAAACCTTAAGCCCAGTACTTAGTAGTTGTACTAATTAAATAGTTTGGGGATGAATAGATAAATAAATCAATGGATGGATGGATAGATGGATGGATGGATATTGAGGTCACAAAGGCAGTTGGTTGTTGTTGTGGTTGTTTTATTTAGTGACCTAAATAATCCAAGAAAATCACTCTGAAGTAGCTGGTCCTCCAAAAATGACAGGATTATTGGCTACCATGGCTTTTGGAGTCTGGTCCTTACACACAAAGACCTGATGAGGGATCCAGATGATGTGGACGGACAGGGCTTACAGGAGCTCTGCTTAGCTTAAGACAAAACTCTCCCATACATGGGTTCCAAATAATCCCTAAGTGCAGTATTTGATGATCCCAGAGCCAGTCTTCTGTGACTTATTCCTGTAGACATGAAGGAAATGCAGAAATGAAACAAGGAGACAGAAGGAGACCTTATGATATGAGATATCATGCCTGGGGAAGCAACATTGTTTTTGGAAGATTAACTTTTCTTTTTGGTTTACACATATGCTGCTAGAGCTATAAAAGGAATTAACTGATGACAATATTACCCCAAGTCCAGAAAAGGCTAAACTGTGTAATAATCCAAATACACCTCTGTCTCACCATCCTGTGAACACAGAAAGAGCTACCTTGAAAATGTTCAATTCAGACCGGGTGTGGTGGCTCACGCCTGTAATCCCAGTACTTTGGGAGGCCTAGGTGGGCGGACCACGAAGTCAGGAGATCGAGACCATCCTGGCTAAAACAGTGAAACCCCATCTCTACTAAAAATACAAAAAAATTAGCCAGGCGTGGTGGCGGGCCCCTGTGGTCCCAGCTACTAGGGAGGCTGAGGCAGGAGAATGGCCTGAACCCGGGAGGTGGAGCTTGCAGTGAGCCGAGATCACGCCACTGCACTCCAGCCTGGGCCACAGAGCAAGACTCCGTCTCAAAAAAAAATTAAAAAAAAAAAAAAAACAATAAAAATAAATTTTAAAAAAAAGAAAATATTCCATTCATCCCAGTGTCTTAAATTTTCCATGGCTTGCCTCCATGTGTTCACGCAGGTCCCCTGTTCAATATTTCTGGGAGTATCTGCCTGCATTTCATGCATCCTCATCTGGCCAGCTATCATCTCCACGTGGAGTCCTCCCTGTTCTTCCCCTCTTGTCCCAGGTTTTCCTTGTTGACATCTCCTGATTATGAAGAACTTCAGAGGATCTCATTGCTGCCATTCCTGACAAAAGCCACCATGAAAAGGTCACTGAGGGGCTAAAGCAGTGCCACATTCTAACCACAGGTAGAAACAGGTCCCTCTTCCAGGTCGGGTCACCTTGACACAGTGTTTGGATAAAAAGATAAAATTTATATCTATGAATAGGCAATTCCTAGAAGAGGAAACCTGGATGGTGAATAAAAATAAAAAGCATGTTCCAGTTCAATAAAAATCAGGAATGTGACTGAACATATCAGCAATTTTTACACCTATCAGATTTATAATCATTAAAAGAAACAGACAACCTCAAGTCTTGGGTGGATATGAAAAAGACAAGGGTGTTTGGTGGGAGTGAAAATGGTTACACCCACTATGAAGAGAAACTGGGAAATATATTTTAAAATTGCTGATGCATTACTTCACAACCAAACGATTCTATTTCCAGGTGTGTCCTCTAGGAAAAAAATTCTCACACGCATGCTCAAAGAGATGGATATGACAAGGTTTCTTGCATGATTGATGCATCAGCAAAAAGAAATTGGAAGCAATCTATATGTCCATCAAGAGGAGAATGAATAAATAAATGGAATATGGCTGGGCATGGTGGCTTATGCCTGTAATCCCAGCACTTTGGGAGGCCAAGGTGGCAGATCACTTGAGGTCAGGAGTGAGAGACCAGCCTGGCCAACATGGTGAAATGCCATCTCTACTAAAAACACACACACACACAAAAATTAGAAGGATATGGTGGCACATGCCTGTAGTCCCAGCTACTCGGGAGGCTGAGGCAGAAGAATCATTTGAACCAGGAGGCAGAGGCTGCAGTGAGCCAACATTGTATCACTCCTGCCTGGGTGACAGAGCAAGACTCTGTCTCAAAAAGAGAGAGAGAGAGAGAGAGAGAATACTAGAACGCAGAGCAAATGAATAGACTAAAGCCACAGGTGTCACCATGGATGAACCTCAAAAAGAGAATATTGAAAGTTGAAGCCCATGTACAGTATTATTCTATTTATATAGTTTCCATTCATGCATATATACATTTATAGAAATAGTATAAAAACATGAACAAAAGTGTACAATTCCAAATTTTTTATAGTGATTACTTTTTGGACAAGAGGGAGAAATAAGAAGGCAATAAACACAAGGGACTGCAACTCTATTTGATGGGTTTTATTACTTTAGAAAAATTCTGAAACACACAAGGCAAAGTGTCAAGATATTTTACAGATGAGTATCCTTCGTGTTATCTCCTATGGGTTTCTGTGCCTTAAAATATTTTTAAATGATGTGGCAGATACACCATAAAGTAACCGCAAAGTAAGCCATGTTCTTACATAATTCCCTCCCCTTGAGGGCAGGTAGAACCTGTAACTTGATTCAAACCAATAGAATGTGGCAAAGGTGATGGACGCCACTCTCGTGATTACTTTACATTATATAATTTTCTGCCTTAACTGACTAGAGTGAGAGACTCTTGCAGGCTTGGAGAAATAAACCGCCTTGTTGTGAAAAAGCCAGATGGCAGAAAACCATGAGTGATCCTCTAAGACCTAAGAGCCACCCCCAGCTGACATTCAACAAGAAGCACGACCCTCAGTCATACAGCTACAAGGAAATGAATTCTGGCAGCAACCTGACTGAGTATGGGATGGAATTTTTCCCCAGTTAAGACTCCAGATGAGAACACAGCCCAAGTACGGCCAACCCTTTAATTGCAGCCTTCACAGATGCCAGCAGAAGACCCAGGTAAGCTGTGCCTGCACTCCTGATCCACAGAAACTAAGATCATAAATGTGTGTTGTTTTAAGTCACTGTGTGGTAATGTGTTACACAACAGTAGAAAACTAAGACAAATAAAATATTTATGAATAAAAACAGGAGTTCAGAGGAAAACCATAAAATTTTGATGATATGGTGTCCAAGTTTCAAGAACAAGGAAGCAACTCCTGGAATAAATGCTCCCAAGGCTAAGACCAAGGTTGACAGAGAGATGTCTCCTTCGGCTTTAGCAGTTTTCAAGCAGTAGGCATATCAGAAGCTCGGTGCTAGAAGGTTGAGAAGTAAGTAGGAGAGAGGAACTGGGGACACTGGCTAAGAAGTTTATCAAGAAGGAACGTTCAAGGAAAAAGCCACTCACTGCATGGAAGTATAAGGTTGGAGGAGTTTCACTGATTTTTTATAAACCAGGAGAAACTTAAACATGTTTGCCTGGGTGTTTTGAGTATACTTATTCATAACAGAATGGTTTCATTCAATGGCTCTAAACCCAGTCTGCACATTATAATCACCTGAGGAACTTTCAAATAGTCCCCAAACACAGCATATCCATACAACTGAAAACTCTTCAGCAATAAAAAGGAACAAAATACAACACAAATGTAGTACTTTCACAAAAACAGGGATGGAACTAGAGATCATTATGTTAGGTGAAATAAGCCAGACAAAGAAAAACACACATCATATGTTCTCACTTATTTGTGGGATCTAAAAATTAAAACAATTGAACTCATGGACATCAAGAGCAGAAGGATGGTTACCAGAGGCTGGGAAGGGTAGCTGGGGGGGGCTGACAGGGATGTGGGGGTAGTTAAGGGGTGCAAAAAGTAGTTAGAAAGAATGAATAAGACCTACTACTTGATAGCCCAGCAAAGTGACTATAGCCAATAATAACTTAAGGGTACATTTCAAAATAACCAAAAGAGTGTATTTGGATTGATTTTAACTCAAAGGATAAATGCTTGAGGGGATGGATACCCCATTCTCCACGATTTGATTATTTCACATTGCATGCTTGTAACAAAACACCTCATGTACTCCATAAATGTATACATCTACTATGTACCCACAAAAATTAAAACTTCAAAAAATTTTAGAAATAAATAAAACTATCATGCTCTAGAAAAAAAACAAAAACAAAAATACCAATGCATGCTACCACATGGGTAAGCCCCAAAAATATTATGCTCAGTGAAAGAAACTAGGTGCAAAAGCCCACTACTATGTTGTTCCGTTTATATGAAATATTTTTTAAAAAGCAATTCCATAGAAACAGAAAGTAGATTAATGGTTACCTGGGATTGAAGGTGGGAACAGGGGTTAATGGAAAACTTTTTTTTTTTCACCATTGCTCCATGAAACAAACTTTTGTCAACTCATTTGTCCCTCGGTCCTGGCTCCTGGCAGTTCACCCTAGGATAGCCTTAATTCTCTAGATGATCCTCGTGTGTGGCACACGTTTGAGGATTAACCGCAGCCGCCCCCGTCCCATGGGTAACTCCGAGGCAACCTTGCCTAATGCAAACTGCTTTCAGGCAACCTTGTCTCATCATCTACTTCTAGCCAGCATCTTGGCTTTGAATGTTTAGGTGTGCAACAGGTAACAGTTACTCTGTTCGAGTTTCAAGGGATAGAATTCAACCTTTCCAAGCAGCTATCTTTAAGTCCAACACACACACACACACACACACACACGTGTAAAGACGCTTTTACCCACAAATGAATCTTCAGCCTTCCCCCCATAGTCTGGAGACTGGGGATGGGCTAATGCTGAAAAATCCAATTTGGGGGCCTACAAAAGTTACCAAAACAGTCTAGCACCTCCCTTTAGAATATGGGAACGCTTGGCCTCTATTACTCACAGGTCTGGGGACTTATCCAAAATTCGAAGACAAGAATACTCTAGTTTTAACATCCTGAAATATCTGTTTCATCTTGTGTTGACTAAATACAGCATCCCAAATGCATGATAACCAAATCGCAATTTAAATGTGTGTGTTTCTTCCAGGAAAAAGGCATGAGTAGATGGATGTGTCACATGGAAGGGACAGGTGAGCTCAAGCTAGGGAATGATAGCAGGAAGGCATTTCCTGGGGGAGAAGGTGATGGTGTGTAAAACTTCGAGGGGCTTTCACTTGGATGTCATTTCACATAACTGTGCTGTGGTTGCCACATTGAGTGGATACATGCTCTTATGAAATATCATCATCACTACCCAGTTTTGCTCCTCCAAAAACACATGTTACTCCAATATAACAATGCTCAGCTCACCAAACTGCTTCAACACAGGCAAAAATCTAAGAGTTGAATGGGTCAAATGTTGTCACATCCTGTGTGCAGTTCTGCTCTTGAACCATCAAGCTATGGTTTGTTCTGACCTGTGGCCACATTTCTATTGAGGTGATAGTTCTAGACATGTGACAAATTTGAAGCAGGATTCTTCACCTTGACATACACAACTGGTTCTTCTCTAGTGTGAGGGTCTGCAAATTCTTTCTGCAGAGAGCCACAAATAATTTTGGCTTTGCAAGCTGTACTGTTTCTGTTGCAACTACTCAATCCCTGTCATTGTAGCACAAAAGCAGTCACGGATGCTGCATAAATTGAATGAGCCTGGCTGTGTTCCAATAAAACTTTATTTGCCAAAACAGACAGTAGGCCAGATTTGGGCCATAGACTATAGTTTGCTGACCCCTGCTCTAGCAGATTGAACTATTTGTCAAAACATAGGTAACTGTCCTCAAGAAAGAAGTAGGAGGTAGTTTGCCAAATAACCTTGGTTCTTTGGAGTCTTGTTTATTGCCCAATAAATTGTACATTTATAGTGAAAAAATTTTATAGACCCTAATAAATGTAGGTGGGAATGATCCAATACGGGAGAGAAGTTGAAAATGCTGGAGAGATTGCGGATGATTGGTGGAGTGAAGACCCTGAGAACCCAAGAGGGGGATTCCAAAGAACAGGTGAGAGGTCTCTTGGGCCACAGAAGGGGAATGATGAGAGGCTGGGTTGGAAAAGACGGCACACATTTGACTGATAGTGTCCGTTACCATCTGCTGAGACAATGGTAAATATCAGGAGGCATGAGAATGGAAAGGGTTTGAAATTGCCTTTTTGGACAATAGGCAAGAAAGCTGAGCAATAGAAGGCGTGGGGACCAACCTCACTGAGACTTTAATTAACTCATTTTAAAAAGGAAACAAAGCCACCTGCTCACCAGGCAGTGGTGTTGAGAAAATAAAACCGGTTCACCAGGGTATTTAAGAACTCTGAAATGCATGAGCAGGAAGAAACCCTAGAATCATCAAGGCTTCCAAAAATAAGGAATGACTATCACTGATGAGAGTTGAGATTGGTTTTTATGTGGTGCTCAGACATGACATTAAATAATATCAATCCACATAAAGGTGCAGTGCTTTCTTCTCCATTTATCTTTCTGATTGCCTCACATAAAAGTCTCCATCTGGCACAGGTAGGTCTATAACACCTCTCTAAAACGTACCATTTCCCCATGTAACAAATCAGACAGACCTTCCAACAGGAAAGAGTCTCTGCATAGAATTTAATGTCATGGGTTTGTTTTCCTTCTATTTATTTTCATGGTTGTTTTCTATTTATAGCCATTTAGGCTTTTTGTTCATAATATAAATATATGATAAAACATTTTACCTACCCAAAGGGAAAGAAATCATTACAGCAAAAAGATACGTGCATTTATGTTTGTTACAGCACTATTCACAATAGCAAAGATTTGGACTCAACCTACATGTCCATTAATGGACATCTAAGTGCCCATGGACCAATGAGTAGATAAAATATGGTATATACGCAGAATGGAATACTATTTAGCCATAAAAAAGAATGAAATCATGTCTTTTGCAGCAACAAGAATGGAACCAGAGGCCATTATCTTAAGTGAAACAACTCAAAAACAAACAAACACCACATGCTCTCACTTACAAGTGGGAGCTAAATAATGTGTACACATGGACATGGGGAGTAGGACAGACACTGGAGACTGTGAAAAGTGGGGGATAAGAGGGAAGTGGATAATGAGGTTTTTTTTTTTTTTTTTTTTTGAGACGGAGTCTTGCTGCTCTGTCCCTCAGGCTGGAGTGCAGTGGCATGATCTCAGCTCACTGCAACCTCCACCTCCCAGGCTCAAGCAATTCTCCTGCCTCAGCCTCCCAAGTAGCTGGGACTACAGGCGCACACCACCATGCCCAGCTAATTTTTTGTATTTCAGTACAGACGAGGTTTCACCGTGTTGCCCAGGCTGGTCACGAACTCCTGAGCTCAGGCAGTCCACCCACCTCGGCCTCCCAAAGTGCTGGGAGTACAGGCGTGAGCCACCACACCCAGCCAAGAAATTATTTAATGGGTACAGCATACATTATTCAGGTGACAGATACATTAAAAGCCCAGACTTCACCACTATCTAATATATCAACATAACAAAACTGCACTTGTACCCTTTAAATCTATACAAATGAAAAAAATGCACATTTTTAAAGTAAATTTAAAGCAAGGCATTTTAAAAGAAAGACAGTGTATAATCTCCAGGCAGTACATGGACAAAGCCAAATGGTGAAGTTGTTTTAGGAATCAGATATTACGGATAGGGGAAGTGATACCAGAAGAGGACAGAAATTTCTCCCAACTCAAGCAGCGCTAGAGGCTGAGCTGGAATCCAATCCCAGTTCTCTCCAATCGCAGCCCTTTAGTCTTTCTGATGTAAACCACGCCTTGCTCTGACTCAGAAGTTTCCATTTATTTGCACCGTATAGCCCAAAGGTAAACCCCATCGGTGACCCTTTTCGTCTCTCTTCTCAGAGGTGCACCTTGCAAAGTGCACAGTCACCTGTCAGCATTGTGGACATAACAGCCTTGTCCATCAGCTCTGGCCTTTCATGCAGGCAAGTGGAGCAGAGCCCTGACATGCCTGAGAAAGTAGCTGGTCAGGGGCTGAGGCTCAAAGAGCTGTGTGCCTGCTCCATCCTCAAAGCCTTCTGCAGAATCAGACGGCCCCAGCAGCCGCTGGCTCTGGTGAGAATGCATAAGAGAGCTTAGGGGAGGATGCTGAGGGTTGGGGAAGCAGGGGCTTAATTAAGACAGATAGTGGGGGCCTCTGGAGGCCAAGGGATCAGGCCCAGTCAGAACCTACAGGCATTGCCCACACTGTCCATCTCCTGAGTGAAAATTGCTGCTGTGCTATTGAACATGAATGATGCTTGCTTTGTTTGCTACATTTTCCCATTGTCCTGGCTCATAGTAGACACTCAATGAAACTCTGTTACATATCTAATGAGGGTGAACCTTGAGTCAGAGAAAAAGGAAGAGACAGAGAGAGAGCAAGAGAGAGAAAAACACAAAGGGGAAAGGAAAGAAGAAAGAAATCTTCATGCAGGTAGAAACTGTCTAACTCTTCCCTAATATTTCTCCAACTTGCAGGACAATACATGGCACATGAAGAACCCTCAATAAATACCTACCCTGCCTCATACAATAATGACTACGAAAGAGTTACAAAGCAGTGGCACCTATACAAAATGAAATGTAGGACACAATGTTTGCATAGAGGAAACTACTTGTGAGTGTCACATCAAAGAAAGAGGTTTTTCAGTCTGCTTTAAAAATGAAAAAGCAATGTCAAGGCTATTGGAAAGGCAGTACAATGCGGTGGGTAAGTGGAGTCTGAACAACCTGGGTTTAATTCCCGTCTTGGACTTTCAGCAACTAACGCTTAGCCTCCCTGAGCCCATTTTCTCATCCGTAAAATGAGATTAACACCAACACTAAGTCATACAGTGGTTATGAGCTTTAAATGAGATTATATACACGAAGTCCTCAACATAGTAAATGGCACACAGTAAGTTCTCAAGAAATATAACTATGATTGGTAAAGAATGAGGCAACAGTCACTGGCAGGAATGAAAAGTGTTCAGTATCCCCTTCCTAACAATGCCTTGTGAGTCCTGAAAGCTGTTTTCAGGCCTGCAGGGGTTAACCGAAGACACACAGTCATTCACACGTACATGCACATGCACATGCACACGAAGCCCTGCCTGCTGCCCTTTGATCCCTCTCCCAAGGCCGGAATGGAGATGAAGTCTGCCAACTGTGCAGCCCTAATTGCATTTCCTTTCTGAAAGAGGGTCTGGTGCAGAACACCTGCGGTCCAGCGCTACGTGACGGCGAGGCTGTCATGCAGGCAGCAGAGGCACAAGCAGCGTGCACATTCGGGGGCTCTGGGGCTCGAGATATAGCCAGTCCTGGCAGATCCCTGGGTGCCCCTCCCAAGTGCTGCTCCCGCTGTGGAAACAGAGCTTCCTGCGCAAGGCTGAATACAGTCTGGAGTTCTGTAATTAATCTCCTCAAGAGCCCCCAAGGGCTGAGGGTGGGAAGAGAAGAGTCCAGACATTTTCCTGATGTCCTAAGAGGCAGGATACATAGCATGGCGGTTGAGAGCAGGGGGTTTTGAGAGGCAGGAGCCAGGGCTCAGAATGAAACTGTAACATCATCGGCTGTGCAACTTGGGGCAGGTCCCGTGTGCTCTTTGAGTTTCCTCAGCTGTAAGGCTCAAGGCGATAACATTTGCAGGATCAGGTGACATGACGTATCTAATGTGCTCTTCCAACACCTCTCACGTAGTGGGTGCTTAATAAATTTTAGCTGTTATTATTAGGATAATTCATTTATTGGATAAACACATATTGAGCAATTACCATGTGTCAGGTACAGTTCCTGCTCAGAAAACATGGATGAACCACCCAGCCTAAGTCTTTGCCCTTGTAAAGCTTATATTTTGGTGGAGGAGAGAGAAAGTACACATGCAAACCAATTAGATAAATTTAGCACACGATGGTGCTCTGAAGGAAATGAGATGATGGGATAGAAGAACGACTGAGAATGGAGAGCCCTGTGTTAGCCAGGCTGGTTAGGGAAGTCCTCTCTGAGACACTTGAAGGAGAATATGTTGGTAACTAAGGAAGCTGGAGAGTGATACGTTCCAGGCAGAGGGAACAGCGAGTGCAAAGGCCCAGAGATGGGCTCTCAGTCATTATGTGGAGAGATGACAAGGAAAGTCTCATCAACTACAGCTACCATTATTCACCCAGATTCACAAGAGGGTCAATACAGAAGGTTCTATGTACATGCTCCAAGGTTCTGAAGCCCAAAGTGTAGTGGGGAGATCAGCACCAACGCTCCATTAATAAACAAATATTTACTGAGCATCCGCCACAAACCAGGCAGTGGGCTGGATACTATGAGATACCAAGTAAATCAGGGTGACTGTTGCCTTCTAAGCCTGTGACCACCCTGTATTCAAGCTCCAAGGCCAGGGTCTGGAAGACAGAAAGTGCTCAATGAATGTTTATTGGTAGGAATAACAAGAACAGTAACATTTGTTAAACTCTTATTCAGCTCTTCTACACCATTGACATATCAGCTTATTTAACCCTTGTGGCAACTCTTGCATTAGGTATAATATTATTATTATTCCCATTTTACAGAAAAGGAAACTGATGCTCAGAGACATCAAGTAACTTGCCCAGGATTACATAGCTAATAAATGGCAGAGCCAGGATTCAGACCCTTAGCAGCCTGGCTCTATAGTCAATGCTCTTAACTACCAGCATGGCTGGGATTAGAGAGGGCTGTAAGTCAAATCATTGGTGTCCTCATAAGAAGAGACATAGTCACAGAGAATTCCACGTGACTACAGAGGCAGAAATGCATTTGTAAGCCAAGGAATACCAACAATTGCAAGCAGCTACCAGGAACTAGAAGAGCCAAGGAAGGATGCTTCCTAGAGCCTTCAGAGGGAGCCTAGCCCTGCTGATACCTTGATTTCAGACTTCCAAAACTGTGAGGGGATACATTTCTGTTGTTTTATACCACTGGGTTTGCTGCAATTTATTACAGCTGCCCTAGGAAACTAGTACACCTTTGCAACAGCCAAACAGCTGAGAGGACAAAAGACACTCGCTTCTACCTGCTGATGTTGGTTGCAGCTTAATTCAGTTTGAACAGTTGCATGATTCTGATGTTTAAGGTCAAAGCAGCAATTCACTCCACATATGGGTGTGAACTCTTCTGAATAATTAGGCAAGTCTTATATGGTGTGAGATTCAATTCTAAATAGCTCCAGCTGAACTGTCCTTCTCTGAAGCTAATTTTCCAGCCTTTTCACCTCTCTTTGTCCGTGGATTTCCCTTTTATCCTCCAAAGCTTAGGCGAGGCATTCCTTTTCCACATCTTAAATATAAAGAAACTGAGACAGAGAAAAGATTTTTTTTTTTTTTTTTTTTTTTGAGACGGAGTTTTCTCTTGTTGCCCAGGCTGGAGTGCAATGGTGCAATCTCGGCTCACCATAACCTCCACCTCCAGGGTTCAACTGATTCTACTGCCTCAGCCTCCCAAGTAGCTGGGATTACAGGCATGTGCCACCATGCCCGGCTAATTTTTGTATTTTTAGTAGAGACAGGGTTTCTCCATGTTGGTCAGGCTGGTCTCAAACTCCCGACCTCAGGTGATCCGCCTGCCTCAGCCTCCCAAAGTGCTGGGATTACAGGCATGAGCCACCGCACCTAGCCAAAAAGATCTTTTAAGACAGTTACTTGTAGCATAACAGCATAATAGTTGCTACACATAAGAGTCAGAGTTTTTAAATGCAAACAACAGAAATCAACTGGTATGGTATGAATGTTCCCTAAAGTCCTTGTGTTGAAACTTAATCACCAATGATGTGGTATTAAGAGGTGGGGTTGCCAGGCCCGGCGCAGTGGCTCATGCCTGTAATCCCAGCACTTTGGGACGCCAAGGCGGGCAGATCACGAGGTCAGGAGATCAAGACCATCCTGGCTAAAATGGTGAAACCCTATGTCTACTAAAAATACAAAAAATTAGCCAGGTGTGGTGGGGGGCGCCTGTAGTCTCAGCTACTAGGGAGGCTGAGGCAGGAGATTGGCGTGAACCTGGGAGGCGGAGCTTGCAGTGAGCCAAGATCGCACCACTGCACTCCAGCCTGGGCAACAGAGCGAGAGTCTATCTCAAAAACAATAAATAAATAAAAAGATGTGGGGTTGTGAGAAGATGCCACCAACGAAGCCCTACCCAGACACTAAACCTGCCAGCACTCTGACCTTGAGCTTCCCCAGCCTGCAGAACTGTGAGCAATAAATTTCTGTTCTGTATAAATCACCTAGTCCCCAGTCTTTTGTTACAGCAGCATGAACAGACTAAGATACCAATTCTGGGTAATTTCCATGAAAAAGGAATTAACTGAAGGATATTAGTGGTTGGCAGAAAGGCTGGAGAACCAAGTCTAAAGATTTGGGGACAGGAACCATCTCAAAACTCACACCACAGGATTGGACCAGTGAGGCCCCCACCCCAACAGAGGACCCTCCAGACCCTGTCTTTTTGGGTGGGGGTCCGAGAGAGTTTTGTTTTGTGACTGGTGAAGCCTTAATCACCCACCTGGGGCCCATAAGATGGGAAATTCCTCAGATACAGAAAGTAGTTTGCTTGGTGAGTGGCCAAAAATGGAAGTGTTTCATATTCAATATACTGCCATTCATTGTGCTGTTTGGAAAAACAGTCCCAGACTGTCCCATATGTCAACTGCACACACGGTCAGTGCCAGGCACTAGGAATACAAAAATGAACAAGAGAAGCTCACTGTTCTCCCGGAGCCCATGTGAAACAGAAAAAAAAAAAATGGACCAAGAAAGCTCAGCAACCAGGAGCCTGGGGAAGAGCCCTGTGCTAGGAGTCAGGAGATTTGGGTTCACATTCCAGTCTAAGCTTGCCCCATGGAGCAATTTGGAGCAAGTCTCTTTAGGTCTCAGCTTCCTCAGCTACCTCTATAATAGGGGTAAGGGCACGGGACTACCTACCTTTAAAGGGTGATTTGGAAGCTCACTAGGCAGCCTGTAGGGGGCAGTGCTCTGTCAGGGTAAGGGAGTCATTGCAGTAGATTGGTTATAAGACTGTCCTCAATTATCCACCCCTTCTTGTGTTCCTATTTGATATGATTTGGATGTGTCCCCACCCAAATCTCATCTTGAATTAGAGCTCCCATAATTCCCACACGTTGTGGGAGGGGCCTGGTGGGAGATAATTGAATCATGGGGGCGGTGTCACCCATACTGTTCTCCTGGTAGTGAATAAGTCTCTCAAGATCTGATGGTTTTATAAGACGTTTCCCCTCTCACTTGGTTCTCATTCTCTCTTGCCTGCTGCCATGTAAGAGGTCCCTTTTGTCTTCCACCATGATTGTGAGGCCTCCCCAGTGAGTCCATTAAATCGCTTTTTCTTTATAAATTACCCAGTCCGGGTATGTCTTTATCAGCAGCATGAAAACAGACTAATACACTCTCTTTTATGATCTGGGTTTGCAACCACTGCCATAAAAAGGTAGACTCTTTCCCCATCCCTCCATCTGGCCTGGGTTTACGACTTGTGCTGGCCAACAAGTGTAAAAGTGAGGCTGTGTCAGTCTCAAGGTTACGCCTAAAGAGACCTGCTCTCTCATTCACTGTCAGAACACTGCCATCACCTTGAGGACAGTCCAAGCCACCATGCAGGAGGATGAGAGACCAATGGACAGCAGCCCAGTTGTCCCAGCCAAGGCCAACACATGAGAGAGCGCAGGCAAAATCAGCAGAGTCCCCTACACAACCCACAGATATGTAAATAAGCCCAGCAGAGGCCAGAAGTACCACCCTAATGATCCATAAATGGTGGTTGTTTCAAGCCACTGACTTTTGGAGTAATATATTTTTTACAGCATTATAGTGGCAACAGATAATGGATATGGTAGTCCGCGGCTTCAGCATCCCGTTACTACAAAATAAGGTCACATTAACTTGCAAATAAAACAATTTAGATACTATACCCCATTTTTTTAATTAAATAGTACAGAAAGGGATAAAGAGAGATCATCAAACCTTTTCTGTAAATGGTCAAATAGTAAATATTTTAGACTTTGTGGGACATATGGTCTGTGCCATGCAGGCTGTTGTAGCTACTCGATTCTGTCTTTGAAGCTCAAATGCAGCCACAAACAATATGTAAACAAATGGACATGGCTGTGTGCCAATAAAACTGTGTTTACGAAAACAGGCAGCCAGCTGAGTTTGGCCCAAGGGCTGTAGTTTACTTGCCCCCGGCATAAAGTAAACAGCAAAACTCCTTCTTTTCCCTCCCTCTTCCCCTCTCAGAGATAATGACAGTTAACAGTCTCTTCAGTATTCGTCTAATCATTTTCTACATGTGAATGTCCTTTAAACACACACACATAAATGGTATCACACTATATCTGCTGGCACAAACTCAAACTTTTCACAGAGTATGTCTTAGATACTTTTCTATGTCAGCACTTATGGGGTGACATCATTCTTTGATTGCTGCAAAATATTCCATAGTAAGGATGGACCATGATTTATTGCAGGGCTTTCAGTGGTTTTTCAATATTTTATTCTCCAAATGAATGCTGCAATGGACATCCTCGTATAGATAAATTTTGATACACAGGCTAGATTAGTTTTCTTCATGACCTTTATTCAAAAGCATTTAGATAAAAGCTCAGTTAATGGCTGATATAATCCAGGCATTGTGTTGGGTGCTGGGGGGATCCAGAGATGAAGCCACTGCTCTGCCCTTAAATTGCTCATACTGTCAGCCAGTGGTAATGCTGATGAATTTACTGAGCATTTACTACAGGCCACCCACAGTGCAGTGATATTTACATGCATCATCTCACCCAATCTTCACAACAAAAGCACCCTATGAGGCAAGTCCCATTATCAGCCCACCTTTACAGATGAGACTAAAGCTCAGAGAGACTGAGTCACTTACCCGATGTTACACAGCTAGCAATAGATCAAACTGGAATTCAAACCTAGGTTCCTGAGCATGCTATCTACACTTGGGAGTCAATTGCAAGTAGGAGCTCAAAAGAGGGAAGGACTCCAGTGACAAGGAGGGAGAGGGAATATCAGGCAAAGTGGGCACAAAGCCATGGGACTCTGAAAGCATGGGACTTCTGGAAACCAGCTCCTGTGATTCAGCATGGCTAGGATGCAGAGGGAAGGAGATGAGGTGAGAGATAGAGGTACCACAGGATCATGGATGGTGTCTCATCTTAGCTGAAGACTCTGAACTTCAGCCACTGTGCAAAGCAGTGTGGAGATTTCTCAAAGAACTCAAAATGGAGTTACCATTCAACCCAGCCATCCCATTACTGGATATATACCCAAAGGAAAATAGATTATTATGCCAAAAAGACATGCACTCATGGGTTCATGGCAGCACTATTCATAATAGCAAAGACATGGGATCGACCAGGTGCCCATCAACAGTGGATTGGATAAAGAAAATGTAGTACATACACACCATAGAATACTGCCCAGACATAAAAAAGAATGAAGTCATGTCCTTTGCGGCAACATGAATGCAGCTGGAGGCCATTGTCCAAAGTCAATTAACACAGGAAGAGAAAGGCAAGTATCACACGTTCTCCCTTATATGTGGGAGCTAAACATTGAGTACATGTAGACACAAAGAAGGGAACAGTAGACACTGAGAAACACAAGAGGGGTGGGCATGGGTTGAAACACTACATATTGGGTCCTCTGCTCACCACCTGGGTGGCAGGATCTGTACTCTAAATCTCAGTATCACACAATATACCCATGTAACAAACCTGTAAATGCAACCCCAAATCGAAAAGTTGAAATTATTTTTTCAAAAGACTCTTGACTTTATTCTGAAAGTTATGAAGAGCCATTGAAGTGTTTTAAAGCAGGAAAGTCAAGATCAAAGTTGCATTTTTAAAAGATGATGCTGACTGTAGCGTGGAAGATGGATTACAGAGAGGGTCAGAAGGGGGCAAGGAGATGGATGGGGACTGTCCTCTCAGCCACACTTGGGGAAGTTTCCTTTTCAGGGACAACATTTGCCATGTAATTAAAGACAGCAGGGTGGTACCAGGCCTCAAAAATGGGACACGCCAATCCACTGACACCAGGAGCTCTGGAGCCCCTCAGAATGCCAAAGGCCAACTCAGTCCCCAATTTTCCCCAGGATGTGAGAGCCCATGGCTGACTGCCCAGTGGGGAACCTGATTTAGCCCTGGACCATTTCATTTCATGTCCAGAAAGCATCAGGCAGCAGTGATATGTCCTCGGGTTGCCCCATCCTGGCAAGAGGACATCTTGAGCAGCGGCCCATCCATTTCCGCCACCCCCTGAGCTGACACACAAAGAGGCTGTGGCCCTGCAGAGAGCCAAGCCGCGTGGCCGCCGCATCGTGAGTCATCCCAGCTGGTTCCAACTATTTTCCCCAGGAGGCAGAGGAGTTGGACGGAAGTGTGCCCTGGCCAAGCAAGAGACCAGCAGCAAGACTGCCAGGGGCTGCCAGCCGTGACCGAAGGGAGGATGGATGCCCACATCTACCCCTCTGACCTTGTGGAAAGAAAGACAGCAGCAGGAAGGACCTTGCTCACTTCCGCAAGGCTGAGTGGCCAACAGGTCTGGGTCTGACACAAGATACCATAGAACGGTGACCAGGGCAGGAGCATAAAGTTCAAGGGAGCATCACTGGGGGTTAAGGTTGGCAAATGAAACAGCTCACTACTTATGGAGCCCAGGCTCCAGGCCAGGAGCTGTGCTAAGCACTTTACATCATCATCATCATCACGTCTGCTAGAATACTTTACAGCTATTATTCCATTTAATCCACTACAACACAGATCAGCTTGTGGCTTGTCTTTGCACAGCCCATGAGCTAAGAATGGTTTTACATTTTTAAAGAGTTTTAGAAGAAAACAACGAAAAATAGGTAACAGAAGTCATTTGTGGCCTGTAAAGCCTAAAATATTTACTATCTAGCTCATTACAGGAAAAGTATGCCAAAACCCTTGCACTGGTTCAATTAGGACAAGGTATATATGTGTGTGCACATGTTTGTGCATGTGTTTGTGTGTGTTCTACTTCTATATTCCTCAATGCCTAGAAGAGGTCTTGGCACATCATAGGTGCTCAATAAATACCAACTGAATTAATGAATGAATGAGCAAATGAATTATGAATTTTTATTATCACTCAATGAAATAGATATTACCATCAACCCCATTTTTCTGATGAGGATACTGACGCTCACAGTGATAAAATGACTTGCAGAAATCACAGAGGTAACAAAAACCTGAGCTGCAATTCAAATTCAGGCAGTTTGTCATTCAAGGCTTGGGTTTTTTAAAAAGCACATATCCTAAAAACTGAGAATCTGGACTACGTCTCCTGCCGTGACTCTCAAACTTTCCTGTGCATGACAATCATCTGGGATATTTGTTAAAATTCATGTTCCCAGGCCTTGCCTTCTTGGATTCTGATTCCATAAATCAGAATGAAACCCAGGAGTCTGTGTAGGGGAAGAGGAGAGTAAATGAGGTGGCTACCAGGGGTAAGAAGCTTTGGGGAGAAGACTAGGAGGGAATATAAGTGTATTAGCCTGTTCTCATGCTACTAATAAAGACATATCCGAGACTGGGTAATATAAAAAGGAAAGAGGTTTAATGGACTCACAGTTCCACGTGGCTGGGGAAGCCTCACAATCATGGCAGAAGACAAAGAAAGAGCAAAGGTACATTTTACATGGCAGCAGGCAAGAGGACCTGTGCAGGGGAACTGCCCTTTATAAAACCATCACCTCTCATGAGACTTATTCACTATAACAAGAAGAGCATGGGAAAGACCCACCCCCATGATTCAATTACCTCCTACCGGGTCCCTCCCATGACACATGGGAATTATGGGAGCTACAATTCAAGATAAGATTTGGGAGGGGACACAGTCAAACCATATCGATAAGTTCCTGGTGTGTGCTGTGCAATATAAACATACCTCTTCATCTCCCTACAACATCTTCAGTAACAGGTCCATCTTCCCTCAGCATCTAGTGGGGAAGGCTCTCTCGAATGGGACTCAGGGCTATGTATGACCACCATAGAAGACCTATATATGGGTTACAAAACTAACCACTGCAGGAAAGAGATTTGGTCATTCTTTGGGCAAAAGATGGATTGAGAGGTAGGGAGTTGGAAAAGAAAGCAGCTGATCCCTCATGGGAGCACAATCACATTGCATGTGGAAATCCAGATGGCACCAGGCCTGAGATGAAAGACACTTAAAACAGAGCTTGGGCCGTTTGGATCCAGAAGATCATCTTCACCAGAGTACAGAACTTTTCCCTACTGAGAACCTTATCGGGGGAAGAGAAACAAATTTACAATTATGAGCCACATCCCAGTTAAAAATCATTTTACCTCGTTTATTTTTTTCTTAAGTCACCTGATTTTTAAATCACCTACAGATTTTTTAAGTCATTCACAGTCAACATAATTATAATCATTACGGTTGAGCATCTCTTCTTTTTTTTTTTTTTTTTTTTTGAGACGGAGTCTCGCTCTGTTGCCCAGGCTGGAGTGCAGTGGCCGGATCTCAGCTCACTGCAAGCTCCGCCTCCCGGGTTTACGCCATTCTCCTGCCTCAGCCTCCCGAGTAGCTGGGACCACAGGCGTCCGCCACCTCGCCCGGCTAGTTTTTTGTATTTTTAGTAGAGACGGGGTTTCACCATGTTAGCCAGGATGGTCTCAATCTCCTGACCTTGTGATCCGCCCGTCTCGGCCTCCCAAAGTGCTGGGATTACAGGCTTGAGCCACCGTGCCCGGCCTGAGCATCTCTTCTTTGTATGGGAAAAAGAGTTAAAGTAGAGAAAGGAAAGGAAAGCTGGAAAAGAAAAAAAGAGCAGACTGGGGCAGAGCACAGAGGAGCTACCAGAGAAGAAAGAGACAGCCCAGGTAGAGCTGACACACCAGGAGGGTGGAGAAGGAGTCAAGAACAAGGACTGGGGGCTTTGAGGTCACACAGATCTGGGTTCCACCACTGGCCAGCTCTGTGTCCTTAAGCTGGGCAGTTAGAGTTCAATCAGGGAAGCAGAGCCACTAAGAGATACACAGATACTGAGAAGATGTACATGTGAACGTGAATGTGAATATGGATATTATCTTAGTTTGGATGGGCAGTTATAACAGAATGTCATCGATGGGTTGGCTTATAACAATAGAAATTTATTTCTCGCAGTTCTGGAGACGGGGAAGTCCACGACCAAGGCACTGGCAGATTCAGTGTCTGGTGAGGGCCCCCTTCCTGGTTCATAGACAGCTGTCTTCTCACTGCATCTCCACATAACCGAAAGGGCAAGGGAGCTCTTTGAAGCCTCACTAATCTCCTTTTGAGAGAACCACCCTCCTGACCTCATCTAAACCTAATTACCTCCCAAAGGCCCTACCTCCAAACACCATCGCATTGGGGATTCAGTTCCAACATACGAATGTGTGGGGGGCACAAACATTTAGCAGATAGCAGATATGGATATAGATTTAAATTTAGGGTTTTTTAAGGGATTGGTTGCACACTTGACCTTACACAACTATGGGAATAGATTAAGTAGCCTCTGGAAGGCTGTTTTCTTTGATCTGATGCTGGGGCTTCAAGTGTACAGAGCAGAAAGTTCAGGGCAGGAAGTTCAGGAGGGTAAAGAAAGTGGGGCTTGAGACCAGACTGGAGACCACAAGCAAGAGCTGAGGTTCTTGTAGCCTCTCACCTTGGTAACCCTACTATGGAGGTGAACACTCACAGCTGCCCAGGAGAGGGAGACACGAGAATCTAGAGGAGGGAAGCAGTTGCAGACCCAGGCACCACCTCACACCAACGAGGAGAGCCAGGAGGCAAGCAATGTGCATGAGCTGCATAATGGTGGCAGTTTTACTCCTGCGCTCCAATCTCCCACAGGAATCTTTCATAGCCCACTCTACCTGGAAATGTGAAGGGAAGAGGATTCTGGGAAATGTAGTTCAGCTCAGACCGCTGAACCATTACCAAGCCACCACAGCACTTAAAGAGGTTTCTTCCGTTTGGCGAGTTTGGATGAGGGCAGAGAAGTTTTGCTGTGGTTTTTCTTTTTTTCTTTTTCTTTTTCTTTTTTTTTTTTTTTTGAGATGGAGTCTCGCTCTGTCGCCCAGGCTGGAGTGCAGTGGCGCGATCTCGGCTCACTGCAAGCTCCGCCTCCCGGGTTCAGGCCATTCTCCTGCCTCAGCCTCCCGATTAGCTGAAACTACAGGCGCCCGCCATTGCTGTGGTTTTTCTTTAAGAAATTGAAGAAAAATTGTACAAACAGTTACAGAAATGTTTAAAACAAGTAAAACAATGACTCTCATAAATACATGTCAGATATTTTATTTAACTCATTCATTAAAGAGAAAACCAGAAATATGCTTACGACTGATTCAAAGAAGCCGAAGAATAGACACATACATAGGTAATCAGGATTCCTGAAATAAATTTGGTTAATAGATGCAAAACTGCTTAATATCCGCAGTGCAATAATCAATTGCCTTCTACTAGACATAATTTATTTGCATTTCTACGGACAAAATTCATTTGTATTATCAGTTTTCTGCAACTTAGAGAGTTGTACAATAGCTCAAAGACAATGCAAGGTGGTAATAACCCAGAAAGGTGCACCAGAGAGGACATCCAGCCATCCTTGCTGCTCACTGTAAGTTTTTCACAACTTTCCTGACACTCATAATTGCCATCATTCATTAATGACTAACCGCTCCAAGCTAATCCTAGGCATTAACCCATGTAAACCTACCAACAAGGCCACGATGTTGTATAGTCCCAAATTTACAAGTGGGAAACTAAGGTACAGAGAGGTAGAGTAACTCATCCAAGGTCACACAGCTAGTACACATCAGAGCTGGCATTCAAGCCTGACTGTTCAACTCCAGGCTTACACATTCTGCCATCCTGCACCCAATGTGTAGTGACAGTTGCATATGGTGGTCAAAGGAAGTACTTTATCATAGACATGGTTTAGAACTTCTGGTCAATGTTTGGTGATAAGGAAAGGTATGCCTACTCTCAGTTTTGTTATTGCTTTGAATTATTTGCAGACAATGACACCCTTTCCCCCACACCCCCTGTCTCCTGGTCCAGGTCAGACTGCTCCCATCCCACAAATAATTTCCACTTCTACTCCCATCTTTCCCCTTATCCCTGACAAGAGGTGGTTTTTACCGTTAATCTCCAGCTTTCTTCTTGCTTAAAGAGAGATGTTAACTGAGGGTGCATGTTGAATTTTTCAGGACACTAGAGAGGTTTTTAGAGGCTGCAAGATGGGAAAGGAAAGGGAGGGAGAGAAAGGAAGAAGAGAAGACAAATGGGAAAGGATGAGCTCCCCAACAGAGGGGGAAGAAAACTTGGTGGGCTGAACTGCAGATGTTTCATGGAGACTCTGATTGGGTTTCTGCTGAATGCTGTGCAATGTGAACCACCCTCCCCACATCCATAAAATCTTCAGGAAAAAAAAAAATGACATTTTGTTAATGTACTGAAGTAATGGGTCTATTAGGGGGGAGTGTGAAGAACAGCAGCCCCTCTGGACAAACCAGCAAGCCTGGGTTCACTGATTTACAGCGCTGGAGGACAGATTCATGAGATTAACCATGTAAAGTGACTGACCAAGAGTAATTATTAAGTAAGAAAGAGAAACAGAGATAGGAAAACAGAAACAGGCAGACACAGAGACATATAGAGGCAGAGAGGAGATGGAGGAACAAAAAGAGCAGTGAGTTATTTGTGTAGGAACACAGAGCCAAGGACCACTCCCAAATGACTTCCATCCTGGAGACTTTAGAGCTGAACTAGCCTGTCTTGTGCTTCCCTGAACCCCCAGTGCAAAGCCTATCCCAGAGTGGATATTTAATGTTTACTTGAAATTTTTACAAAAATGCATGCCTCCCCATTTACAAGAACTCATATAAACAAAAGGATATACACTGGACATATTAGAAATGCTGTCTATTGGGAGCTGGAGAGGGATGAAATAAAAGGGAATTAATTAATTAATTAGTAATAACACAAAAGGGAGCTTTGTCCACATACATGGTGGTAATTTACCAGGCAGGAAGAGGTATGACTAGTTCAACCTTGCCCCCTGGGACCCAGAAACTACAAAAGGAGGAAGAAAAGAAAAGAGGGAGAGAGGAGAGAAGAAAGAGAGAAGGAAGGAGAAAGGGAGGAAGGGAGAGAGGCTAATTGATTAAAGAGTGAATGACAGATTCCACCAGGAGTGTTGGAATGTTGGTTGGCTGCAGGGAGGAAGTGGGTTGAGAAAGCTTTTCTTTTCTTTCTTTTTTTTTTTTTTTGAGACGGAGTCTCACTCTGTTGCCCCGGGTGGAGTGCAGTTCTGTGATCTCGGCTCACTGCAACCTCCACCTCCCAGGTTCCAGCGATTCTCCTGCCTCAGCCTCCTGAGTAGCTGAGATTACAGGCATGCACCACCATGCCTGGCTAGTTTTTTTGTATTTTCAGCAGAGACAGGGTTTCACCATGTTGATCAGCTGGTCTCAAACTCCTGAGCTTGTGATCCACCCACCTCAGCCTCCCAAAGTGCTGGGATTACAGGCATGAGCCACCGCGAGTGGCCAAGAAAGCTTTTCAAAGTATTGAAGTAGAATTAAGACCTGGCCAAGGAAAAGAAAAGCTGGGACCATTGTCTGTTTCTGAGGAAAGCAATCCAGCATCTAAGGCATAGAATGAAAGGGAGGCTTGTCACTGAAAACCTTCTCATGCTTTTTGAATTTTGAACCATGTGGAATTATTACCTATTCAAATATAAAAATATACATTATTTTAGAAAAGTGGCCAGGTTGATAAATGTTAGGGAAGAGATTTCAAAGCAGAAATGTATTTCCTCCTTTGCCAATACTTGGGAAATTCTATTTTCTTCCCTTGAAAAGAACCAGAAGGTCTTTTGCCTCCTTCACGGCCCTGGAAGTGATTGACTAAGAGTTTGGTCCTCTCCCAGGCACCTACCTAAGGGCAGCTGCGTGTAGCCATTCCAACTGGACACTGCACGGCCCTAGGAGCTGCCAAGCTCATCAGCTATAATGTGAACGGGTTCTTCAGTGTCTAGCCTGCTCAACCTCCTGGTGACACTTTTCTCTTTCCACAGCCTCGCCTTTTTTGAGGGCATGAAAGGATCATAACATTCATAAACCAGGAGCTTCTTTTCTTTTATCCAAGAGGGAATTTCTGAGTGTTATTTGTTTATAGGTTTTCATATGTGGAAAAAGCAAGAAGGGCTTCCTCCCGATGAGCTCACCTTCCCTCTGGCCCTGCACCTGAGTTCCTCGCCCTGGCAAACAATTCCTCACCACAAGTGAATTGACTCTGCCCACAACAGCCCATGATGATCTGAGGGTTTGTTTGCCTGCCCCAGGAATTCAATTTGAGGAGTGTATTCAGGCTAAGGGAGCTTGCAGCATCCTGGCCGCTCAGGATGTGAGGTTATTGTCAGGGGGTGAGACAACAGCTGCCTCTCCAGAGGCAAACGAGCAAACAGCACATCACGCTGCTGCCCTGTCTCCTGCTCCCAGCATAAAAGCCTCACCAACCAGGTTCAGCAGGACCCCTAATATGTTCCTGGGAAGATTCCTTTTTCTTCCAGATGTCACAGTGTCTGCAACTCTACCATTAGAAAGCCATTGTTCACTGGCAGCCACCAGTCCCAGGGTAAAACCCAAACTTCAGAGGTTACAAGGTTCAGGGTGACCTGATCCTGCTTTCTCCTCACCAGTGTCCCCGACACTCGATCATTTGCAGGTCTACATGCTCTCTTGCTTCGTGGGTTTTGCACAGACTGATTCCTCTTTCAAGAATGCCTCCCCTGTAGTCCCAGCTACTCAGGAGGCTGAGGCAGGAGAACTGCTGAACCCAGGAGGCAGAGGTTGCAGTGAGCGGAGATTGTCCCACCACACTCCAGCATGGCGACAGAGCAAGATTCCGTCAAAAAAAAAAAAAGAAAAGAAAAAAAGAAAAGAAAAAGAATGCCTTTCCATGAAAGAAGACTGGTTAAATAAAACATGGCAAACTCTTACAACAGAATATTGTGAAGCCATTAAAACCGATGATAGAGAAAAATATCTCATGTCATGGGAGAATGTTAAATAACCTTTGAGAAAACCCAGTTATGAAATAACATTAGCAGTTAATGTTTATTGAGGATTTACTCTGTATACTGCTCATTGAATCCTCAGAACGACCTTGGAAAGAAGGTACTGCTGTTACCCACCATATCAGAGATGAGGAAACAGATGCTCAGATGGAGACATCTGACATGTCTGAAATTACAAGCCTAGTGAGTGGCAGAGTTAAAATTTGAACCCAGGCAATTTGTCTTCAGTGTCTGCATTCTTAACCCCCACATAGCACTGTGTCGAGCAGAGTTTGTGCAGTGTGATCTTATTTTTGTAAAAGCAAAAAGTATTATATGTAGAAAGAGGCAGAGCACTTTAAAGCATGGCCATGATATGGACCAAAATCTTCAGAGTGGTTATCTGTGGAGAATGAGATTGATGACAGGTGATATCACAGTTAGGTTCCCCAGGAAGCAATCCCTGAGGTGGAGGATAGCATGAGGCATGTTGATTAAAGAGGGCTATGGGAAGAAGGATACAGGAGGCAGAGCAGAGGGAGAGCTTGAGCTTTGATGCAGGAAGCTCTAGATCTAGAACAACCCTTCAGAGTGTCCCAAGTTGGTCCAAAGTGCCCAGACCTTGATGCTTCCTGATTCCTCAGTCATTGGATGTGAGCCATCCCTTGAAGGGTGTGACATTGAATGAGGTAGCTCTCTGCAGCCAAGGTGTGATGACGAATTTTATATGACAACTTGACTGGGCTAAAGGATGCCCAGATATATGGTAAAACATTAACTCTGGATGTGTCTATGAGATGTGTCTATCCAGAAGATATCCACTTTTGAATCAGTAGACTGAGTAAAAAGGAACACCCTTGCCAATATGGTGGGCATCATCCAATCCATTGAGAGTCCAAATAGAATAACAACAACAACAAAAAAAGAGTGAATTCACTCTCTCTTCTTGAGCTGAAACATTCATCTTCTCCTGCCCTCAGACATCAGCATCTCTGGATCTCAGGCACTGCAACTCAGCCTGGGACATACACCATTGGCTTCCTTGGTTCTCAGACCTTTGGACTTGAAATGAATTCCACAACCAGCTTTTCTGGGCCTCCAGCTTACAGACAGCAGATCATGGAACTTCTCAGCCCCCATAATCACATAAGCCAATTTCTCTTAACAAATCTCTTTCTGTATATCTATGTGTTTATGTTCACTGGTTCTGTTTCTCTGGAGAACCCTGACTAATACATGAGGCAATCCCTGAAGGGCCAACAGCTGGAGCCTGGACACAGTCACCACATGCAACATAAGGTCCTTTCTCAAAGGGGCATCTGAGATGTGCAGCATCATGATCTCCATAGGTGATTTTAAATTTCTTCCTTTTCTTTGTTTATATGTTCTTCAATTAATGCATCTCACTGTGTTGCAAGGAAAAAAGCTATTCAAAGAAAAGAAGTCATCATTCTTCAACCACATCAAAGCCAAAGAAAAGTTTGGCTCTGACTGTTGAGGTGAACAAGACCCAAAAAATAGCACAAGAGTCCAAAGGCAGAGGATTGTGTCCTTCTCAGACAACAAATAACTCACACTGTCCCAGAGAGCTTGGGTGTAAATATTAATTCAAAGTACTGCACATAGGTTGGGCACAGTGGCTCATACCTGTAATCCTAGCACTTTGGGAAGCCAAGATAGGAGGATCGCTTGAGCACAGGAGTTCCAGACCAGGCTGGGCAATATGGCAAAGCCCTATCTCTGCTACAAAATTAGCCCCGTCTCTACAAAAAATTAGCCAGGCATGGTGGTGCACGCCTGTAGTCCCAGCTACTCGAGAGGCTGAGGTGGCTTCAGCCAAGGAGGTTGAGGCTGCAGTAAGCCATGATTTTGTCACTACACTCCAGCCTGGGTGGCAGAGTGAGACCCTATCTCAAAAACAAAAAAGAAATTACTAACGTAGGTTGATGTGGGAGGATCATCTGCAGCCAGGAGTTCAAAACTAGCCTGGGCGACATGGTGAAAACCTGTCTCTACAGAAATAGAAAACAAAAATGATTGGCTAGGTGTGGTGTTGCACATCTATAGTCTCAGCTACTCAGGAAGATGAGGTGGAAGGACCGCTTGAGCCCAGGATTTTGAGGCTGCAGTGAGCTGTGATCATGCCACTGCACTCCAGTCTGGGTGGCAGATGGAGATCCTGTCTCAAAAATAACAAAAATAAAAACAAAAACAAAACAAATTCCTGTGCATGGATTAGCTAGTAGGGCTCCAAATACAGAAGCTGACAGGTGTGTGAGAAGGACTTTGGCCCAGGGCCCAACTAACCAGATTATCTGGCCTTAGGGGCGCACATGTCTTCTGCCTCCCCTACTGCAAAATGAGAGGGCTATAGACTATTCCATGGTGGCTCCCATGAACCACACCTTTTAGTCATACCTGTTACGGACTGAATGTTTGTGTGCCCCACATCTGTGTTCCTTCAGCTGCGTGGAGGATGTTGGGAGCAGGTGTTCATTCTCTAGCACTTCAGGCTGCCACAATGGTGATAAAATGGGTCCAGCTTTAAATATATATATAAATAAATGCTGAAAGTTGGAATTCAGGCCCTTGTACCCTAAAATGGTAAAGTCAAGGAGATCATGGTGAAATGGTTCTGTAAATTCCATCAGTGATAAAAGGTGCTGTGTATAATATTATATATTAATACTGGTGCTGTTTAAGGGCAGAATTTTATGAATTGCGTATTTCTTCTTATAAATTGGTATAGATTCAATGTTGGCACTGTAATAATGCCCAAGGTTCCTGGCCCATTCCATCTTGTGATGCCACACTCTTTAAAATATGTACACAGGCCGGGCGCGGTGGCTCAAGCCTGTAATCCCAGCACTTTGGGAGGCCGAGACGGGCGGATCATGAGGTCAGGAGATCGAGACCATCCTGGCTAACACAGTGAAACCCCGTCTCTACTAAAAATACAAAAAATTAGCCGGGCGTGGTGGCGGTGCCTGTAGTCCCAGCTACTCGGGAGGCTGAGGCAGGAGAATGGCGGGAACCCGGGAGGCGGAGCTTGCAGTGAGCCGAGATCGCGCCACTGCACTCCAGCCTGGGCGACAGAGCGAGACTCCGCCTCAAAAAAAAAAAAAAAAAAAAAAAATATGTACACAACACACACTAGTCCCTTCATCTGACTCCATGTCTTCACCCTTCAGATCTCAATGTCAACATCACTTCCCCAGTGAAGTCCTCCCAGACTCCCAGTCATATATTCCCACACCTACCCAGTCTCCCCATATTATAAAAAGATACATCTGGCTGCCTGCCCAGAATTCAAAACCCTCCCTTTTATCCCTCCCTGAGTCTGAGTCTATGAGGCATTCACACCTGCCACCTGTTTTAGGGCAATGGTAACCTGTTCCCAGCTCTAGCGGGTCCTAATTCGTCTTAACCCATCAGAATTAGGCATGCTCCTGGCAACTGTTATTGGTTCAGGATAGCTCACATGATCTAAACTGGCCAATCACACTGAAGGGAAGAGACAGCCTGGGCAAAGTAGGGAGATTTTAGCCTCTCTCCTGCTAGAAGTGAATGATGAAGTGGTGGAGCCTCAGTTGCCTCTGAGAGCCATTTTTTACCTGCAAGGAGAACCAGGATGAGGCCAGCTCCAGGAGGATAAAGCAGAGAGATGGAGAGAATCTGGGTCCTCTTGACATCACTGAGTTGCTGATCATTTCTTATTTAGATCCTACCCTGTATGTGAACTGCTCTATCTGTGTGATTAAATAGTTTATTCCTAAACAAGTTTTAATCAAGATTTTCTGTCATTATAGCTAAAAACATTCTAATAAGTGCATCTATCATAATTTTCAACACACTATTATTTTTGTTTGTTTAATTACCTGCTGCCTGCAGATTTTTTTTCACTATATTCTCTGTGATCGCAGAGAATGTCTTATTTACCATAGACTCCCCAGGACCTACCAGAGTAAACAGCTCATAGTAGGTATGCAACAACAAATATTTGCAAATAAATGGATAACATCATCTATGCTTTATAAATGGAAGAGAAGGGAGTGGGCGTCCAACTAAAATTGGGATGTAACCCTTGCATAGCTCAACGGTGCTTCAGCCTCTATAGAATACTAATAGTACTAATGTACCTTCACAGCTGTTGCAGACTATAGTCATGTGATGAGGTTCAAGACATGCTACCCCCAAATATAACACCTTGGCATTGGAGAAAGCAGCGGAAGCAGGATGATATGGTTTGGCTGTGTCCCCACCCAAATCTTATCTTGAACTCCCACATGCTGTGGGAGGGACCCAGTCAGAGGTAATTAAATCATGGGGACAGGTCTTTTTCATGCTCTTCTCATGATGGTGACTAAGCCTCATGAGATCTGATGGTATAAAAAAGGGGAGTTTCCCTGCACAAACTCTTTTCTCTTGTCTGCCCCAATGTAATGCGGTGCCGTTCACCTTCCACCATGATTGTAAGGCCTTCTCAGGCACTTAGAACTGTAAGTCCATAAAACCTCTTTCTTTTGTAAATTGCCCAGCCTCGGGTATGTTTTTATCAGCAGTGTGAAAATGGACTAATACAGTAGGTATGCAACAAATATTTGTAAATAAATGGATAACATCCTCTAGGCTTTATGAATGGAAGATAACAGAGTAGGCTTCCAGCTAAAATTGGGATGTAACCCTCACCTAGCTCAACTGTGCTTCAGCCTCTATTGAATACTAATAGTACTAATGTGCCTTCACAGCTGTTGCAAACTGTAGTCACGGGATGAGGTTCACAACATGCTACCCCAAGATGTAACACCCTGGCATTTGAGAAAACAGCAGAAGCAGGAAGGTCACTCTCACTTTCCCCTCACTCTTCTCCCCTGAATCAGGCCAGAAAAGAATTCTCTGACATTCCCTTGAAGCAGGTCATAAGACCCTCATCCCAGAGATGCCCTCCCAATACCCAGAAAAAAGGAATGCCTTTATCTCCGATGACACAGGGATGCAGTGAATAACCTGAACAAACAGGCCTTGCTAAGTTCCCCCCAGTTTATTACCATTAGATGACACCACCTTTGCCCAATCATACTTCTGCATGATTGTCCACTCCATCAAACCTATGCATAAAAATACATAAGTTTCCCTGTTTCTTTGGGTCTTCATTTCTGAAGGTTCCTACGTAGTGAAAAATTTATATTAAATGACCTTGCACGCTTTTCTCTTGTTAATCTGTCTCTTCTTATAGGGCCTCAGCCAAGAACCTAGCAATTGGTGAGAAAAGAAATCTCTTCTCCCCTATTCATGTTTTATGTATTCGTGAATTGATTAAGTTATCTGAAATCTAGAAATGTATATGTGAGTGTGTCATGTAAGTAAAGGAATCAATTATGTGGGTGGCAGTCAACAACAAGTTAACATTCACCATTATTCCAGTTATTCCTCAATGCACTTCTGCACAGACCTCTCCTGGCACCACCTTGAGCATTCTGCCTTCAGACCAAGAGGCATAACACCTCAGTCCCCAGAACTGGACATCCACAATTGGAATACCCTCTTCCCAACTGTTCTAGTTATATATTGCTGTGTAACCAATTGCCCCCAAACTTAGGAAAAATTATCCTAAAACTTTAATCAGCAAACACTTATTATTTCATCATTTCAGAGGGTCAGGAATGTGAAGAGGCTTAGGTTCATGGTTCTGGTTGAAGTTCTCTCATGAGATCGCCATGAGTTGCAGCTGCTTCTAAAAGAGCTGGAGGATCTGCTTCCAAGTTCAATTACATGGCTGTTGGCAGGAGGCTTCAGTCCCTCACCATGTGGGTCTCTCTATTAGGGCTGCTCATAAAGAGAGTGAATCAGGAAAGAGAAAATGTATGCACTCAAGGCAGAAGCTGAGCCTTTTTATAACCTAATCTTGGAAATGAAAACCTATCACCTCTGCCATATGTTATTAATTAGAAGTCAGGCACCAAGGAATAAATTTCAAGAGATCTATTATACGGCAAGGTAACTATAGTTAATGATGACATATTGTATTCTTGAAAAATGTAGAGGGTGGCTGTTATGTGCTCTTACTACAAAAAATGATAACTGTGTGAGTATTGCATTTGTTAATTAGCTGGACTTAACCATTTCACCATGTAGATGTACTTCAAAACATCATTTCTTACATGATTAAAACATACAGTGTTCTCTATCAATTTAAAAATAGACAAGTAAATGCATTTAAAAAAATTTTTAAATAAAAATGTTTTTCAGACTAATTCTAAAAAGAAAGAAGGAGGAGGAGGAAGAGAAGTAGTCAAGCACTAAGTCCAACTCACACTCAGAAAAACCGGCCTTAAGTTACATTTCTTGAAGGGAAGAATATCAAAGAATTTGTGGACATATTTTATATATATATATATATATATATACTTTAAATTCTAGGGTACATGTGCACAACATGCAGGTTTGTTACATATGTATATATGTGCCATGTTGGTGTGCTGCACCCATTAACTTGTCATTTACATTAGGTATATCTCCTAATGCTATCCCTTCTCCCTCCCCCCTCCCCACAATAGGCCCCGGTGTGTGGTGTTCCCTTTCCTGTGTCCAAGTGATCTCATTGTTCAATTCCCACCTATGAATGAGAACATGTGGTGTTTGGTTTTCTGTTCTTGTGATAGTTTGCTGAGAATGATGGTTTCCAGCTGCATCCATGTACCTACAAAGGACATGAACTCATCCTTGTTTATGGCTGCATAGTATTCCATGGTGTATATGTGTCACATTTTCTTAATCCAGTCTGTCACTGATGGACATTTGGGTTGATTCCAAGTCTTTGCTGTTGTGAATAGTGCCGCAATAAACACACGCGTGTATGTGTCATACGTGTGCATGTGTCTTTATAGCAGCATGATTTATAATCCTTTGGGTATATCCCCAGTAATGGGATGGCTGGGTCAAATGGTATTTCTAGTTCTAGATCCTTGAGGAATCGCCACACTGTTTTCCATGGTGGTTGAACTAGTTTACAGTCCCACCAACAGTGTAAAAGTGTTCCTATTTCTTGTGGACATATTTTTTAAAACCACGCTATCACTGAATCCTTTCTGTCTTCCACTGAGTGCTTATCTTCTAGGACTAAGAGAGTCACAGTTTAGAAGGCATTATGATGAGTGCTGCATCATTATCTTCATCATCATCGTCATCATCATCATCATCATAAGAAAATTACCATATTAATTGTACCATTTTCAGGGCCATGCCAGGCAGTATGCTGACTGCTTTACAGACACTTAATTCTCACAACAATACTATTAAGTAGGTACTATTATTATTCCCATTAAGAGTTGAGGAAACAAAGCCCTGGGGCCGTTAAGTGACTTATTCAATGTTAAACAGCTAGTAAGTGTATAAACCAGATCTAACTGCAGTCTATGCTGTTAGCTACCACTCTTCCACTGCCTCCCATCTGCCAGTAAAGGTAACTCCACCTGTCCCAGCAACCAGGTCAGGTTCCCAAAGCCAACTGCCCACCGTGTGGAAAATTTAAAATAAAACGTTGAAATCAAAGTTCAAGAAGGTCCAAATCAGAGTATGGGAGGGTGGAAAGTTGCAATATACAGAGCATACTCCAGAATGGAGCCAAATGAATAAGGGAAAGCCATGCACATACCCTATGCATGCAAATATATGCAGATATATGCAAATAAATGAAAGTGGCCATGCTAATCTATGTAAATGACCATGCCCTGAAAAGCAAAAAGGAGGATCAGCTTTTCAGAAGGCAATTTCCCCTGGTCTTGGCTTCTCTTGGTGTAGGAGTCACCACTGGGCAAAAAGTCAAAGTCTCTAGATTGAAAATTTTAAGAAAAGTTGTACCAGAGGTGACATCCAGATCTTTGCAGGAGTGCAGATACCTGAGACCCAGCTTACCTGAGGCCTGGATTGCCTGGCTCTCAACAAACTGTCAGATTCAATACATTAGCAAAAATCAGTAAAGAAAAATCCTGCTTGCAAACAAGTGTCCGTTTTCTTGTCCCATAGATATGTTAGTGAAAGATGAATTGGGCATCTATCCTTCCAAGTGCAATCACTCACGAACTTTGGTGTGTGTTTGAATCACACAACCAGGGTCCTTATTTAAAGTATACTTCGTTGTGTCCCTCCTGAGACCTCCTGTCAGCATTTGGGTGTGAGAGTCAGCCATGCTGGAAATCTGCATTTTTTAAAACACATCCCAAATGATTCTTGATCAGGAAGTCCATGGACCACCTTTAGAGAAAACTAGTATGTAAAAAACACAGAATTTGAGAGCAGACAGACTTGAATTTGAATCTCAGCATGACATTTACTAGCTGTGTGGACTTGGATTGTCGAAAGGTGACATGGTACCACCATGCTCATTTGTAAACTGCAGCTAATTTTATTCTCCCGCTCAAAGGGTTGCTGTGATAACCAGAAATATACAAATACATTTGACTCTCAATAACTAAATTAGATAATTCCTTTAAAGGAGTTGGCACAATGCCTGACACAGTAAAAACTCCATAAATATTTGGTATTATGATGATGATCATTCCCTGATGAAACGGGAAACCAGAGTCTCCCTCACCCAGAAGCCAGGCTGACTCATAAAATACTGACTAGTGCCATTGATCGGTGAATAAGCTTTTTCCTCCTCCCCCAGGAGGTGGAGCAATGCATCTGATTGGCAGATTGGCAAGAATCTGAGCTTCATTGGTCCATTGTTTGGGGGAAGAGTTAAAGTGTTACCACCTCCCTCTTCCCTTTTCTCCCTTTCTTTTCCTCCCCGCAGTTTTTTGGGGTGTTTTTGCTTTTTGTTTGTTTGTTTGTTTGTTTTTGGTTTTTGGTGTTTTGTTGCTGCTGTTGTTGTTGTTGGCCTTCTCTTCCCCTTTCTCTTATCTCACTTCTTATCTTAAGAAGTTCTCAAGTTCTAGACCAGGAGAGGAGAATTCAGGAGGATGATTAGGTCCACAGGTCCAAGCCATGTCCTCCCACCCACATTAGCCAGCAACAGGCCTGATATTTTGATCCCTGACTCCTGTGTCTGTTAATTTCTCCATCAGTCGAAAACCCATAGAGCAAAGAGGTGACCATCTGGCTGAAACCTCACCACCCAGTGTGTGCCTTCTGGGTGCCTGATCTCATGCCCAGTGGGTAAGTTCCCTTGATATCCATTGCCTCACTTGGCAGGTTCTCCCCGAGGCCAATTATTTGGTCCCAATTAATCATGGCAACCACACTCCTGCACCAATTTCAAGGCTGCCAGAACTTCCCCTCATGGAGCATCCTTTATTTGCTTGAATTATGACTTTCTTTCATCAATTCTTAATCAAGTGAGTTTATATGTGCAAAAGCAACAAACAGAATATCCACGTAAACGATACCTCAAAAAGAGAAGCCCTGGGATCAGTCCATTAACAATTAATCATTGAGTTTTGAAGGAACTTTCAAAAGCACGTAATACGTGTTTATAAACAATACCACTGCCCAACCAGCTCCCGTAAAAACAGCAGCAACACCCAATGCCTAGCACACTGAGTGGCACTTTACACACATTAATTATGGCATGTAATCCTCACAACAACTCCATTTGCAGAGGACAAGTCTGAGCTCAGAGAGGATAACAGAAGACAGTGCCCAAATTCACACAGCCAGAAGTCACACTTGGGAGGCCTCGGCAGTTGGATCACCTGAGGTCGGGAGTTCAAGACCAGCCTGGCCAACATGGCGAAACCCTGCCTCTACTAAAAAATACAAAAATTAGCCGGGCGTGATGGCGGGCACCTGTAATCCCAGCTACTTGGGAGGCTGAGGCAGGAAGAATTGCTTGAACTCCGGAGGAGGAGGAGGTTGCAGTGAGTCAACAAAACACAATCAACGTGATGGGATGCCGTTTCCACATTGGGTTACAAAAGAATGTGACTCCTGTCTTGCTAGCAGACTCTATTACTTGCACATTCTGATAAGGCAAGCTGCCATGCTGGAGGGCCCATGTGGCAATAAACAAGAGGAAATGAGGTCCTCACTCCAACAACCACAAGCAACTAAATCCATCCAAAGACCACGTAAGTTGGAAAGCAAATCCTTGCCCAGTGGAGCCTTGAGATGACCGAATCCTCAGCTATCACCTTAACTGCAGCCTGTGCCACAGAACCCAGATGAGCTCTGCCTGAATCCCTGAGCCACAGAAACTGTAGAATAATAAATGTGTGTTCTTCTAAGCCACTGAGTCTCGTGGAAATTTATTAACCAACAATAACTAATACACCATTCAATCACTGATTCATTCAAACATTCACTGAGCCCCTATGACACACCAGGCATAAGACTAGGGGAGGGGACATAGAAACAACTGGGGCATGGTCTGTATCCTCAGGTTGTTCATTCTAGTGCAGGATCTGACTAGCACATAAATGAGAGCAAGGTACACAGCCCAGAGCAAATAATGCGGAATCCGTGCACAAGGATGCAGGGTTAATGTGTGCACAGCAATCTCCTTCCTCAAAATGTAAGTCCTAGGTACTAAGAAATGTACATTTTTTTAGTTACAATTTAAAGGGAAACGTTAGTTTAAAATAAAGAAGAAAAGAAACACAAATGTGTCCATCAACAGAATGACCCCAAAAAAGAAAACCAAAACACAGTTATATTTGCAGTCCATGAAGTATCTAGCAGCCATTTAAAATAATGAAGTAAGTCTATATCTGTCTATATAAGTCTATATATGTCGACATGGAAAAAATTCCAAGACACATTGCTGGTTGAATTTGTTAAGAAAAAAAATAGCTTAATAGTTGTTTCTCATACAACTATTCAGTAAGATACTATTTACGACTTAAAAATAACCCATTTTGGCTGGGCACAGCGGCTCATGCCTATAATCCCAACTCTTTGGGAGGCCGAGATGGATGTATCACTTGAGGACAGGAGTTTGAGACCAGGCTGGCCAACATAGTGAAACTTCATCTCTACTAAAAATATAAAAAATTAGCCAGTCATGCTGGTACTCACCTGTAATCCCAGCTACTTGGGAGGCTGAAGCAGAAGAATTGCTTGAACCTGGGGGGCGGAGATTGCAATGAGCCAAGATCACCCACTGGACTCCAGTCTGGGCCACAGAGCGAGACTCTGTCTAAAAAAAAAAAAAAAAAAAAAAAGGTAAAATAATCCATTGTGCACACATATATGCATGAACATACACACATAAATAGCATTTACCTCCAATGACATATAAACGTATACATTAGGTAGAGAACGGTACAATGAGGATTAAGGACACAAACTATGGACTCAGACTTCAGGGACCCAACTTCCAGTTATGCCATTTACTGATTATGTGACCTTGAAAACATTTCTGAAATGCTTTGAGGCTTAGTTTCTTCATCTGTAAAATGGAAATGATAATGGTGGTATGGTTTGGCTGTATCCCCACCCAAAATCTCATCTTGAATTGTACATTTGTACAATTTCTAATCCCGTAATCCCCATGTGTCAAGGGAGAGACTAGGTGGAGGTATTTGAATCATAGGGGTGGTTTCCCTATCCTGTTCTTGATAGTGGGTGAGTTCTCACGAGATCTGATGGTTTTATAAGAGGCTCTTCCCCCTTTTCTCAGCACTTCTCCTTCCTGCTGCCTTGTGAAGAAAATGTCTTGCTTCCCCTTTACCTTCTGCCATGATTGTAAGTTTCCTGAGGCCTCCCCAGACATGCTGACCTGTGAATCAGTTAAACCTCTTTTCTTTACACAGTATGCAGTCTCAAGCAGTTCTTTACAGCAGTATGAAAACAAACTAATACAAATGGTATATACATCATAGAGTTATTGTGAGGATCAAATGAGCTAATATAAAGCTGATGCAAAGTAAGTGCTCAATGAATGTTTGCTATTATCAATACTAGTACAATGGTTATTATTACTCCTATGACCACCAATGATCTGGAAAGATACATACAAAATGAAAATAATGAAAATAAAAGAGAAAAATAATGATAATAATATAAACAACAGGGGTATTGGAATGAGAATAGAGAACAAAAGGGTCTTTTTTTTTTTTTTTTTTTTTTTTTTTTTTTTTGAGACGGAGTCTTGCTCTGTCGCCCAGGCTGGAGTGCAGTGGCCGGATCTCAGCTCACTGCAAGCTCCGCCTCCCGGGTTTGTGCCATTCTCCTGCCTCAGCCTCCTGAGTAGCTGGGACTACAGGCGCCCGCCACCTCGCCCGGCTATTTTTTTGTTTTTTTTTTTTTTAGTAGAGACGGGGTTTCACCGTGTTAGCCAGGATGGTCTCGATCTCCTGACCTCGTGATCCGCCCGTCTCGGCCTCCCAAAGTGCTGGGATTACAGGCTTGAGCCACCGCGCCCGGCCGGGTCTTTAGACATATCTGTAATTTCCATTTTTTACAGGGACAACAGTTCAGGTATTGTGTAACTAACAACCAAAATCAAGAAATAGATAGTCAAATAGTCAATTGAAACCAACACATAGTCAAATAGTATTACAGGTGCTCAGGTATCATGGGGCACAAAGCAGGAAAGTACTCTGTTTTCTCTGAAAATGGAGAGGGTGTCAAGGCAGGCTCCATGGAAAATGTGATTCACCCAGAAGCCACCCGTCCCACTGATATTTTCTCCAAGTACAAATTTTCCTCTTTGTTGTCTTTGCCTGAAGACGTGCTGTGAGGCCTTCCAGAGTTCCCTACAGATTGATAAAAGTCCTGCTGAGAACCGGGGAAGCAGGGGGTTGGGAGGCAAAGGCTGTTCCCAAATTTTCCCAGAAACCCAGGAGGACACGGCTGGGCCAGCTGCCAGCATGACCTGGCGGGACCCCCCAGGATACCCAGCAGACTCTTCCAGCCCCGCCGAACTGTGCATTAATAAACTCATAACGAGCTGTCTTCCCATTCCAGGCTACTGCTGCTGAGTGCTGCTGAAGGATACCTATGTCTTGTGAAGAGGTTTGGCTGGTAATGGTGATGGATGGCCCTTCCTCTGCCTGCTCTCCCTCATCTGCCTTGATCTGCCAGGTCACTGGGCTGGTGGGGGCTGCAGACTGAAGTGAGGAAACCCACAGGAGGGGCTTCTGAACAGAAGTAACTAAATCTCCCAGCACCTTGGGGCTCAAACCACAGTTGGGATCTCATTAACTCCAAGCTCTAACTAAGTGCCCACCATGAATGAGCATCTCCTTTTGAAGCAATAAATTCACTCAGAGGAAGAATTAACCAAACCAATAAGAGTAGGAGGGAGCAGAGAAGAAAAATTTATCAACAACCTCCTCATTGCTTGTCCATTTTTCCTCATTTAATTTACCCAATAAACTTTTTTCCTAATTATTTTATTTTCTTTTTTTGTCAGTCTCTGCTTATCTGTAATTAGTTTATTTTAATCATCCAATAGTCTTTTAATGTCTTCACTATTATTATCGCCCATTTTATGGATGAGAAAACTGAGGCTTGGAGAGGTTCTGACTTATTCAATAGTACACAGCTAAGAAGCAAATGGGCCAGGCGCGGTGGCTCAAGCCTCGTAACCCCAGCACTTTGGGAGGCCAAGGAGGGAGGATTGCTTGAAGCCAGGAGTTCAAGACCAGTGTGGGCAACAAAGCGAGGCCCCATCTGTACAAAATTTTTTTTTGCAAAGATTAGCTGGGTGTGATGGCATGCATCCCAGCTACTCAGGAGGCTGAGGCAGGAGGATCACTTGAGCCCAGGAGTTGAAGGCTGCAGTGAGCTATGATGGCACCACTGCACTCCAGCCTGAGAGACAGAGCAAGACCACATCTCAAAAGACAAAAAAAAGAAGCAGTAAATAAATTTGGTCCTCATCACTTTGTTTATGTCCATTTCACAGATAAGAAAACTGAGGCTAGGGAGATCAGGTGACTTTCTGAGGGAGGACCATATGGTTGGGAAGTGATGTAGTCATTTTTTTTTTTCTGAGATGAAGTCTCACTCTGTTGCCCAGACTGGAGTGCAGTGGTGCAATAGCAACTCACTGAAACCTCCGCCTTCTGGGTTCAAACGATTCTCCTGCCTCAGCCTCACAAGTAGCTGGGATTACAGGCACGCACCACCGTGACTGGCTAAATTTTGTGTTTTTAGTACAGATGGGGTTTCACCATGTTGACCAGGCTGGTCTCAAACTCCTGACCTCAGGTGATCTGCCCACCTTGGCCTCCCAAAGTGCTGGGATTATAAGCGTGAGTCACCACACCCGGCTGATGTGGTCATTATTTCTGAACTCAAGTGCAGAGTTGATTTGATGCCCAGAGACAGAAAGAGCATCTGACCTTCTTCATCACCCACCTGGAGGCTGGATCAGACTTTTTCTGATCCTCTAAAGGTGGTCCTGGGTTCACCCCCAGCAGAATCAAACTAGGGCACATGTTAAAATGCAGATTAGCTGGTCTTGCCCCCAGTCTTTGAAACAGACACTCTCACCAAAAGATCTGGAGTCTGCATCTTAAATAAACACCCCAGAAAGAGTGTCAAGCATGCTGGAGCTTGGGAACTACAGCCCAGGCATCCCTCTCTGATGCTTGGTACATCTTGATCCATGAATAACAAGACAGCTTTTGCAAGAGCGCTGTTTAATATGAGTGAGCCAAATGTTTAAATCCATCATCATTTTACATTTATGAAGTTCATTTTCATCCTCTTAATCAGAGATCTAAAGCTGGCAGACTTGAGAATTTATTTGGCCAGCTGTTTAGGCTCTTGGACCAGTGTTCTGAAAGAATCTAGTCACGGTCCTAAACAGAGACCACCTTGGTTCACATCCCAGCTCCCCCAGCTTCCACCTGTGCTGCTCACACATGCTGACCTCAATTTTCTCAGCTGCCAAATGGGGTAATAGTAGTTTTCGCCTCCTAGTTATATGAGAGACTTAAGTATGTTCATTGATAGAAAGCTTATAAAAGAGTGTCTGGAATAGAGTAAATGCTCAATAAAGGTTAGCTATCAACATTAAAATGTAGATTTCTGCCAGGCGCATTGGCTCGTACCTGTAATCCCAGAACTTTGGGAGGCCAAGGGGGTGGACTGCTTGAGGTCAGAAATTCAAGACTAGCCTGGCCAATATGCTGAAACCCCATCTCTACTAAAAATAAAATCAGCCAGGCATGGTGCTGGACGCCTTTAGTCCTAGCTACTGAGGCAGGAGAATTGCTTGAACCCAGGAGGCAGACGTTGCAGTGAGCCGAGATCGTGGCACTGCACTACAGCCTGGGCGACAGAGTGAGACTCAGTCTCAAAAGAAAAGAAAATAGAATAAAATGTAAATTTCTAGATTTTCTTGATTTTCTCACCACCACACTTACCTGGATCCAGGTGGTGTCTGCCCACTTTTGGTAGTGAGGAAAGCTGTTGGATCACCCACAGCACTTAGTCACCTGGCCATCCCTCATGGGCATGGGCGTTGCTGCAGCCAGTCCTGCAGGCCTTTGCATTGGTGACCCTGTGGGCTTCGTTGAAATCACATGTCCATCATTGCTCCTCCCCAGGAGCCACGAATTCCAGCACTCATTTCACAGCACCAGCCCTGGGGCTGCCCTGGGACTCCACACCCACATTCCGGTGATAGACCTGGAGCAAGAGGCTTCCAAGCCCCCTCAAACTCTTGCTTTCCTGCCCAGCCTTGTTGTTCACCTCTCTCCCCCTCCAACTTCAACTCCAGTTGGATCATTGCAATTACTCAGCAGTAGTATCTTGCCATCCCGTGAAGTATGAACTCAGACATTCCAGAGACAGTCCTTCTAAGATGTGTTCCCCTGGCTAACTTACTCTTGTGCATTCTAGTCTCAGCTGAAATGTTAGTTCTTCTAGAACACTTACTTGGCCTGCAGAGGCTGAATGAGCTGGCCCACTGTGTGCGCCTTCAGTCCCCCGCATTTCCTACTCACCTGCACTTATCACACTGGGTTTTGGTTACATGTTAATTGTCTCTCCCCTTATAGACCAGTAGATTCATGAAGATGGAGTCTTTGCCTTGTTCACCCTTGAATGCTCAGTACCTAACAAAATACTTAGCACATACTTGACACCCAATAAACATGTGTTGAATGGATGGATAACACAGAGTTTCTGTTCAGGTACAGGAAAAGGGACCAGAATTCTGTTTACAAAAGCAAGCAAGAAAGAGACAAGACAAGCATTTACTGAACACCTACTATACACAAAGTTTCACAATAATCTTATGAAGTAGCTGTTATAAGCCGGTTTTTTTAATCTTTTTTGAGGAGGAGTCTCGCTCTGTTGCCCAGGCTATACTGCAATGGCTCGATCTTGGCCCACTGCAACCTCTGCCTCCCAGGTTCAAGCAATTCTCCTGCCTCAGCCTCCCAAGTAGCTGGGATTGCAGGCTCATGCCACCACACCCAGCTAATTTTTTTTGTATTTTAGTATAGATGGGGTTTCACCATGTTGCCCAGGCTGGTCTCGAACTTCTGAGCTCAGGCAATCCACCCGCCTCGGCCTCCCAAAATGCTAGGATTACAGGCATGAGCCACAGCGCCTATAAGCCCCTTTATAAGAAAACTGAGGCTCGGAGAAGTTAAATGGTTTGTTCGAGGCCATTGAGGTAGAACAGAGGTCAGCAAAATTTTTCTGTAAAGGGACAGGTAGCAAATACTTTTTAGGCTTTGTGAGTCACATGGTCTGTGTCATAGCTATTCAACTCTGCCAGTGTAGCACAAAAGCAGTCATAGACAATACATAAACAAATGGGTTGGGTTGTGTTCTAATAAGATTTTATGTACAAAATGGGCAATGGGCAGGATTTGACCCACGGGCTGTAGTTGGTGAACCCTGAGTTAGACAGTCATCTAAGAAAGATGGAACCCATGTTTGTCCATTAGGTATGAAAGCCTCTCATACAAGAAGCTGGAGGAAGACAGATTCATAGAAAAAACAGTGAAGATCCAGGAAGGGGTGTTTGCTATGAGAAAGACCAAAGCAAATACAGTCCATCTCATCTGCAGGCCATGGAGGAAAAGGTAGAGGGAGAACACCAAACAGGAAGCATTTAAGGCACGGCAATTTGTTCACAGTCCTGGTGAAATTAAGGGACTGCTAACTATTACCTGGTGCCTTGTTCCCTTCTTCAGAAATGCTTTTTCTCCCCACTGCAGCACAGCGTTGCTAGAGACAGTTGTCTCATATCCTTTACTTTTCTATAAAACACTGATTGATCAACTACTGTGTGTTAGGACTTTGCCAAGTGTTTGGGGGACCCAACCATGAGTAAGACCAGTTCCTGCCCTCTCTTAACCTATAGTGTATTAGACTGTTTTCACACTGCTATAAAGAAATGCCTGAGACTGGGTAATTTATAAAGGAAAAAGGTTTAATTGACTCACAGTTCCAAATGGCTGGGGAGACCTCAGGAAACTTACAATCATAGCAGAAGGCAAAGGAAAAGCAGGCACCTCCTGCACAAGATAGCAGGAGAGGGAGAGAGAGAGCATGAAGGGGAAAGAGCCCCACACTTATCCAACAACCGGATCTTCTGAGACTTACTCACTCTCAGGAGAACAGCATGGAGGAAACCACCTCCAGGATCCAATCACCTCCGACCAGGTTCCTCCCTCGACACATGGGGATTACGATTCCAAATGAAATTTGGGTGGGGACACAGAACCAAACCACATCGTACAGAATAGTAAATGAAATGATAATTATGCACATTCTTCCCGTCATTATATATTTACCCAGCACCTACTGTGTGCTGCAAATGAGACTACAGCTGTGAACAAATCAAGGCTTGGTCTCTGTTCTTAGGGAGGTTACAGCCCAGCTGCAGAAAAGGACATGAAATAATAATCACACAGATAAATATTTAATTACAAATTTGGATAAATGCCATGAAGGAAATAACATGATGCTATGAGAGAGAATAACAAGAGAAAATTCATTTAGGTTGTCGGGGAGAGGGTTGGTCAGGGAAGAACTCTCTGGAGAAATGGTAAATGCTAGAAAACTGAGACAGCAAAAGGTAGAGGCAGTTCAAAGGAAGTAAGGTTAGAAGAGGCTTCTGGAAGGCCACGCCATTTGAACTCGACTTGGAAAGATGAGTGGGATGTGGAAGTGCAGGCACCAGCCTGCCACATGCAGTTGTACAGACTGTGCACTGCTCAACTCCAGCAGGCATATTCACATGAACACAGTGGGAATGGCACCCCCTAGGGTTGTGCAGTTGTACAACTGTCTCTAGCAACGCTGTGCTGCAGTGGGGAGAAAAAGCATTCCTGAAGAAGGGAACAAGGCACCAGGTAATAGTTAGCAGTCCCTTAATTTCACCAGGACTGTGAACAAATTGCCCTGCCTTAAATGCTTCCTGTTCGGTGTTCTCCCTCTACCTTTTCCTCCATGGCCGGCAGTTTGTGAATCATGGGGCATTCTCCGGCCTCCTCAGCAGCTGTGATGAATGTTTTCTTATTGCCGGTAACCATTCCCCCGTGAGTCCCTTGCCTGGTTCCTCATCAGCCCTCCTTCTGGCTGCCGTGTGTTAAGAGGGTACTCAGCCCCATACTTATTACTCCAGTTTAATGAGCTGGTGGCAAAACTTGCTGATATAAAATTTATATTTATTGAATCTGATTGTCCCTGAGCCTACTTCTGTGTGTGTAGCCTGCTTGTCCTAGAAGCCAGGACCACTCTGGATTATTGTGTTACAGTTTTATTGATGGGTGACCCATTTGCTCATTTCTTTGTACAGGAAGTCACACCCCCTCCCATCTCCACTGACTGGGTGCAGGCTGGTTTTCCACCTGGCAACTCTCTGAGCCAAGTAGGGGAGAATCAGGGCAGGAGTCCAAATTCATGTGCCTGCCAGGACCAGGCGGGCATGACAAATTAGCGAATTGGGCTGGGAGACAAGGGGAAGAGACAAACTAGAGAGCACAGACATCACCTAAAAGGGATGGCCCTACTCGGTTCCTGGCCATTGTTGCCTGCCCATATGCAAATGATCCCCATTGTGAGAGGATCTTCAATTTTCCAAGAATTTGGGAAAGGGGGATTTGTGTGTGCGTTTCTGATATCTTTCCAGTTCAAATACCTGCAATTAATTTTTAAGGATGTTTTAACATAGAAGTCGAACAAATTACTTCTGGAGGTCAAATCCAACCCTTGGATTTCTGTTCACCATCTCTGAGCTCAAGGAAGCTGAAAAATCTGAAGATAAGAACACCCTTTCCTGGGAGAAACCATAGGTCGTCTGACCTGAAAGAGACCAACTTTTCCAAGGCAGAAGGATGTGCTGCTTAAGAGAATAGGCTTTAGAGTCAAACAGATTTTAATTCAAATGCAGGCTCCACCCCCCTTGTGTGACCTTGGGCAAGTCCTTCACCTGCTGAACCTCAGGTCCCTCACCTGAGAACCAGAGAGAAGTCCACCTGGTTTGTAGGGTTGCTATGTGGAATTAAGGCTTGCTTCGACCCAGTGAAACATGAGCACAATGATGTGTATTTGTTCCAGGAAGAAACTTTAAGAGCCAATGCACTATGTGCTATGTGCCCCTTCTTGTACTGTGACCACATGTCACAATTTGGAGCCTCCATCATCCTGGGTTCCTCAGTAACAATGAGGAAAAGATTCCCCTCCTGACCTTCAGCAGACACACAGCATGTGGAAAAAGTAAGTTCTATTCTAGCTAAGCCATAGAGTATCTGGAATTTTTTTTTTCTTTTGTTACTGCAGCAAAGCCTACCCCATCCTGACTGGTATGTAGGATGGGGTAGGCTTGCTGTAGCAACAAAAAATTACAAAATTAGTGAATTTTGCAATTACTTTTCATTGCAAAAACTGCAAAATGACAAAATTAGTACATTTTGCAATTACTTTTAATTGCAAAAACCACAATTACTTTTGCACCAACCAAATATCTCATAACATTGTTCTAAGAGTTAAATGAATTATTAAATATACGTGAAACACAGAACAGTGCCTAGACATGGTAAGCCCTTCTAATTATTGGCTTTGTTATAATGTCAAATAATTCCAACATTTCAGTGGCTTACAACCATAAAAGTTTACTTCCTGGTTGAATGCTGAAGGGCAGCCCCTCTCTGGGATAAGCCCTAAGATGTACCATTCTTGTGACAGAGGAAAGGAACAAGGGAGCTGGCAGAAAAGTTGCTCAGACATCCATCACATCCTCCAGACACCTTTGGCCAAAGCAAGTCACAGGACCAAGTCTAATATCAGTGGGACAAGAATGTTGCTCCTCTCACTGGGAGGCATGTCAATCACACAGCAATGAGCAGGAATGTATAATCCTTTTATCAGGAGGCAAATAATGGGGGGGAAATCATAAAATCTAAAATACCCCTCAGTAAAAGTTAGCGATTATGCTTTTCACACATGGTAAAAGGAGTCGGCAAGGAAAAGTTTGGGCTCTGAAGTACAAGGATATAGGGGAAGATGAAGAGGATGACTGGGAGTTTGTCCTTTCATTTGGCCTCTTGGATATCATGGTTGGGAGACACAGCCAAAGGAGCTAGTTTCAACATAAAACCCAAACACAGGCTGGGCATGGTGGCTCACACCTGTAATCCCAGCACTTTGGGAGGCCACGGCTGGAGGCTCACTTGAGGTCAGGAGTTCAAGACCAGCCTGGTCAACATGGTGAAACCCTATCTCTACTAAAAATACAAAAATTAGCCAGGTGTGGTGTTGCTCACCTGTTATCCCAACTACTCAGGAGGCTGAGGCACGAGAATAATTTGAACCTGGGAGGCAGAGGTTGCAGTGAGCTGAGATTGTGCCACTGCACTTCAGCCTGAATGACAGAGCAAGATTCCATCAAAAAAAAAAAAAAACAAAAAAAACAAAAAAAAAAAAACAAGGACTGTCTTAGGTCCTAGGTCCACAGGATAAAACATGACCCAGAGCCAGAGTAGCCGAGAAAGGCCTTCTCTCCACCCTGGGACTCGGATGCAGCAAGAAATGGACTCAGATGCAGTGTTTTACATCATCTCCAGGGACTGTCATTTTTGGAGGGTGGAGGACAGAATCCCCTGACCAACGGCTTGGCATTTTCAGAGGCACCAACTCAGCAGCCACAGCGAATGTCCTTCCTTCTCATGTCTTATTAGACAGCCAAGGTCAGCCAGAGGATGCAGAGTGGGAGCTGAGAAGACTGGTCAGGGGGACACGTGAGAAACCTGTGGGACTACAGGGATAATGAGGGAAGACTCAGGGCTGGGTCCACGGGCATCGTGCGTTATGCAGTTAAATGCATGAACTAGCAAACACTGAACTGTCCTAGTCAACAAGTCCCTTTTGGTCCTCACAGGTTGCTGAGCTTTGCAAAATCAGGTCACTAGTAAAACTGTACACACACAAGGGCAAGATGTACGTACACCCAAAAATTATCTCTAGGCAGAAAAATGTAGACAGCACCACTGAACATTCAGAAGGCTTTCTCTCACCTCGACAGGCTGGGGGAAAGGGGTATGCTGCCAAAGGAAGGCCAAGGTGGCAGCTGTGACTGCCAGCTGGTGTCAAGATGGGATGGGAAAGCAGCAAAGGGGTGGTGATGTTCCCTCCTGGAAGTCCCCAAGATGCAGACTATATTCTGGAAGGAGATGAGCAACTATGGGTTGGAGATGAGCAACTATGGGTTGGAAATGAGGGTTAATATTAACATTATTCAATAATTATTATTAAAAATATTTTTAAAGCTTATAATTAGGTTGCTTCATATGAAATTGGTATTTGACCAACTCTCACATGACCAGACTCATATGAATTGATATTTTACCAGTTCTGACCTGGGCGATTTCATAAAGCACAGTTTCACAGGGGGCAACCTAACATACGCCAGACACTGTGCTAGGCAGTTAACACATAATCATTTTATTCAATACCCATCTAGCCCTCAGTATTAGTCCATCTTCATGCTGCTGATAAAGACATACCTGAGACTGGACAATTTACAAAAGAAAGAGATTTAATGGACTGATAGTTCCACGAGGCTGGGGAGGCCTCACAACCCTGGTGGAAGGTGAAAGGCACATCTCACATGGTGGCAGATAAGAGAAGAGAACTTATGCAGGGAAACTACCCTTTATAAAACCATAAGATCTCACGAGACTTATTCACTATCACAAGAATAGCACAGGAAGGACCTACCTCCATGATTCAATTACCTCCCACTGGGTCCCTCCCACAACACGTGGGAAGTGTGGGAGCTACAATTTAAGATGAGATTTGGGTGGAGACACAGCCAAGCCATATCACCCTCCAAGGCAGATTCCATTACTATCTCCATTTAACAGAGGAGACTAAGGTTAAATTATTTGCCTGAGCTGGGCATGGTGGCACATGACTATAAACCCAGCTACTCAGGAGGCTGAGGCAGGAGAATCACTTGAGCCGAGGAGGTCAAGGCTGTAGAGAGCCATGATCACACCACTGCATTCCAACCTCTAAGATAAAAATAAAAAGTAAATTTAAAAAAAATATTTGCCCAGCCGGGTGCAGTAGCTCATGCCTGTAATCCCAAGACTTCAGAAGGCCGACATGGGCGGATCATGAGGTCAGAAGATCGAGACCATCCTAGCCAACATGGTGAAACCCCATCTCTACTAAAAATACAAAAAAATTAGCTGGGTGTGGTGGTGCATGCCTGTGGTCCCAGCAACTTGGGAGGCTCAGACAGGAGAATCGCTTGAACCTGAGAGGCGGAGGTTGCAGTGAGCTGAGATCATGCCACTGCACTCCAGCCTGGTGACAGAGCAAGACTGTCTCAAAAACTAACAAAAAAAACTTATTTGCCCAATGTCACATGGCTAATAAATTACAGACCTAAGATATAACCCAGAAAGTGAGAATCTGGGGCCCAAACCTTTCACTAGAGGGCTCTGGCTGCTCAACGTGGGTTCCAAGGATCAACAGCAGCAAGCCTTTCCTGGGAGCTTGTTTGAAATGCAAAGTCTTATTTGCACATCCATGATCACGGCAGCATTAGTCACAATAAGCAAAAGATGGAAACAACCCAAATGTCAGCATGCTGACTGATGAATGAATAAAATGGATAAATGTAGTATATACAACAGTATATTATCCAGTCTTAAAAAGGAAGAAAATACTGACATATGATGCACCTTGAGGACATTGTGCTAGGTAAAATAAGCCAGTCATAAAAACACAAATACTGTGTGATTCCACTTATATGAGGTCCCTAGAGTAGTCAAATTCATAGAGACGAAAAGTAGAACGGAGGTTGCTGGGAGTTGGGGAGAGGGAAGAATGGGGAGTTGTTTAATGGGTAGAGTTTCAGCTGAAAACTGAAGATAAAAACAGTTCTTGAGACTGGTTATACAACAATGTGATATACTTAATGCCACAAAACTGTATACTTAAAAATAGTTAAAATGGTAAGCTTTGTATTATGTATATTTTATCACAATAAAAATGATTTCAGGCCGGGCATGATGGCTCAAGCCTATAATCCCAGCACTTTGGGAGGCCAAGGCAGGCGGATTGCCTGAGGTCAGGAGTTCGAGACCAGCCTGGCCAACATGGTGAAACCCCGTCTCTACTAAAAATACAAAAATTAGCCAGGCATGGTGGCCTGCACCTGTAATCCCAGCTACTCAGGAGGCTGAGGCATGAGAATCGCTTGAACCCAGGAGGTGGAGGTTGCAGTGAGTCATGATTGCTCCACTGCACTCCTGCCTGGGTGACAGAGCAAGACTCTGTCTCTAAAATTAATTAATTAATTAATTAATTAATTAAAAAAGGGCAGAGTCTCAGGACATGCCAAGTTTGTTTGTTTGTTTGTTTTTAAAGACAGGGTCTTGCGCTGTTGCCCAGGCTAGAGAGTACATAGAGCACAGTGGTGCAATCGTGGCTCACTGTAGCCTCAAGCTCCTGGACTAAAGAGATCCTCCTGTCTCAGCCTTCTGAGTTCCTAAAATTACAGGGGCATGCCACCATGCCCAGCTAATTTTTTTAGTTTTTTAGAAATGGAGGTCTCCTTTTGTTGCCCAGGCTGGTCTTGAACTCCTGGCCTCAAGTGATTCTCCTGCCTTGGTCATCCAAAATGCTGAGATTACAGGTGTGTACCCAGCCAAGACTTGCCTTTATGATAAGATCCTCAGGTATCCTGTGCACGTTAACACTTGAGGAACATTACCACTGACTAGACTACCAGGCCGCCCGTATAGGGATGGCCGTTTACAGGGAAGAGTACAAGGTAGCATAAATGCAGAAAACAAGGGAGAGCAGCTCTGAACACAGGTTCCCCTTTGCAGGTGTGCTCCATGCTTAGGATGCAATTGCACTCCAGCCTCCTCCCTTTCCCACCCTGCACCAGGAAGTGCTCTTAACTAATGGAGTCTTGGCGTGCCAGCCATCAGCTGGGACAACAGGGCTTGCTTCCCCCACCATGTTTAGCTTGGCTGCTTGGAGCCCCTTGGCCACCAACTGAAGTCACCGTAGTGCCTCTGAGCTCTGCTACAGATGAAATTAATTCCTCCAGAGCTGAGGGAGCCTGGGCAGGCAGAGGAGCAAGCGCTGGGCTGGTGGAGCAAACTGCTTTGGCAGCAGCTGTTTCATTTGGGGAACTAATGAGACTCGAGGAAAAACCTGCCGAGGGATGCCAAGTGCTTGTTTGCTTGTGGAGTTGATACAGCCTTGGCCAAATTGGACAATGATGCAAAAATGTCCATCATTTTTTTTTCTGTTCAATTTTGTGACTCCGTCTTGCATTTCAGAAGAAGAAGGATTAAAACTGTGTCTGTCGCCAGGCTACCCCTCAGTTCCACAGAGATTCAGAGAAGATAAGCACCTTACAATGCAGGTATTCCAAAAGATCATTGTCTGCATCTCCTACTGACTCATTCACCACCAAGCCCCGACCTCACCTCCTAAGTGTTTTTTTTCAAAACTGTTTGGTTCTCTGCTGCTTTTTGTAGCCAATGCATATCTCTTTGCAGCAGATATGACATTTTAAAAGCCGCAAACCCAGGTGAGCAAAAATATAATCTCTTTTACTTCCTTATAACTGAATTTTATTATTTTTCAGGGCCCCCACTCTATGTGGCTGCAGTAAACCTAATCCTGTTCAATTGAGGATAAACTCGGACAATTCAGGAAGAACTCAGCAAATTCAAGGTTTCATTGGTTATTTCATGGTCTACTTCCTTCTGCCTTCTCCTTCCAGTTGCATCGCATTTCTGGGAGGTGTTCATAGCATCATGGCATTGGTGGGGGGCATTCTTTGGCCCTTGGATATCCCTTTGGTAGCCACTGAGAAGTTGCTTCTCTTCAATCAACGTCATTACTCCTCTTGACTTCATGGGGACTTCATGCTTTCTGGTCTCACTAGTCAGTGATGGCCATTTTCCATCATTCCCTGTACAAGGCTCTCACCACCCCCACCATGCTAACCTTGCCACAGAAGCATGTTCTCTTCTCTAGGAGGTGCTGGGGATGTTGACGACGCAGTGAGCCTGCCCCTGACCAGTCTGCTCAGACAACACTCACAGCCACCTCTTATCTACCATTTCAAGCTGAGCCGGGTAGAAGCTTCTCTGAAAGGCCTGACAGCTGAGGCACCAGTCCCCAATGCTCTTGACCTCCCAACCTCACTAGAGTTTACTTATGCAACCCCTCCCCCACTTGAGAGTCAGGTGAGGGAACAAGAGCCAAAGTCCTTTCTAAAACAGACTTGTGGCAGATTGGATTTCCCAAAGATGGAGGCAATAACGTCTCTTGTCCAACTTGCTCTTCTTGTAATGTAACCTTGATACTCCATCCACGGAGCGGTGGAGTCTGTATCTCCTTCTGTTTTAGTCCATTTTCTATTGCATATAACAGAATACCTTAAACTGGGAAATTTATAAAGGAACGAAATTTATTTCGTACAGTTTTGGAGGCTGAGAAGCCCAAGGTCAAGGCAGGTGCATCTGGTGAGGGCCTTCTTGCTGGTAGGGACTCTCTGCAGAGTTCTGAGGAGGGCACTACATGGGAAGGGGGCTGAGTGTGCTAGCTCAGGTGTCTCTTTCTTATAAAGTTAGCAATGCCACTCCCATAATAACCCATTAATTTATTAACCCATCAATCCATGAATGGATTAATCTACTCATAAGGGCAGAGCATCCATGGTCCAATCACCTCTTAAAGGCTTCACATTTCAATAGTGCCACATTAGGGTTTTAAGTTTCAACATAAGTTTTGGAGGGGATAAACATTCAAACCATAGTACCTTCCCTTGAACCTGAGTAGAACTTTATGACTGCCTCCATCAATAGAGGACGGTGGAAGAGATACTATATGACTTCCAAGGTTAGATCATTTTAAAGCTATGCATTTCTATCCTCCTCTCTTGGGATACTTGCTCTTAGCACCCAAATCCTATGCTGCAGAAAAGTCCAAGTAGCCATGGAGAGACTTGTGGAGAGGACTGAGATCCCTGACCCTAGCCCCAGCTGAGTTTTCCAACAGTCAGCACCAACTTACCAGCCATATGAATGAGCCATCCGGAAAATAGATCTCCTAACCACCTCCCAACCCCACTCCATCAAGCCATCCCAGCTGATGTCACTGGAGCAGAGAAGGCCCTGCCCAAATTGCAGAACAGTGAGCAAAATAAATAAGAATTGTTGTTTTAAGCCACTAAGTTTTGGGGTGGTTTTTACACAGCAATAAATAACTGATTCCACACCTAATTCTCTTATATCTCCTTGTTTCTGTCTCTTCCCAGGGAGATGTTATCATTTCTGTAGTGATAAAATTGCCTCCTCATCTACCCTTTCCAGGTTTTTTATTATGATATAAACCATACACCCGAAGTTCTTTAGGACTTAAGCTTTTGAAACCATTAAAAAAAAAACCCTGGCTTTTATAAAGCAAAATCCTTGGTTTTCAAAATTATTGTCAGGTGCCAAGCATTTCAAAAACCTGTTTTGAAACTCAAAAGGTGAGTGTTGGCTTTTTTTCTTCTTCTTCTGTGCATTCCTGCCATAACAGCCATCCCTGGATGGTGATGAGTATGGAATACTGCAGTCTCAGGTGGGAGGGCAAATGATATACGAAATTTCCAGAAGTGGTGGGATGCACTGGGTAATATAATACTATCATGCTATTTTTACCCAAGCAGATACAAATCTCCAGTGTGCAAGGTTATCCTGTTCCTTCATTTTATTTAAATCAACTTCAATCCAACTCTGGGAGGCCATCCACTGTCCTGGTGGAAAACGGGACTTCAGTGATTATCAGAACACCTTTTCTGAGCACCACCCCCTACCCACAAGGGATGAACAAAAGTTCTCAGGTCTTAGCCCTATTCTTTCAAGGCAATACTCACAGGTTTTGCCCCAGGTAGTCTCTGCTGAGATGCACATTATCCAAGCCAGTCAGCAAAGTTTTTTTTGTAAAGGGTTAGTCAGTATTTTCAACTTTGCAGGCCATACAGTTTATGTTGCAACTACTCAGTTCCGCTGTTGTATTGCAAAAGCAGCCACAGGCAAATCCGTAAATGAATGGTCTCGTCTGTGTTGCAATAAAACTTCATTTACACAAACAAGTGGCAGCCATAGTTTGCTGACTCTGGGTCTATGCCCACACAAGTCCCTTGAATTCCTGTGTTTCTCTGATTATGTCCCAGGGAGAGGCATCGAAATATTTTCTTTTCAAACAGTATCTCTGTCACTCAGGCTGGAGTGCAATGGTGGGATCATGGGATATCCAATGAGGCTTCATTGGAGCTTATGCTTGGGCATAAGGGAGGCGGCACAAGAGAGACAGGGAATTCCTTAAACCAATTCCCTGAAAAGAGTGGGCAAGGCTTTTTTATTAGGCAAAACATGGGGATTGACATCAGGGGGAGGGTATGCAGGCTGTATTGGGCAAGGTATGTGAAGGGTAGGGTGTGCAGTTCAGTATACCAGGTTGCAATGGCTGTTTGGAGTCATGGGTCACCTGGTGGTCTGGCCAGCAGCAACAAGGCTATAAATCCACTGTTCAGCATTCCCTCCCAAGGTGGGATACTCTGCAACCTTGGTTATCTCCTAGAGCCAGTTCCTGGAATTTTTAACATTGAGGTAGTGGGGTGGGTTTGTGATCAGTGAGACTGCATGAAAGAATGCTCTAGAGCATGTGAGCTGAACCAACCCCATCTCTACTGTGTCTCATTCCCCGCTGAGAGAATTTATTCTCCCTCTTCTCAAGGAGAAAGAGCAGTGGTTTCATCTTTTGGAGCTACTACTTCCTGCTGGCCAGGGTCATTGTTTCTGTCTAATTTATGAGGTCATAAAAACCTCTTGATTTAGTGTTTTATAGGAGCTTGGCTCCTCCTGGGATGGTAGGGGTTGGGATCCTTGCACCACTATGAGTTTGACATGAACTGTTGAAGCCTGGAAGACAAACTTCAACCATCTGCACCCCTGTTGAATATAACAGATAATTATTTTTAAAATCAAATAGCACACAGTAATAATTAACAAAATGCTTAAGCTCAGTTTAACAATGCTTATAAGAAGGGATTGAATGCCATTTGAAATTTAAGTTAGCAGGCTGGAAAACCAGTCTCCTGTTGTCTGAAATATAAAGCAAACAGACTTTTAATAGACGCATTTCTATGGAAACAGAAGAAAAACAAGCATTAATGGTGGGCATAATCTATCCAGATGTTAGATTCAAAGCATCTTTAGTTACATAGGAAGGCAGTGGCAATCTGACAAGTTCTCACCTGTATCATAAAGAATAAGCTTTAGCTTGCAGGGAATCAGGAAAAAGACAGTAGAAATCCTATTAAATCAGAAAATGGAAGAAAAATTTGAAAACATTAGTTTGGAGACTTGTAGTCCAGAGAAAGGACTTAAGATTCAATCCAAACAGTGGCAAATAATTTTTCAACTCAAAAACAATGAGCAAAAACAATGAACAAGAACAGAATCTAACAGCAGGTATATTATAAGCTTTCTCCATCCAGTCTTTCATTTTTGTCAATGACAAATCACAGCAGGACCAATTTGCAAAATAAGTTTTGATCTTATTATACTTGGCCTGATTATTTGCATAAAGCGCAACAAAAATAATTATTTCCCATACAGGGTCTCTTTTAAATTGGCTTTCCTAGAACTTTTTCCATAAGGAATACCAGATTTGACTTTTTAAAGCCTCAAGCCCAGTCGCACATTTATCTGTGCCTGCAAATACCTATATGAGTTGGGTGAATTCCTCTCTTCTAGAGGTCCCAAGATAAACTGGGGCTTTTGGGCCTGTTAGAAAGTGATGTTCTTGCCGGGCATGGTGGCTCCTGCCTGTAATCCCAGCACTTTGGAAGGCCAAGGCAGGCAAATCACCTGAGGTTGGGAGTTTGAGACAGCCTAGCCAACATGGTGAAACCTCGTCTCTACTAAAATTACAAAAAATTAGCCATGTGTGGTGGCATGCACCAGTAGGCTCAGCTACTCGGGAGGCTGAGGCAAGAGAATCCACTGAACTCGGGAGGCAGAGGTTGCACTGAGCCAAGATCATGCCACTGCCTGGGTGACAGAGTGAGACTCTGTCTCAAAAAAAAAAAAAAAAAAAAGGAAACAAAAGAAAAGAAAAAAAGGCAAAAAGAAAGTTATATTCTTTACTTACCACAGGTTAGGAACCCTATGCAGGGACTGGGTAGACAAGGTATGAGGCCAGTTCTCCCAAGGAGCTTTTATCAGCTCTATAAGTCAACTTTGATTCCCTAAAGCAGTCTGCTTATATGTGAAAGCATGTCATTTCAGTGAAAGCCTTGGTAAATAACCAATATCTCCAAGTGTGTCCTATCATAAAAGAAAACAGATTCTTATTGCACTTATGCAAATAACTATATTGCTATAAGTTAAGAATACTCATAGTTTTCAAATTCTATTTGAAAATAGAGAAATTAGACAGAGAAATTTTGTTCACAGAAGCACACTTGACTCAATTGTTAAAACCTGTAGGTAGCTCAAAAGAAAAAAAAAAAAGTGTTCTTGACTCTGAAAAACAAAATAAAAAGGGCCAGCAGCGTTTCAAGCAAAATCTTTTATCAGTTTGGTCCGTGCAATTAACTTCTGGTCTGTTCAATATTTATGAACACATTACCTCCCCAAGAAAGTCTTGGAAATTTTTGCCTCTATTCTAATGACTCAATCCTCAAAGTTATCAGAGACCTGCATTCAAGAGTACCCGTCAGAGTCCTCTAGCTGATTCTAAACTGTCTTTTGAATAAGATCAAAACAAGACAATTGTCTGTAGAGGACCAAAGTCTTAGGGCAGCCACAGTGAAAGATACAATTGACAAGGAAATCTAGTCATCCGTGGGGCACACAGTAATTTAACATAACAATCATAACTAACAACACAATACTGAGATATATTAGAATTATAGGAATTTTATATAATTTTGTGATACATACAAATAATATATAAATATAACCCAAAGAAAGTTAAACACCATTTTATATTTGACAATGTTTCCTGCATGGTTTTTATGTACCAAATAAGCTAGATACGTCTCTTTTGGACTTCACGGAACCTAATATCTAAAAAGGTCAATCCAGTCAAAAAAAGGTTTAGAGTATGATTTTGAAAAGTTAATCAAATATCAAAGGTTTAAAACACTTCATCACAAAATAGAACCACAGTTTATTTTAGTCAAAGTGATTAACTCAAAGATTTCAAAAAAGCAAAAATCCATTAGTCTTTTATAGAGAGGAGACAGCTTTCCAAACAACAAAACCCAAAAAAGACAGCTTAAAGCCAACTGAATCTGTCTCTTCTCTCTCCCTTTTTCCTGCAGGCAAATGAAAATCTTGTTTAAAAGAGAAAACCAAATGTTACCTCTGCATTAGTGTATTAATGCTAAAGTTCATTTTAATAAAGTTTTATAAACAAATCTATTGAACTGTAACCAATTTGACCATAAGGTAAGATTTCTATAAACCTTTTATAACCCTTTATAATTTTTTATTAAAGAACCTATCAATACTCCAAGAAAACCCTGTTACTCTGACACATGGGCCCAAATTCTAGCCCTGCATCAATATGATTTTATTTTAATGTGTAATTTATGGGAAAACTAAATAATCTTAATTTTAGCCAACTTTCTCACACAATTTTCTTAATAATATTAATTTTTCACCAACATTCTTCAAGTTGCTTAAACCATCAGTTTTATTCTATCTTTCTTTTAACCTAAGATAATCTTTAAACCTGCAAACCCCGAAAATCCGAGACAGGTCTCAGTTAATTTAGAAAGTTTATTTAGCCAAGGTTGAGGACGGACGCCTGAGACACAGCCTCAGGAGGTCCTGATGACATGTGGTCAAGATGGTCAAGGCACAGCTTGGTTTTACACTTTAGGGAGACATGAGGCATCAATCAATATATGTAAGATGTACTGGACGTTGGTTCCCTCTGGAAAGACAGGATAACTCAAGCAGGGAGGGGGCTTCCAGGTCACAGGTAGGTGAGAGACAAATGGGTTGCATTCTTTTTTTTCTTCTCCTTTTTTAGATTATTATTCGTTTTATTATTATACTTTAAGTTCTGGGATACATGTGCAGAACACACAAGTTTGTTACATAGGTATACACGTGCCGTGATGGTTTGCTGCACCCATCAACCCGTCATCTACATTAGGTATTTCTCCTAATACTGTCCCTCCCCTAGTCCCCTACCCGCTGACAGGCCCCAGTGTGTGATGTTCGCCTCCCTGTGTCCATGTGTTCTCATTGTTCAGCTCCCACTTATGAGAACATGCAGTGTTTGGTTTTCTGTTCTTGTGTTAGTTTGCTGAGAATGATGATTTCCAGCTTCATCCATGTCCCTGCAAAGGATATGAACTCATCCTTTTTTATGGCTGCATAGTATTCCATGGTGTATATGTGCCACTTTTTCTTTATCCAGCCTGTCATTGATGGGCATTTCGGTTGGTTCCAGGTCTTTGCTATTGTGAATAGTGCTGCAATAAACATACATGTGCATGTGTCTTTAGAGCAGCATGATTTCTAATCCTTTGCGTATACACCCAGTAATGGGATCGCTGGGTCAAATGGTATTTCTGGTTCTAGATCCTCGAGGAATCGCCACACTGTCTTCCACAGTGGTTGAACTAATTTACACTCCCACCAACAGTGTAAAAGTGCTCCTATTTCTCCATATCCTCTCCAGCATCTGTTGTTTCCTGACTTTTCAATGATTGCCATTCTAACTGGTGTGAGATGGTATCTCATTGTGGTTTTGATTTGCATTTCTCTAATGACAAGTGATGATGAGCTTTTTTTCATATGTTTATTAGCTGCATAAATGTCTTCTTTTGCAAAGTGTCTGTTCATATCCTTTGCCCACTTTTTGATGGGGCTGTTTGTTTCTTGTAAATTTGTTTAAGTTCTTTGTAGATTCTGGATATTAGCCCTGTGTCAGATGGGTAGACTGTAAAAATTTTCTCCCATTCTGTCCGTTGCCTGCTCACTCTGATGATAGTTTCTTTTGCTGTGCAGAAGCTCTTTAGTTTAACTAGGTCCCATTTGTCAATTCTGGCTTTTGTTGCCATTGCTTTTGGTGTTTTAGTCATGAAGTCTTTGCCCATGCCTATGTCCTAAATGGTATCTTTTGAGTTTCTGATTAGCCTTTCCAAAGGAGGCAAACAGATGTGCATTTATCTCAGTGAGCAGAGGAATGACTTTGAATAGAATGGGAAGCAGGTTTGCCCTAAGCAGTTCCCAGCTTGACTTTTCCCTTTAGCTTAGCAGTTTTGGGGTCCCAAGATTTCCAAGACTTATTTTCCTTTTACCAACCCTTTAAATTAGACAAAATTAGTTTTTCTTAAAAAACCACATTCCCATGCCTTTTTACCAAAAACGTATAATTTTTATTTTTAACATAAGCAATTATAATTATGTATCAGGTGCAGAGTCTGGGACATAGGACAGAACAGCAGATAATGTCTAACTTTCTAGCATAGCTAGGGCTCATGTCTAACACCATATGTACCCAAACCTTACCTAGAATCTATTACTTTTCTTTTTTATTTTTTGAGGCAGAGTCTCACTCTGTCACCCAGGCTAGAATGCAGTGGCGTGATCTCAGCTCACTGCAACCTCTGCCTCCAGGTTCAAATAATTCTCGTGCCTCAGTCTCCCGAATAGCTGGGATTACAGGTGTGTGCCACCATGCCTGGCTAATTTTTGTATTTTTAGTAGAGACGATGGGGTTTCACCATGCTGGCAAGGCTGGTCTTGAACTCTTGGCCTCAAGTGATCTGCCCACCTCAGCCTCCCAAAGTGCTAGGATTACAGGCATGCGACATCGCGGCCAGCTGAATCTATTATTGTTAATAATAAAAACTACAATTACTTTCACACCAACCTAAAAATAGCTCTAAAGCCAGCATGTCGAATAATTATCAAAAGTCATAAAAGCAGTTTATTACTTCAAAGCCATCTAGTAAAGACAGTATCTGAGTTTTCTAATGTAGACCAAATGCTTAAATTTTGAAGTTGTTTTTATTTTATTCATAATCTTTAAATTATTATTAGTAGTACCAAAGATTACTAAAGTCACGTGAACTAAAAGGCATTCAAGTTTTCATTTTTTGACAAAGTATATTATTTAAGCACTTGTTTTTCTTTAAGCCAATTAATTAGAGCTCTTTTTTATAAACATCACACACAACACATATAAATACACAGACAGAAGCAGATCTGGTACAGTAATACATTTTTCATTTGCCAGTTTCTCTCTTGACAATTTTAGACCAGGAGTCTTTTGATTACCTGTTTCCTGCCTAAATACAGCTAGGCAACTCTAAATTTGCATTTGTAAAGGAACAACTCAGGTAAAACAAGATAGAGGACTGATATTTTACTCAAACCAAGGGAAAATGGTGTGAGCAAAAGTTCAATTAAGATGGCCAGGACACAGACCAGGTGCGGTGGCTCAAGCCTGTAATCCCAGCACTTTGGGAGGCCAAGGCGGACAGACTGGTTGAGGTCAGGAGTTCAAGACCAGCCTGACCAACATGGTGAAACCCTGTCTGTACTAAAAATTACAAAAATTAGCTGGGCATGGTGGCACACGCCTGTAATCCCAGCTACTCGGGAGACTTAGGCACGAGAATCACTTGAATCTGGGAGGCAGAGGTTGCAGTGAGCCGAGAAGACTGAGCCACTGCACTCCAGCCTAGGCCACAGAACAGGCCACTCCATCTCAAAAAAAAAAAAAAAAAAAAAAGATAGCTAGGGAAAGCAGACACTCTTACTCATGGAGATTTCCTTAAAGATGTAAATTTTTTAATTGGATTATTGGCTTTGGGGTGGAGCCTTTTAAGGAACAAGGCCAGAAAAGTCCGTTTCTAAGGCCTAATAAGCAGGCACAGCTGGATGGCAAAACAGATTCCCAGGGATTGAGGATCCCATTTTTATCCCGAGTCCTGGTTCCCCAAAAAGAGGGAAATGCTACAAGACAGGACAGTGCAATGCTTCCACAGCACATCTCACTGCAAGGACATTTCTCCAATGCTGGTGGGCAGCCCAGTACCAATCAGAGCATTTGGTAATCAGCCCATCCCCCCATTCCATACCTTCTAGGTACCCAACAGCACACTTTTCTTGTCTAAATGTTCAAAGAAAGAAGTATCGCCCTGCAGTAATAAACATTCACTGTAAGCAACCATCATTAGCCATCCCTAAAAGTGTATTTCTCACCTAGCTGTTCCACACCAAGGCTAAAAGTTTTCTCATAATGTAAACTAATATGTGATACCCCCAAAAGTCAGAATGTTTAGGTAACGTAATGTTATGCCCAGACCGTTAGTTCCCCAAAGAAGACCACCAGAGTCCAGAGTCAGAGCCAAGCGGCAAGGATCTTTACTACAAGTTCGAACTTGGTCCCTCCATTCCACAGCATATAAGAGGGCCCCGAACAATGCGAGTGCTTGCTTTTTTATAGCCCGAAAGTTACAGGGGAACAAAGGAATTCTTTTGGTCCCCGCGCTTTTAGTAAAACTTCGAACGGCTGTCTCCTTATCGGAGACTTTCCAGGTGGTGTTTGTACACACCAAGGCTAAAAGTTTTCTCATAATGTAAACTAATAAGTGATACCCCCAAAAGTCAGAATGTTTAGGTAACGTAATACAAAACAAAGCAAAGCATTAGATTGTGAGAGGAATCTGTCTGCTTACAATTCACGGCGTTCTATGAGGAAAACAGAGGTTTCTCCCCAAACAGGGTCTGTGATGCCTCCTCTGTTTTTCCAAGGAGTCCTAGGCTGTTAGAAACGACCTGAGGTCCTCTCTTGCAGGCATTGTGGGTGGCAAGGAGACAGACAGAAGTTGTGGGAGGAACAATACAGTTGGCTCCCGGAACTGAAGCCGGGACAAACCGGTTAGGAAAATCCCTGCCAGAGGTCATAAACATGTCAGAAGAGTAACTGAAATAGCTCGGATGGCGGGAGATGGCGGGAACCAATCAAGAACAGCCAACTCGCACTGTTCAAATATCAACCAATCCCAAGCTTGCGTCGTTCAAAAAGACCCCTATGACTCTGTACTTGTTTACTGCTGACTATAAAAGACAGTTCCTAACCCTCCTCAGGGCTCTCGCTCCACACTCGGTCGGGGGTCCAGGTTCGAACCTGCAATAAAGATCCTTGCCGCTTGGCTTTGACTGCAGTCTCTGGTGGACTTCTTTGGGGAATAAACGGACTGGGTACAACAAAGTAAATGGAGAAACAATTTAGTCAACTAAGAAGAAAAAAAAATTTCAAAAACCAAGATCCAAGAAGAAAAACAAAAGCATAAAAGACTTAAAATTAATCTGGCTTTTAACCATAGAGCTCTTTTTCAAAAAGAAAAATATATATTTTAAAATATTTTATTGCCAGACTTTAGCCAGGACAAACAGCCAATACCTCTGGCTTTTAAGCATTTTCTCCCCAAAGGTATTTTCCAAATGAAACAATAAGCCTTCACTAAGATTATGACTTAATCATGGATGCACAAAGTGTTTCCAAAGAGATGACAAGCAGTTTTCAGAAGATCTAGAATCGCCCCAGAGGTAGCTCAGAAAAAAAAAAAAAAAAAAAATTCAAGACAGGAAATCAGAAGCTGTCCATGGAGGGGAAAAGAATTAATAAATGGCAAACGTCCCACATGTTATCAAACCAGAAAGAACTCATTCCCTAAGCCAGGAATTGAACCCTAGCCACCTTCATCAAACGACAAACCCTTAGCTACTGAACCACAGCATGAGGCAGCCACCACTGTTTCTCCCACAAGGTATCTAGAGCAGTCATTGTTGAACTTGCAAAACATTTTTAACTGCTCAAGAGAACTATTTTTTTTTTTTTTTTTTTTTGAGACGGAGTCTGGCTCTGTAGCCCAGGCTGGAGTGCAGTGGCCAGATCTCAGCTCACTACAAGCTCCGCCTCCCGGGTTTACGCCATTCTCCTGCCTCAGCCTCCCGAGTAGCTGGGACTACAGGCGCCCGCCATGTCGCCCGGCTAGTTTTTTGTATTTTTTTTAGTAGAGATGGGGTTTCACTGTGTTAGCCAGGATGGTCTCGATCTCCTGACCTCGTGATCCGCCCATCTCGGCCTCCCAAAGTGCTGGGATTACAGGCTTGAGCCACCGCGCCCGGCGAGAACTATTTTTTTTTATTATACTTTATGTTCTAGGGTACATGTGCACAACGTGCAGGTTTGTTACATATGTATACATGTGCCATGTTGGTGTGCTGCACCCATTAACTCGTCATTTACATTAGGTATATCTCCTAATGCTATCCCTCCCCCCTTCCCCCACCCCACAACAGGTCCTGGTATATGATGTTCCCCTTCCTATGTCCAAGTGTTCTTATTGTTCAATTCCCACCTATGAGTGAGAACATGAGATGTTTGGTTTTCTGTTCTTGCGATAGTTTGCTGAGAATGATGGTTTCCAGCTGCATCCATGTCCCTACAAAGGACATGAACTCATCCTTTTTTATGGTTACATAGTATTCCATGGTGTATATATGTGCCACATGTTCTTAATCCAGTCTGTCACTGATGGACATTTGGGTTGGTTCCAAGTCTTTGCTATTGTGAATAGTGCCAAAGACTAGTTGTGACATGATCATGTTCCTTTCAGACCAAATGCCTGACATGAACCCGAAAATTCTCACCCTCCAGATGGCAAAGACCAGAAGAAAGTATGCCTACATGGTCACAAAGTCAAGCTCTCAAGGACATAAAACAAAACAAGGGGAATCCTCACCCAGTTTTTATTTCAGGGACCCACAGTAAGGTTTGTAACTGACCAGCCTGCTGGGCTGTCTCAAACAGCAAGCCTACACAAGTTCTATTCCCAGGTTCTGTCTTGCGGTGCCCTTCTCCATGACAGAACAACACAGACAAATCCTTTTTCGCATTAATCAAAACCTTACAGAGAAAACAAACAGTGATTTTTACCATTCGCTCAACCGGTTTGCACAGAGAGAGAGAAGCCAGGAACCTGGATGGTAAGAAATGCTTACCCTCTTGCTGGCATGCCAGGCTTTTGGATTCCATTTCTCTGCAGCTTCCAGAAGAGCAGAGCTGCTTTTTCACCGCACCATAGCTATGGGGGGCCAAGTCACATTACAAAAGAAACTCATCTATTTCCATTTCATGGAACCACAGGCAAGAGCCTTTCAGATTACTCTACTGAACTCTATAGGTGCAGGTGAACCATTCCATCTCTGAACTTTTCTTTTTTTTTTCTTTTTCTTTTTTTTTGAGATGGAATCTCACTCCTGTTGTGCAGGCTGGAATGCAGTGGCACGATCTTGACTCACTGCAACCTCGACCTCCCGGGTTCAAGCGATTCTCCTTCCTCAGCCTCCCAAGTAGCTGGGATTACAGGCATGTACCACCATGCCTGGCTAATTTTTGTATTTTTAGTAGAGACAGGGTTTCACCATGTTGGCCAGGCTGGTCTTGAACTCCTGACCTCAGGTGATCCACCCACCTCAGCCTCCCAAAGTGCTAGGATTATGGGCGTAAGCCACCACAGCTGGCCTGAACTTTTCTTATTGTGCAGAAAACCCATACTGACAGTCACCCCTAGGCATCCCTGGTGCCTTCCTGAAGAACAGCCAGGCATCCCCAGCACCCTGTCTCAGACATTCTCCCCACACTTAAAGGGCCACACGTGAGACAGATGCCCAGAAAGATGATAGGCCTCTCTTCCCCATCAGAGGTGACAAAGGGAAGTGAAGTAATGAGGGGTTTTGAATAGAGTTACAGGATCAAGGGCCAAGGTGCCAGGTAGGGAGAGGGACGAGAGAGAGAGATTTTCTTGGGACTCAACCCCAAACCAGCTTAGGCCAGGGGAGGGATGCAGCCCGTCTCACTGCCTGCTGGGTTGATCAGACCCAGATATCACCTGTTTCAATCCATCCCTCAGGGATGTCTATAACTAAAACAGGGAAGCCATTTCAACCTGTTTCTCAAGGATATCTCTTTAGGCCAGGGGTCCCCAACCCCCGGTCCATAGCCTGTTAGGAACTGGGCCACACAGTAGGAAGTGAGCGGTGGACAAGCAAGCGAGGCTTCACCTGTGTTTCTAGCTGCTCCCCATTGCTCCATTGCTGGCATTACCATCAGATCAGTAACAGCATCAGATTCTCATAGGAGCAGAACCGCATTGTGAACTGCACATGTGAGGGATCTAGGTTGTGCAGTTTTGTTTTGTTTTGTTTTTTTGAAATAGAGTCTCGCTGTGTCACCCAGGCTGGAGTGTAGTGGCCATATCTCAGCTCACTGCAACCTCTGCCTCCGGGATTCAAGCGACTTTCCTGCCTCAGCCTCCTGAGTAGCTGAGATTACAGGTGCATGCCACCACGCCCAGCTAATTTTTTTGAATTTTTAGTAGAGACGGGATTTCACCATGTTGGTCAGGCTGGTCTCAAACTCCTGACCTCGTGATCCACCTGCCTTGGCCTCCCAAAGTGCTGGGATTACAGGTGTGGGCCACCGCACCTGGCTAGGTTGTGCACTTCTCATGAGAATCTAACACCTGATGATCTGTCTCTGTCTCCCATTACTCTCAGATGGGACCGTCTAGTTGCAGAAAAACAAGCTCAGTCCTCCCACTGATTCTACATTATTGTGAGTTTTATCATTATTTCATTATATATTACAATGTAATAGTAATAGAAATAAAGTGCACAGTAAGTGTAATGCACTTGAATCATCCCAGCACAGTAAGTGTAATGCACTTGAATCATCCCAAAACCATCCCCCCGACCCTGGTCCATGGAATAATATTCTTCCACAAAACTGGTCCCTGGTGCCAAAAAGGTTAGGGACCACTGCTTTAGGCTACCCAAAGCAGTAAGAAGTAGGAGACGAGAAGTAAAGCACCCTGAGTGACAGAAAAGACAGAAAAGGGAAAGCAGAGAAAGAGAAAGAAGGGGAGGGAGAAAAGCATTGCTAGTTAAAGGGAGGTGAGGAAGTTGGGGAGGCTTGAGAAAGACTCACCCATCACAATGACACTGAATCAAAAGTTCAGGTGGCCACTTGTCAGCTACAAAGGGATCTTGTCCAGCAGTCCCATCAGCTCACAAGTCTCCCCCTCAGAGAGAGAAAGGCTCCCCATGTCCTGTAATCCCAGACAAGCCCGCAAAGAATATGTTAGCAACCACAGGTTCTTGGGCTCTCAATGCAATAGAAATTGACATGGTAATGAAAGAGTTTTCCCAAACAAGGCTTCATTGGAGCTTATGCTTGGGCATAAGGGAGGCAGCATAAGAGAGAGAATTCCCTGAACTAATGCCTTGAAAAGAGTGGGTAGGGCTTTTTTACTAATCAAAGCACAGGAATTGACGTCGGGGTCGAGTATGGAGGCTGGGCTGGGCAAAGCACATGAAGGTAGGGTATGCAGGTCAACAGATCTGGTTGCAATGGTTATCCTGAGTCATGGGCCACCTGGTCGTCCAGACTGCAGCAACAAGGCTGCAAACAAATTGTTCAGCATTCCTTCCCCAGGTGGGACACTCTAGAACCTTAGTTTTCTCCTAGAGCCAGTTCCTGGAATTTTTAGCAGTGAGGTCATGGTATGGTTTTGTGATGGGCGGGAATGCATGAAAGAACGCTCTAGAAGGGGTGAGCTGAAACCAAGCCCCATCTCTACCGTGTCTCACTAAGTGCTCCATAAATATCTCTTGAATTAAACGAAGTACTTCCTGTAGGAATATCTGGTGATGGAGTTCCCAGAGTCATCCTCAATAGCTTGGCACTAAAGTAACCGAAGTCCTCCATATTTTGGTAATTTTTTTTCAGGGGTAAAAAGCAATCCTGATGAATTCTGGCAATGAAAGTATAAAATAAATAAAAGACAATCTTAAGTTGAAAACAGATGCCCTTCACACGGTAGGATTTGTATCTGCACAACTGAGGAGGATAAAAAGCAGGTTTCATGAACAAGACAACAGGGAGACCCAGGGAGTCATTCATGTGGATTCTGAGTGCAACCCTGGATTCTTTCAATGGCTTTTGGGGTTAACATGATGGTTTTCTTTGACATTGGTGTGCCAGATTGAAACTAGAGTTTTTCCTTCACCTTAATTCTGATATATCACCCAAACTGCTCCACCACTTGACAGGCCTTGTTATGACATCTGAGGTTTGTTTTTTTTTTTTTTTGGAGACAGAATCTCACGTCTGTCACCCAGGCTGGAGTGCAGTGGCGCAATCTCAGCTCACTGCAACCTCCAGTTCCCGGGTTCAAGTGATTCTTCTGCCTCAGCCTCCTGAGTAGCTGGGATTACAGGCACCTGCCACCACACCTGGCTAATTTTGTATATTTAGTAGAAGCAGGGTTTCACCATGTTGGACCAGGCTGGTCTCAAACTCCTCAGGTGATCTGCCCACCGCAGCCTCCCAAAGTGCTGGGATTACAGTCGTGAGCCAGTGTGCCCGGCTGACATCTGAGGCTTTTATGTGAAACAGAATAAAAGGAAAGGAAGAGAAAGATTTGCCTAAAGGAGAAGAGTTGGGTAAGAGATGGAAGAGAGGGTGAAAGTTAAGGGAGCACATGTATGTAGTGTGTGCACCAGTGAGATTCCTGAAATAGAACCAAGATTTGTGTTCAGTGAACAAGGGAAGTAGCATGTGCACTCAGTCCCCTTGCAGAGGGAAAAAGGAGATAGTAAGAAAGAAAACGAGGCCATCCACGGTGGCTCACACCTGTAATCCCAGCACTTTGAGAGGCCAACGTGGCAGGATCACTTGAGCCCAGGAGTTTGAGACCAGCCCAAGCAACATAGCCAGACCTCATCTCTACAAATAATACTTTAAAACAAATAGCTGGACGTAGTGGTATGTTTGTAGTCACAGCTACTGTGGAGGCTGAAGCGGGAGAATTGCTTGAGCCCAGGAGGTCAAGGCTGCAGTAAGCTCTGATTGTGCCACTGCACTCCAGCCTGGGCGACAGTGAGACCCACCGTAAAAGCAAAAAAAGAGAAAGAATAAATCAGACTATCTCAAGGCAGCCACTAGGAAGTGCTTCAGGACTAACATAGCTTGGGTGCTTGGGTTCTGTCTGGAGTTTTGTTGGGATCCAAGGGAGATTTACCATCAGAGTCAACCAGATGGCTGCTGTATCACATCTCCACTCTCACCTGGTGCACTTTCTTGTGTCACTTAAATGGTTCAGACCAAAATGTCCATTTTGTGTCCAGTTGTGGCCCTAATCAGGAAATTGATTAGGAGCCTCCAGCACTGAAGAGCAATCTTAAGGTCAATTCTTATTACTAGTGTCCCAGTCATGCTTCTCGGTCTCTTCGTCTAGATCCAAGTCACTCAATCTCTCGGCAGAAGCTTGTTCCTTCAGCTAACAGTCTGTCTACTCTGTCACCATTGATTTGAGCCCTGGGTCACATACTAGCTGTGAGAATTCTGCCAAGGTCTTCATCTCCCTGGTCCAGTTTGCTGCCTTCTCTCACTTGGGCTAGTGCCACAGCTTCATTATTGGTCTTTCTGCCTTCACTCTTGCCCTTTACTCCCCAAATACTCAGCCAGAGTGATCCCTTAAAAATGAAAACTAGGACCGAGCGCAGTGGCTCACACCTGTAATCCCAACACTTTGGGAGGCTGAGGAAGGATGATCACTTGAGGCCAGGAGTTTGAAAGGAACCTGGGTAACACAGTGAGAGTCCCATCACTACAAAAAATAAATAAATAAATAAATTAGCCTTGTGTAGTAGCACACACCTATAGCCCCAGCTACTTGGAGGCCGAGGTGGGAGGACTGCTTGACCCTGAGAGTTCAAAGATGCAGTGGGCCATGACTGTACCACTGTACTCCAGCCTAAGCTACAGAGTGAGACCTTGTCTCAAAAAAATTTTTTTAGTTAAAAAAAGTCTCTATAACCACTTCTGTAGCCAATTTCTAGCCCATTATATTTTAGTTTGCTCATAACTCATCAATATCGGAAAGTATGTTCTTTATTTATTTGCTTATCTGATTATTACCTTGACTCCAAGAATGTGAGATTCAAGAGGGCAGGGACCTTGTCCATTTTGTTCAATGCTGTATCTCCAGCCTCTAGCATAATACTTGGCCCTTAGAAATGATTTGCTGAATGTCAAATGAATGAATGGGGCTGAAGGGTCCAAGGAACTAGGTAATTTAGTTATCTAGAACTAGAACATCTGAAAGCAATAAAACCAAAATCACTTATGTACACAGTCAGCATATATTTGGTTCACACTAGATACCACCCACCTTAGGTGGCACAGGCCAACACTGTGCCATGATGCAAGTTCATCCTGGGCTTTGCTTGACTCCTATAGGACATGCCTTTCGCCCAGTAAAATAGTCTATGGCTCTGCCAGCCAGTGGCCTTTGTATTAACTTAGTACTCTACCCTGAGGATGCTGAAGGACACACTGGAAGACAAAGTGTCCTAGGGAATGCGGACTGACCTGGTAGCCAAAGATCACACACCCAGCTGAGTGATCACACGCCTTTGAATTACTAGGCTGTTCCGATCGCCGCACCTCTACCCTCAGCTTTCATGAGACATAAATCAGGGGCTGGAATTCACCACCTTCTGACTCTTCTGAGTATATTCATCACACTGATGTTTGTCAAACCTTTCAGCACCCACTCAGAAAGGAGAGAAGGTGAAAAATTGGATAGGAACCAGAGACACCAGTGAATCAAGGAAAGATGAAAGTACAGGGCCTGTCCACAGAGTTCTTTGTCCTGTGTTCCAGGAAAGGGCTAAAGGGCTATGAGCTTATCCTGCCAAGTTTTGTCTTCGTGCCACCTGGGTACAAACATCTTCCCAGGGAGGGGCCTGAACTGGAGGAATGAGAGAAAGAGAGAGACAGAGACAGACAGAGAGAGAGAGAGAGAGAGAGAGAGAGAGAGAGAGAGATCCTTGTAATAAAGGCCCAGGAAATACACTCCTATTTGACCTCTGCCCTTTGGATGGATGTCTGACCTCTACTGCTCTGGTCTATGGGCCAGATGGAAATAAGCACTGATTGCTGTCTGCTCAGCCCCTCATCTTCCTTCAGAAACAATCACTTTATCTTTTGAGAAACTACATGAAGCTCCCCATAAAATGCATTCCTTTCATGAGAACCTAAAGCCACAGTCTCCAGATGTCCTTACTGCACACTGTGTTAATAAGCCTTGGACTATGCACCCCAGTACATACACACACTTATATACGAAATAGATGCATGTCCAACTGTGTTGATATATTGGATAATTAAAAAAACATGCACAGGAGGGGATTTTTTTAAGGACGAAATAAAAAATAAAGAGAAAGAAATGTCTAATTTTTCTCCCCACATCCTAAAGAATGTCTCTACTTAGAAGTCCACTGCTCTAAACAGTGACGTTCCCCTAAATATAAACTGAATAGATGTCATTTTCTAAACAATATTCCTTACAGTGATTCTTAATTACCTAACCCCCAATAAACAACCTATGCAAGCCAGTATCTTAAGTCTCTAACCCCCAATAAACCGACTTATGCCAACTAGTATATTTATCCAGTAGTTTAGTAGCTGAGGTACCCTAAGTGTGGTCATGGACCACAGCATCAGCATCCCGTAAGAGGGCAGTTGAAGGAATGTGCGGAATCTAAAGTCCTGCCCCAGGCCAGGCACGGTGACTCATGCCTGTAATCCCAGCACTTTGGGAGGCAGGCAGATCACCTGAGGTCAGGAGCTGGAGACCAGCCTGGCCAACATGGTGAAAACCCATCTCTATTAAAAATACAAAAATTAGCCAGGCGTGGTGGCGGGCACTGGTAATCCCATCTACTCAGGAGGCTGAGGCAGGAGAATTGCTTGAACCCAGGGGGCGGAGGTTGCAGTGAGCCAAGATCACGCCATGGTACTCCAGCCTGGGTGACAAGAATGAAACTCCATGTCAAAAAAAAAAAAAAAATGAATAAAATTTAAAAATAAAAATAAATAAAGTCCCTCCCCAAACCTGCTGAATTAGAATCTCCATTTGAATAAGATCATCAGGTGAATCCCGTGCGTACTAAAGTTGGACAAGTAGCGATCTAAAAGATCATTTCCCAAGGTTCCCTGATTATAAGACTCACCTGGGATGCATGAACAAATTTACATCTCTGCCCCCACTTCAGGCCTACTGCATCAGAACCTACCGTGGCAGGGCCTGGGACTCTGTATTTTTATAAGAGACTCAGGCGATTCTCAGATCAGGCAAGTTGGGAACTGCTTCCCTAAGTGGGTTCTATCAAGAGTAAAGCTTCTTCCTTCTTTCTTCATAGCGGTAAGTCTACGGACGCAGGTGCAAAAAGGAAAGTAACAAGCCAGACAGGTAACAACCACCTTCCTACCTGTGCACTTACCTGGGGCAGGTGCAAAAAGGAAAATATTAAGCCAGATGGTAACAACCACCTTCCATCTTGTGCACTCTCCTGGTACAGCCCAAGATTATGAAGTAGGAGAGGATGACAAGGCATGGACACTCTAACCTCAGTATTAACTGCAGGTAGGTCAAGGCTCCCAATCTCCCTGGAACCACAGCATTCACTTCAATGACTACCGTCACTTCCAAAGAGAATGGTTTTCTCTTGTAATCATTGATTAATACAACTTAAAATGGGTACGACACAAGTTTTATGTAAAGCGTCTGCCCTCTCTTAAACATAATGAAATAACAAATAAGGGCTTGAAAGGAAAATTGAATAAATTATTCACCAGGAAAGCTTCAGCTTTAGAAGTTTGAACTGGGGTCTCTTGTTTAGTGGGCTGGATCAGTGAGTGTGTGTTGCACATTTGCTCTAATTGGATGAGTGGGATCTCCCCAGATACACCTGCTATTTAGATCAGAATAATTTAAGAGGATAAAGTAAAATCCAACTAAGACACTGTCTGAAACAGCGTTCAACTGCTGCTATACCGAAGAACATTAAGATTCCCAACAGGTAAGCGTTGGGGTTATGAAGAATGACTCCTCTGAAAAATTTCCTTTCCTGGTTTATTGCCTCAATTTCACTGGACAGTAGCATTCCCCATTTCACAGAATAGAAAAACGAGGACACGGTAACCATCTTACAGCTACCATTGAGTGCCTGCTATGTGCCTGGCATTGTGCTAAATGTTGCATAAAGAATGTACTATTAGGCCAGGCACGGTGACTCACACCTGTAATCCCAGCACTTTGGGAGGCTGAGACAGGCCAATCAGTTGAACTCAGGAGTTCAAGACCAGCCTGACCAACATGGTGAAACCCCATCTCTACTAAAAAAATACAAAAATTAGCAGGGTGTGTTGACACCTACCGAGTAGGTGTAATCCCACCTACTCGGGAGGCTGAGGCAGGAAAATCGCTTGAACCCAGGAGGTGGAGATCACGCCACGGCACTCCAGCCTGGGCAACAGAGCGAGACTCTGTCTCAAAGAAAAAAAAAAAAAAGAATGTACTATTATTATGCTCCCATTTTAACCTCTGAGGCTCAGAGGGGTTAAGTAACTTGCCCAAGGTCATGCAGCCATCTAAGAGATAGAGCTAAAACTGGAATCCATATTTGCTGATTCCAAAGTTTGAATGTCTAATCTCTATTTTATGCTGCCTCCTTTTTCCAAAGCTCACAGAACCGGCGACACCGAGCGCTGTCCTCATGTGATGATCACTCTCTGGAAGCCTCCCCTTCAATCAGCAAAGATAACAATTACTGAGTGTTTGCTATAAGCTGTGCACAACCCCAACTGTGGGTGCATAACCTCCACCCCTCGAAGTGTACACAGGGTAGAGGAAATGACATGTAAATGGTGATGCACAAAGAAGAGAGCAGACAATTCTCTCTGGATTAGAGGTCACTGAGACAGCTTCTTGGAGGAGAAAATGCTTCAAAGATGAGAGAGTGAGTTCTGGGTAGAGCACAAACCGCATCTGGTATTCAATTACACCAAAAGCTGTGCCTCACAAGAGTCCAAGCATCTCTCTGTGTTGCAACGTCTGGGTTGGAGGAGCAGGACAAAGCATGGCTGATAAACCCATTGTACAGGTATCTAAATGTTGTCTCCCGGCTTCTTCTGGGAATTTATCCTCTCCCAGATATATCCATAAGATTTCTCTAAGAGCTGCCAAGTTCTTCTTTGACCTTAAGACACAATTGATTGGTTCTTGGATGGGTACTTGACCCAAACCAGGCCAATCACAGATCAAGATTTTTTATTATTATTTTGGGCCACAGAGAGCAATAAGTGGCCTCCATCTGATTGGTAGGACCATGATTTGAAAAAGTCAACACCAGTGGCCACCATGTTTTCTACCATGGAGAGTTACTCATCCATCATGAGAGAAGTCAACACTTGGAAAGGGGCAAAAACAAGAGAAGAATGGTCCTGCTTCCTGTGATTCATCAGGTCCAGCTGCCTCACAGCCCTTCCTGCAGTGTTGCTGTTCAACCCTTACCTGAATTCTAAGTGCCAATAAATCCCCTATTGACATAGGCAACTTTGAGTTCGCTTTCTGTTACTTTCAACCAAACAATATATTCATGCTTCTTAGTTTCCAAAAAGATTGATCAATTAGTACCAATCTTGGCTTCTCCTGTTCCTTCTAGATTTGACTGTGTTCTGAAATATCTGTTCAGTACCAAGCATGTGTCAGACTGAGCTATAACTTGGATGAGGTGATTGAGACTTGCTCCAGGGCACCAAAATTTAGATTTTAATATTTATGGATTGAGAGCGCCTTGGGACATGTGGTGAAGCTCTCAAACGTAGCACACAAAGGAAAGCTATTTATGATGGTGTTGTCAGTCAAACATGAAGTGAAGGCTGTCACATCATGCTGTCACTTAACTTTGGTAGAAAACTATGTGTCAAAAAAAGTGACTCATTTTTTGTTTGTCCTAAGATTTAGTGCAGAGTTGTTAGTATAACCAAAATTATGTTAAGTACATCAAACGTAATATAAAACTTAGCTTTTCCAATTTCATAACTCTCCCTTTTACATTTTTCCTTATTTTTCTCCATTGTCTACAATGAAATGTTGGTCTCCTTTTAAACAAGATTCACCTTTAGTGAGCTGACCCTAACATAAATTGTCTTTGGATAACAAGGACCTCCTATAATTAAAATCAGCAGCTCCCAGATGGTTCATGAGGGGAACATTTTGTGCTGCTTCCCTGGGATCACAAATGGAGAATTCGACCACTGCTGATTCTCCTACCCTCATGGAGCTCTCAGTCTAGCTAGAAGAATCAAACCCCTTCCAATCAACTCATTTCTATGGCCAGGGCTGGCAAAAGGAGGAGAGATTCTCCCAGAACTCCCGCTGTGTAATTTATCCCTTCTCTGCCCTCGCCAAAGAACCCCAGGCAGAAAGACCTGATAGCTCCTAGAAGACACCCTCCATGGGAGGCATTTTTCCCCCATAGATACCTTTCTCTAGAGCAGGGGTTGGCAAACGTTTTCTGTAAAAGGCCCAGTGATGTGATTTGGCTGTGTCCCCACCCAAATCTCATCTTGAATCGTAGTTCCCATAATCCACACGTATCATGGAAGGGACCCGGTGGGAGGTAACTGAATCATGGAGGCGGTTACCTCCATGCTGTTGTCCTGATAGTGAGTACTCATGAGATCTGATGGTTTTATAAGGGGCTTTCCCCCACCTTCACTCATTCTTCTCCTTCCTGCCACCATGTGAAGAAGGATTTGTTTGCTTCCCCTTCTGCCATGATTGTAAGTTTCCTGAAGCCTCCTCAGCGCTGTGGAACTGTGGGTCAATTAAACCTATTTCCTTTATAAATTACCCAGTCTCGGATATGTCCTTACAGCAGCGGGAGAATGGACTAATACAACCAGACAGTAAATATTTTAGACTTTGCAGACCACATGGTATCTATTGCAACTACTCAACTCTGCTGTCGGCATGCACATGCAGCCAATGATGGACAATACATACACAGTGGCTGGGTGCCAATAAAACTTTATTTACAAAAACAGGTGGTGGGCTGGATTTGGCCCTTGGGCTGTAGTTTACCTACTCCTGTGCTAGGATATTTTGGGGATGAGGTGTGCTGGCTCTAGGCCTGTTTGCTCTCAGAGACTCCTACCCCTGCTCACAGGGAGTGCTACCCCCGCAGCCTGTGTTTCCCAGGGTCCTGAGTCAGTGTGTGTCTGGCAATCGTTGGCAGATCACAGACAGGAAAAAGAATAAAGCAAGGACATTTCCTTCTCCCACACCTGAGGCTTGGGCAGCTTCTCCACCAGTTCGTCTGTCTTCTCTAAGCCTCCAGTCCCCATTAGACAAACCCTCATGATACCAGCTTCTTCTGGAAGATACCAAGTCCTGGGGTCTGCCTCTACTACCTGCCTTTGCCCTTCCAGCCCTACCGATGGTGGTGGCTTCCTGCTTGGCTACCCCAGCTCTTCCCTCCTCTGCATTACCTATCCCCTGAGTATCTACATTCCCTCGGTTTTTAAAACTTAGAGTCTTTTTTTTTCTTGGACCCTGGCTGATCCAGGAGGCAGTGATTATGCCTTTGCTCTCCAAAAGCAACAGTGCTACGAAACATTGCTGGCTGGGCCTGAGTGGGTTTTAAAGATGATATCCTTTCCTGGCTCTATTGCAAGAAATAATGCGTTTAGCAGAGAAAGCACTTTGCTTTGAGAGTGAACCTTTCAGCAGCACTCGACCTGAGCTGATGGATGGCCTGGCATGGAAGGCTGCTCCTCTGCTCAGCTGCTACGGAAGGAGGCAGAAAGAAGGTAGGAACATGAGAGGAGCTGGTGGCAAGGGCACCTTGTCCACAGGTGATGGTGTGGGGGCCCCACCACAGCCAGGTTCTGTGCAATGCAAAAAATAATAATAATTATTATATATATATATAGGGCCAGGCACAGTGGCTCACACCTGTAATCCCAGCACTTTGGGAGGCTGAGGCGGGCAGATCATTTGAGGTCTGGAGTTCGAAACTAGCCTGACCAACATGGTGAAACCCCATTGCTACTAAAAATACAAAAAATTAGCCAGGCGCGGTGGCACACACCTGTAATCCCAGCTACTTGGGAGGCTGAGGCACGAGAATCACTTGAACCCAGAAGGCAGAGGTTGCAGTGAGCAGAGATCGCACCACTGCACTCCAGCCTGGGCAACACGGCAAGACTCCATCTCAAAAATAAATAAATAAATAAATAAATCGAGTAAGTAATTAAATGAATAAATGATAACTATGATAATACTATATCTCACACACTATAATTAATAAGGTAAAAATAAATATACAGAGAACTAAGTGGTTTGGATATTTATCTTGGTATTTCCCAAATTTGCCAATTAAAATTACTGATTCCTGGACCCCCACCTCAGTTTTACTAATTCAGAGATGAAGCTGAGAAACTGCATTTGGATAAAGAGCCAAGTGATGCCGCTGACCAGGTCACTTGGGGGCAAACTGTGTCATCTAGTTTTATCTCACATCTTACTTGTGATCTAGTGGTTCCTCTTATTCTCATTTTATAGATGAGAAAACGAAAGCACAGAGAGGCAAAGAGGCTTCAGAAAGGCCACAGAGCTAGAAAATGGCAGAGTTTGATTCAAATCCAAATCCGTTTGGCTCCAAAGACCAGAGTACATGTCCAGTTTATCAGCCATCTGGCAAGCCATATTCCTTTCATATACCTCGATCCTCACAGTAACCCCAGGAGGCAGGGATTATTATCCCAGGAATAACTGTAAATGGGCATGAGGAACCTTTTCGGAATGCTGAAAATAATCTAAAACTGAAAGGTGATGATGATTTTCAACTCTGTAAATGTATTAAAAATCACTGAAGTGTATACTTACAATGGTGAACTTTATGGCATATAAATTGATGCCTCAATAAAGCTACTGTTTTAAAAAGCAAAACAAAAGAATAGTATCTAAGACTAAAGGCAGGCTGTCACCCTTGAATCCAGCAATGCCTCCAGAAGTCGCCAAGAGGAAGACGAACCTCTAAGGACAAGCACTGGAGATAGCAAAGGCTGATTCTTTCCACATAGAGACACCCTCTCCAGTGAGGGGGTCTGGACTTTATTTTCTTAAGGAAGGTAACATGTTCTCCTTCCTTCTCTGGTTCCCTTTCCCCCTCCCTTGGGCAGTCCCCAATGGCCCAACTGAGCAACGTCTTCAAAGTCTTCCTCCAAACGAATCGGTTGGTCTCTCAGGAAGCAAGGTCCCAGCAAGTGCTTACAGTATATGTCTAGATGTTTTTCTGCCCACTGAAGGCAGGTGGCCAGCCAGGCAGGTGGACACCCAAGGGCCCAGAGCTGGTGCGGCAGGTTTTTCATGCAAGATCAAGCAGAGTATAGAATGAAAAGTGTCTGCTGCATTTCAGCAACTGGGATCACTGGCAACCTTAGCAAGAGTGTGGAGCTTACATCCTAGGAGGGGAATGTATTTGTTATCCATCACCGTGCAACAGATTACCACTAAACTCAGCAGCTTCAAACATCCCATATTATTATGTCGTAGTTTCTGTGACTCAGGGATCTGGGCCTGGCTTAGCTAGGTGCTCTGCTCGTAGGTCTCTCCCAAGCTACAATCAAGGTGCCAGTTGAAGCTGGGGTTGCATCTGAAGGCTCGATCAGGGAAGGCTCCACTCCTTTTTTTTGTTTTTCAACTTTTAAGTTCCGGGGTACACGTGCAGGATGTGCAGGTTTGTTACATAGGTAAATGTGTGCCATGCTGCTCTGCTGCACAGATTAACCCATCACCTAGGTATTAAGCCCAGAATCCATTAGCTATTCTTCCTGATACTCTTTCTCCCCGCACCCTGCTGACGGGCCCCAGTGTGTGTTGCTCCCACCATGTGTCCATGTGTTCTTATCATTCAGTTCCCACTTATAAGTGAGAACATGCACTGTTTGGTTTTCTGTTCCTGCATTAGTTCGCTGAGGATAACAGCTCCCAGCTCCATCCATGTCAAGAAACAATGGATACTGGCAAGGTTGCAGAAAAAAAGGAATACTTTTACACTGTTGGTGGGAGTGTAAATTAGTTCAGCCATTGTGGAAGACAGTGTGATGATTCCTCAAAGATCTAAAAGCAGAAATACCATTTGATCCAGCAATCCCATCACTGGGTATATACTCCAAGGAATATAAACAATTCTATTATAAAGATATATGCACACATATGTTCACTGCAGCACTATTCACAATAGCAAAGACATGAAGTCAATCCAAATGTCCATCAATGATAGGCTGGATAAAGAAAATGTGGTATAATACACCATGGAATACTATGCAGCCATAAAAAGGAAGGCTCCAGCTGGACACGGTGGTTCATGCCTGTAATCCCAGCGCTTTGGGAGGCCAAAGCTGGCAGATCATGAAGTCAGGAGTCCAAGACCAACCTGGCCAAAATGGCAAAACCCCTTCTCTACCAAAAATACAAAAATCAGCCAGGCGTGATAGTGTGTTCCTGTAATCCCAGCTACTCAGGAGGCTGAGGCAGGAAAATCGCTTGAACCTGGGAGGCAGAGGCTGCAGTGATCCGAGATTGCTCCACTGCACTCCAGCCTGGGTAACAGGGCGAGACTCCGTCTCACAAAAAAAAAAAAAAAAAGAGGGCTCCACTTCTAACCTCACTGGTTACTGGCAGGATTCAGTTCCTCAAAGGTTGTTGAACTCAGAACCTAAGTCCCTTCCTGGGTATGAGCCAGAGGCCCCTCTCAATTCCTTGCCACATGAGCCTCTCCATAAGGCTGCTTGCTTCATTAAAGTGTGCCAGCCAGGAAGGCAACAGAGAGAGTTGTCTTGCAAGACAGAGGCACAATCTAACCACAGAAGTGACCTCCCCTCAATGTTGTCATATTCTGTTGGCTAGAAGCAATTTACTCAGTGAGAGGGGATTTCATATCAGCATGAATAAGAGGAGGTGGAAATTACCGCAGGCCATGACAGAGGCTACCTGCCATAGGGAGCAAGACAGTACGCAAGCAAAAAAGCAAACCATGTTGTATATGACGGTATATATAAGGAAAAAGACACAGCAAGAAATAAAGACAGGGAATATGGGGATATAATTCTGAATAAAGCAGTCAGTGAAGTCCTGACTGAGAAGGTAGTATTTCAGCAAATGGTAGAGGACGTAGTGGCATGCATCTAGCCAAAATCTGGAGACAGAGCCTTCCAAGCAGAAGGAACAGCAAGTGCAAAAGCCCTGGGGTAGGAGTAGAGTTGGAGTGATGAAGACCAGCAAGGAGGCTGACTGGAGTGACAGAAGGGTGGTAAGATCATGCAGGCCTCGGGGGGCTCCGCAAGGACTCCATCCTTAAGTCTAGAGAATCTGGAATAGAGAAATGAGCAACTGTCACAGGGTGGGGGCAGGGTATCCCCCGAATTCTCCTGCTGCAACCCGCCTCCTGCTCTTGCTGGACAGCGACCAGGAAAGGCTGGCTGAGGTCCAGACAACCAGCTGGGAGAGGGCAGACAGGAACGCGTGCAGGACAACACACTTCCAGAGGGATCCTGGGTTGCCTTGGCAACAGGGGCTTCCAAAAAAGCTCCCCAGGGACTCCCTGGGCAGCAGCAGGCCTGGCTCATTTCTTGTAAGCTAGCAGCATGAGGACATAAAGAAATCAATTTATTGGCACAAATGGTCCTTTGGGCTCCTGCTCTTATCGTCCTTAGAATTCCATTCAGCACAGCTCTCAGTTGGAGCACATTCATGAGCATTGCTCTTGCTAGGAATGGGGCTCTTGTGAAATGGACTGACTGGTCTCCCCCACACTTCCTGGAGTAAAGAATCAAGGCTCAATGATCATAGCACTGGGTTCAAATCCCAGCTCCATCACCTGCTAGCTGTGTGATCTCAGTCAAGTCAATTAAACTCTCCGAGCTCCATGTTCCTCTCAGTCCAGCGTTTGTGAGAATTTAACAAGCTGATCCATATCTTGTGCCCAGAGCCTCCTCCCATATAGGACAGAGTCCCCTGTGTGCCCCAGATCCTGACGCCCCCCACACCACCCTTCCTTTGTCCTGAATCATCTCCCTCACCTCCTTCAAAGTTTTGCTCAAATGTCCCTTTCTCAGTAAGGCTCTCACTGCACATTCTATTTTAAACTACAACATCTGGAATATCCAAATGACTAACAAAATGTGGAAAGGGTTGACTTCATTCACGGTTAGAGAAATGCAACTTAAAACCACAAAACGCTCTGCCCCTTTGCAACCAAGCTTCTCAGAGAAAGGAGTCTAATGTATTTGTACTTTCTCTTTCTTTTTCACTTCTCAGTCCCTGCAATCCTGCTGCAGTCTCTAAAACAGCTCTTTGTGAGGATTGCCAATAACCTCAAGTTTGCTAAATGCCATGGAAGCCTTGCAAGTTGTGTTCTGGTGAGCCTCTCAAAAACGAGAGTGGCCCCTCAAAATCCCACACCAGCTGGATCAAGCACCTCCCCACAACCTTCATGATGAGGAAAGGACATGTCCTGGCTATATCCTAAATGCTTCTCAGCACCTAGGCACTATGGAGGAAACCAAAGGGAGAAGAACCAAAAACCTTCCAAGGTAATTATGGGCAGAATATATACATACAAACATATAAGGCAGCAAACCATATGGGGGAAATTCACTAGACAACAACAGGAGGTATAAGTGTTCAGTAAAGTTGGAAAATGGCATCTCCAACCAAAGCCTTTGAGAGACTCCATTATCCCAAGCCCTCCATCATCCCAAACCCTCCACAAGGTGATGACCTGCCGCATCACCCACCATAACCAGGCCCTGAGTTCAACACCAAGTGAAGGCAATAAATCTTCCATTACAGAAAACTCATAGCTAAAAAGAGAGTAGCTGCCACAATATTGTGAAAGAAAATGAGCCAAGTGAGATATTACATCCAATATCTGTATCTATCTCTTCACTTGAGAGCCTTCTGCTCAGGGAGATAAAGAGATGGAAATGTGACAGGTGGATGGATAAATAGGTAGGTAGGTAGGTAGACAGATGAGATACTTCAAAATCTAACAGGAATTCAAAAGAGGAGAGACTACAGAAAACAGTTGAAAAGAACCAGTTTTTTGAAGAGAAAATGGCTGAGAATTTTCTAAATCCTTGAAAAACATGTCACAAAGAAAGTCAAGTCCTGAGCAGGATAAAAAAATTAAATTCACACCCAGACACATTGTGCTAAATACAGAGATCTCGAAAGCAAACAGGAAGAAATTACAGACGATGTATCAAAATAGGATGTAATGGAAGTTTTCATCAATCTTGGGAAAGGTAGGGTAGTACCTGGGGACAACCGAACTTGGACATTTTAATACTTTCTGGGCTCTCTGTCCTAACTCTCACATTCCTGCTTCTCTGGGCCTGTTTCTAACACACACTCTGCACTATCAATCACAAAAAGAGACTGCTGCTGTATTCCCACTTCTCCTTCAAAAAGAATCCCAGGGAAAGCTTCTGATTGGTTCAGTGGAAGGCCATGTGCTCATCCTTGGGCCAATCAACTATGGCTATGAGGGTGAAACCTGAAATTGACAATACCCATAAGAATCCTCAGGTGGGAATGGAATAGGGAAGAATAGCAAATGCAGTTCAACAAGGGAAGGTTGGCAGGGACTGGAGGTGGGAGAAAAATGAAGCATTCCCAGAAGAAGGGAGGAGTCCTGGGCAGACAAAACAGCAAATACTGCCTGCACTACATTTTCTGATCCTCTGAGAAAGGAGATGGGCCTGTTTCTGAATTCATTCATAACCAATTCCCTCCCTTCTCTGTTATCAGCAAAATAGAGAGATTAAGGTTTGGGTTCCAGAGCAAGACTATCTGGGTCCAGATATGAACTCTTACTAACTGTTGTGACCTCGGACAAGGTACTTAACTTCTCTGTACGACAGTTTCCTCAACTATCAAATAGGGATAGTCTATGACCTTCTTCTGAGATTCTTTGAGGATTAATCAGGTTTATACAAGTAACAGGTGTAAATGTTCAAACAGCGACTGGAACATGGTAAATGATTTTAAAACATCATTATTATTTTAGAATAATCAGTATGACATTAAGAAGAGAGTATGGAACAGGATCTCTCAACCACGGCATCGTTGACACTTAGGGCTGGACCATTTTTTGTTTTAGGAGCTGTTTTGTGCACTGTAGCACATTTAGCGGCACCTCTGTCCTCCACCCACTAGATGTTGGTAGACACCTACCCCAAATAGTGGCAACCAAAAATGTCTCCAGACATGGCCAAATGTCCCCTTGGGTGAAATTATTCCCAGTCAAGAACCACTGCTACATAAAGAACAATAGGTGGGAGGTAGGAGGTTTGGGGCCTAGGCACGGCTCCACCCTCATTGCTGGATACTCCTTGGTAAGTTTCTTGACTCCTCTGGGCCTTGCTTTTCTTATTCGTTACATGGAGATTACACCTACCCTACCTCCTGGGGCTGTTACAAGAGTTAAACCTAACAAAGGATACAAAAGGTACCACAGAAAGCTCTGGGGTCTCCCAGTCCCATCCCCACAAATCCTGCCCATATTCTCCTGGGTCAGGAAACCCAGCTTCAAAGAAGTGAATGGAGAAAAGGAACAAGAAAAGAAAACTAACACGAATGGTTACCATGGCTAAACAAACATGTTACATTCATTCTTTCCCTTGGTAATCACAACACTACCAGACTGGTTGCTGTCATTCCCATTTTACAGGTAATGCAACTGAGACCTAAAAGGGTTTGAAAATAAGCAAGCCAGCTGGGCACGGTGGCTCATGCTTGTAATTCCAGCACTTTGGGAGGCCAAGGCGGGTGGATCACTTGAGGTCAAGAGTTAGAGACCAGCCTGACCAACATGGTGAAACCCTGTCTCTATTGAAAATACAAAAATTAGCCGGGTGTGATGGCACACACCTGTAATCTCAGGAGGCTGAGGCAGGACAATTGCTTGAATCCGGGAGATAGGTTGCAGTGAGCTGAGATTGTACCACTGCGCTCCAGCCGAGGCAAGAGAGTGAGACTCCACCTCAAAAAAAAAAAGAAAAAAAAAGAAGAAAAAACCAACAACAACTAGACATGGTGGCAGGTGCCTGGAATCCCAGCTACTCAGGAAGCCAAGGCAGGACAATTGCTTGTACCCACAAGGCAGAGGTTGCAGTGAGCCGAGATCGTGCCACTGCACACCAGCCTGGGCGACAGAGACTCCGTCTCAAGAAAAAAAGAAAATGAGCAAGCCCAGACTATCTGTCTCCAAGGCATACGTGGGTTCTCCTGATTCCCGCAGAAATAATCCACTTCAGAGGGGCAGGGAGCAGCAAGTTATGGGGCACCCACTTGTTCTAGGCATTATGATAGCGAGAGTGAGATTATTATTCCCCTTGTGTAGATGAGAAAATTGAAGCAGAGAGGTTAAGTAACTTGCCCAACGTGACTTGGCCAGATTTTGCACCCAGTTCAGATTCTGCCTTTTCCGTATCCCCCCACACCAGAGTGACATTTAAACTCAACAGATGCTTCACAGAGAATCTCTTCCCTAGGCCAAGGTGAAAGTCAACCGAAGGTCATAAGCACCTTTTTCTGTGACCACACAAACTGTCTCCTGCTGATACCCCTCCTCCCCATGCACGCGCACACACATGACCCTACATGAAGCCAAACCTCCTCAGGTCAGAAAAGACACCCCAGACCTCCTCCAACTGTGCTCAGAGTTGATCAGACACCTTTGGTTGAGCTTCATAAGTCACCACAGTGGCTGCCCGGCTAGATTTGTCAGACAATTCCCTCTAAACGCTCACAGGCAGCAAGACAAGGCATCCCAGTGTTCCCAGCTGGTATTTCCAGAGGGCTCTTTGCCCCTGGGCCCTCACTGTGCATTCCTCTCAAAACCCCACTCAGCTCTTGCTCTCCTCCCCACTTCTTTTTTTTTTTTTTTTTTTGAGACGGAGTCTCGCTCTGTCGCCCAGGCTGGAGTGCAGTGGCCGGATCTCAGCTCACTGCAAGCTCCGCCTCCTGGGTTCCCGCCATTCTCCTGCCTCAGCCTCCCGAGTAGCTGGGACTACAGGCACCCGCCACTACACCCGGCTAGTTTTTTGTATTTTTTTAGTAGAGACGGGGTTTCACCGTGTTAGCCAGGCTAGTCTCGATCTCCTGACCTCGTGATCCGCCCATCTCGGCCTCCCAAAGTGCTGGGATTACAGGCTTGAGCCACCGCGCCCGGCCTCTTCCCCACTTCTTATGATGGATGAAACAGACCACAAGTGAGTCCCAGAAGCTGAGGTCAACCTCTCATTCAGCAAACGGTTACACCCAGCCGACCCAGCATGGGTACTAGGACCTCAGAAATGAAAAAGACACAGGCCCCTGTGCCTCAGTTTCTCTCTATGAAAGTGGGACCAAGTGCAGTGGCTCACACTTTAATCCCAGCGCATTGGGAGGCTGAGGCAGGAGGACCACTTGAGTCCAGGAGTTTGAGACCAGCCTGGGCAACAGAGCAAGACCTCATCTCTACCAAAAAAAAAAAAAATTAATTAGCTGGGCATAGTAGCACTTGCCTATAGTCCTAGCTACTCACAAGGCTGAGACAGGACTAGTTCTTAGGCCCAGGAGGTAGAGGCTGCAGTGAGCTCTGATAGCCCCACTGCACTCCAGCCTGGGTGACAGAGCAAGACCCTGTCTTAAAAAAAAAAAAAAAAAAAGAAAGGAAGAAAGAAAAAGAAAGAAAAGAAAATGGGCTAGTGAGAGCACCTACCCCACAGAGTCACAGTGAAGATTAAATGAGATAATGCACTTAACACAATGTCCTGCACATAGTAGGTACTCAATAAACTGAAGTTCTGGTGTACAACCTTGAAGGTTTGCACCATTTATACTCTTTCATAGGGTCCCACCAAGGGCCAAAGGCACACATGAGCTGCAGAGCCGAGGTCGTGATTGTGGGACTTTGGCAAATCCTGTCACCTCTTCGAAAAGGGCTCTTACCAGGTTCAAATGCAGTAATCCATACCAAATGCATCGCCCAGGGCTTGGCACTAGTCATTGTTTTATGACTGTTGCTATCACTTTTGACTAACATTTATTAGGCATTGTTCCAAGCGCTCCATGTGTATTAACCCATTTAATCTTGAGATACCCCTAGGTGGTACTATTATTTTATCATTGTGCTAATCATCATCTCTACTTACAGATATGAAAATGAAGACACATAGAGGTTGATTTGTCTATAGCAGGTCCAACAGTAAGTGGCAGAGTTGGGATCTGAACCCAGGCAGTCTGACTCCCAAGCTCCCAGACTGAACTACCATGCTCTGCTATCTGGTTATTTTAACACATTTTGCCTGTCTCACCAGGTTGGACAAGGATCAAATAGGACATGGTAGAGTCCAAAATCTGTAGAAAAATTGCAAAATCACTAATTCAGGCTGGGCAGTGGCTCATGCCTGTAATGCTAGCACTTTGGGAGGCAGAGGCGAGTGGATTGCCTGAGCTCAGGAGTTTGAGAGCAGTCTGGCAACATGGTGAAACCCCATCTCTACTAAAAATACAAAAATTAGCCAGGCATGGTGGCACACGCCTGTAGTCCCAGCTATTTGGGAGGCTGAGGCATGTGAATTGCTTAACCCCAGGAGGCGGAGGTGGTAGTGAGTCGAGGGTGCGCCACCACACGTCAGCCTGGGCAAGAGTGAGACCCTGTCTCAAAACTAGTAATAATAATAATTCAGGTAAACCCCCAAAACGGTCCAAAATTCATCTTGAAAAATCCCTTATTTCATTAATAAATTAAGCCTGGTACTGAATATTACTGTAACTACCTCTGCCAGTCAGGTTTTTTCTCCAGCATCAAAACAGAATGTCGATCCTTCAGTTAAACAACCTAAAAAATACCTATTGGAGGGTTGTTTGGTTTGATTGCTTGGCTGGGTGACGATATATTAGCCAAGCATGCGTGGTATAATCCATACTGAGTTAAATGGGCATGTGATGTGTCTCCACCACACCGTGCAGAAATGCTGAACTAACTCTGCAGAGGAATTACAGTACCAACAAACACAAGTATAGCCGCTATCACGTGTCAAGCGCTATTCTGTGTGTTTTACATAGGTGTGTGGATGAATTTAATCCTGTCAGTAGCCCTCAGAGGTCGGTATTGTTGTTATCACCCTCATCTTTCAGATGGGGAAACCAAGGCATGGAATTTCACACACTTGCCTGGCATGACCCAGCTGGATCTGACCCCAGACCCTCTGGCTCCAGAGTCTGTGCTCCCAGTAGCCGTGCCATGCCATCTCTGCCAAGGGTCTCAAGGTGAAGGGTGATTATGACCCCACTCTCCTCCGTCCATGCCCCCAGCCACGTTCCTCTATGATCCAGCTGCTCCGAAGAGCCTGTTGGTCGCTGGGAAGAAACAGTCTCATTGGATCCTCTCTGAAAGCTAATTCGGCCATTTACTCTCAATTTGTATCGGATGCTGTCGTCTCTCAGATTTCAAAGAAGATGAATGCATGGGTCGAATTGGATTAAAAAGTTTAATTGAATAAGACAGAACCAGACAGCTTGATGGAAGACCTTGATCCGATAAAGGGAGAGGAGAAAGGCGTGCTCCTAATGCCAGGGTGTGATGGGGAGCTGTCTGGACCTTGTCTAGCCCTTCTCATCTGCAGGAAAATCAGTTATGCCAATTATGGGTGAGATTGCCCTGGGGTGGTGTGGGGAAGACTGTTCTGAGGCATTTTCCAGATCATCATGTCCCAAAACAGGCTGACAGTTTGCCTACCTTACTGTTCCATCTCCGCCTCCCGACAAACCCAATTCTCAGCCTCTGAAACTGAGGGATCTTGCCTTAGACCTCACAAAACCCCTGTATCCTGGCCATAACAGGAGCCCTACAAAAGAGATCTAAAAGAGAGAGAGAGATTGAGAAAGAGACACACACACCCATTAAACCAACGACCTGCAGGGAAGTCCAGCCTGCAGACTTGTCTAGTGGACACAGTGTTTTGTTTGTTTCCTAATTAGGAGATTTCTCATTGTAAAATCCATATTTGCGACTTCTCTTTAAATCTTCCTATTCAAAGTGAGGTCCACAGACCAGTAGCATTGCTACCAACTGGGAGCTTGTCAGAAATGCAAGAACCTTGGAGCCCATCCTAGAGGTTCTGAACCACAATTTGCATTTTAACATTGAAGTTTGAAGGGTTTGCTTTAAAGCAGTGGTTCTCACCCACTGTGTGCACATCGGAATCACATGAAGAGCTTTTAAAAATCCAGGTGCTAAGCTCACACGCCATCCTCGAATTCAGAATCTCTGAGGCTGGAACTCAAACTCCCAGGTTATTCCAATGAGAAGCCAAAGTTGAAAATCAATAGATTGGGTTGGGCGCGGTGGCTCACGCCTGTAATCCCAGCACTTTGTGAGGCCAAGGCGGGTGGATCACAAGGTCAGGAGTTCAACACCAGTCTGGCCAAGATGGCAAAACCCCGTCTCTACTAAAAATACAAAAAAAATTAACCAGACGCAGTGGCAGGCGCCTGTAATCCCAGCTACTCAGGAGGCTGAGGCAGGAGAGTTGCTTGAACTAGAGGGGCGGAGGTTGCAGTAAGCTGAGATCACGCAACTGCCCTCCAGCCTAGGCAACAGAGTGAGACTCCATCTCAAAAAAAAGAAAGAAAGAAAACAAGAAAGAAAATCAATAGATTAAAATCAGAAAATCTAGGCCAGGTGTGGTGACTCATGCCTATAATCCCAGGACTTTGGGAAGCTGAGGCAGGAGGATCACTTGAGCCCAGGAATTTGAGATAAGCCTGAGAATCACAGCGAGACCCTCACCTCTACAAAAAAAAAAAAAAAAACAAATAAATAAGTAAACAAAATTAGCCTGGTGTAGTGATGCACACTTGTGGTCCCAGCTATTCCACAGGCTGAGGTGGGAGGATCACATGAGCCCAGGAGGTCAAGGCTGCAGTGAGCCAAGATGGTGCCACTGCACTCCAACCTGGGTAACAGAGCAAGACTCTGTCCCAAAAAATAATAATATAAAAAAATTAGAATATCTGGCAACCCTGAGTTCCTATTTCCATGTGATAAAAGTGGCCAGAGCTGAGGAACTGGGCTTCAATTTCACCTCTCTTCATGCATTTTCATAACCTGCCGGATGCCACATGCCTATGATCCCTGCTGAATTTATATGCTTGAAGTCCCTGAAGCTCTTCTCCCTATTGGCCCCTCTCCCTACATTCCCCATCTCCCCTCCTTTTAGGAGAACCATTAGCAAGAGGCAATTTGCAGTTTCTGACTATTGGGGCTCAGAAAATAACATCCCAAAATAAAGGCCTCAGAAGCAAAGGTTTTTTCTGAACTTCTCCTGCCCTCCTGTCTCTCAGCCTCATTCTCCTCCAAGGCTAGCCAGAGAAACTAGAATCTAGAATCCCTCTTCCTCAAGCAAGTCTTTTCCCCAAAGCCACCCATAACCCTAAAAGTATTATTCTAACTTTCCTTCCACCTTTCTGTGTAAAAACTGGCATAAAGAAATTCTCTGACCTACCTTGTTTGACTATAGGTCATAAGACTCCCATTCCAGAGAAGATCTTGCCCCACGCCCAGAAGGAAGGAATGATTCTCGGGAGGCCAAGATGAATCTAGACAGGCCTTCCTAGGTGTCCCCTCTCAGTCTATTACAATTCGATCATATCCTTTTTGTCAAGTCATATTGTATTTCTACATGGCTATCTATATTTTATTGAACCGAAGCATAAAAATGGACAACTCCCCTGTTCCTTTGGATCTTCATTGTGAAGTTTCCTGTATATACACATTAAATAAATTTGCATGCCTTTTTTGTAATCTGCTTTTGCAAGTTCATTTTTCAGCAAAACTTCAGAAAGCCAAGGGGAATCTTTCCCCCTTGTACTCTACATAACCAAGTAAATAGGCACCAAGCCTATGACTCAGCAATTCTACTTCAAGGCTGCCATCCAAGAGCAAATGAACACACGTGACCACAAGAAGACTTGAACAAGAACATTCATAGCAGCTTTACTCATAAGAGTCCAAACTGGAAATGATCTGAATGACAATCAACAGAAGAAAGGATAAACTGTGGTATATCCATTCAGTAAAATACATCTCAGCAAGGAAACGAACCATCCAGCCAAGCAAAAACATGAAGGAATCTCAAAAACCTAATGTTGGGGGGAAAGTAGCCAAACACCAAAGCATATGTGTTATGTGACTTCATTTATACGAAATTATTTTAAAATGCAAAACAAAGATATGGTGATAGAAATCAGTAGTAGTTGCCTCTGAGGTGGAAAAGCAGAGGTTTAACTGGAAAGGTCTTGAGAGAACTTTCTGGAGTGATATAAATGTGCTATATATTGATCTGGGTGATGATGACATGAGTGTATACAATTGTCAAAACTCATCAAACTGTACTCTTAAGGTCTGTGTATTTTACTCCATGTAAGTTATATTCAACAAAGGAACAAATTTTACCACTAATTTGTTTTAAGTGTCAAGAGATACAGTGGGGTAGTGGAATGTGTGTGAGTTTAGGAATTTGAGTCTTGATTCTCACTTTCAACCTGTGAGACTTCAGGCAAGGGAGGCAAAGAGTCAAGCCTGAAAAAATGGGAATAACATCACTGTGGTAAACACAATTACTTAGCTACCTAAATCCATTCCCAACCCCCTTTCTCCTTTGTTGTCTCTGACTAAAGAGAAATGAAAACAAATACTCACTTTTCCAGCCTCCCTTGCAGCTAGAAGTGACCATATGCCCAAATATTATAATATGTAGACAGACATCTATAGGACAGGGACAGTTCTGAGAGACATTTTGCATTTCTGATTGAAAATAAATAAAAGGAACAGTTGAAGCTTGTGCCATGCTTCCCTCTCTCCACTTCTTGCATTGAAAACAGACATGGTTGGGCGCAGTGGCTCATGCCTGTAATCCCAGCACTTAGGGAGGCTGAGGTGGGTGGAACACTTGAGGTCAGGAGTTTGAGATCAGCCTGGCCAACATGGTGAAACCCCATCTCTACAAAAATACAAAAATTATCCAGGTGTAGTGGTGTGCACCTGTAATCCCAGATACTCAGGAGGCTGAGGCAGGAGAATCGCTTGAAAGCATCCCTTACTACCCACCACCAAGGATTTCCAGGAGGTGTGAATGATATCATCTTTGAAAAATTCAAAAACCATGTGCCAGGCACACATTAGGTGTTGAATATATGTAAGTTCTCTCCTCCAAACACCCCCTCCATACAAAAATATGGACTATTCAACAGCAAAAACATAATGAGTAGAGGTGGGTTTTTAATTAGTGCACAGATAATGTAGCATGTGTACAGCCAGAATTATGTCCCCAGAGATGTCTATATCCTAATCCCCAGAATCTATGAATATATTTTGTTTCATGGTAAGGGAGAATTAAGAATACAGATGGGGCCAGGCCCTGTGGCTCATGCCTATAATCCCAGCACTTTGGGATGCCAAAGCAGGTGGGTCACCTGAGGTCAGGAGCTTGAGACCAGCCTGGCCAACATGGTGAAACTCTGTCTCTACTAAAAACACAAATATTAGTTGGGCATGGTTGCAGGCACCTGCAATCCCAGCTACCTGGGAAGCTGAAGCAGGAAAATCACTTGAATCTAGGAGGTGGAGGTTACAGTGAGCCAAGATGGTGCCATTGCATTCCAGCCTGGGCGACAAGAGCAAAACTCCATCTCAAAAACAAAACAAAAGAATATAGATGGAAATTAAGGTTATTAATCAGCTGACCTTGAGATGGAGGGAACTTTCCTGGACTATCCAGGGGGAGGATCCAGTGTCTATATCACAATGGTTCATAAATGTGAAGGAGGCAGGCAGAACAGTGATTTCAAAGTGATGCAACATCATAAAGAATCAACTGGGCAGTGCTGGCGTTGTAGAGGCAAGAAGATACAAGCTGAGGAATGCAGGTAGCCTCTAGAAGCTGGGAAAGGCAAGAAAACGGATTATCTCCTAGACGCTCCACAAAGAACACAGCCCTGCTGACTCTTGGATTATAGCTCAGGGGGAACTGTTTCAGATTTCTGACCTCCGGAACTGTCAGATAACACATTTGTGTTGTTTTAACCCACTGAGTTTGTGGTCACTGTCACAGCAGCCATAAGAAATTAATGCAACATGATTTGGAGGCTGAAGGAAACACAACAAAACAAATCTTTTCCCAGAAGGATGAAAAAAGTTAAAATATTCCAGCCAGAAAGACATTCTAAATCTTCATCTAGCTAGTGATTACACAGGTATATACATATGTAAATGTATTATTACATATCAATTTAAAAGTTTAAAAAGTATAGTGAACACAGGTATACACGTATATAGATTTTCTTTCTTTACTATAGTTGTATTATTACATATCAGTTAAAAAGCCATTAAGAGCTGGGCAGTGTAGCTCAAGCCTGTAATCCCAGCACTTTGGGAAGTTGAGGTGGGCGGATCGCTTAAGATCAAGAGTTCAAGACCTGCCTGGCCAACATGGTGAAACCCCGTCTCTATTAAAAATACAAAACTTAGCCAGGTGTGGTGGTGCACACCTGTAGTCCCAGGTACTCGGGAGGCTGAGGCTGAAGAATCACTTGAATCAGGAGAAGGAGGTTGCAGTGAGTGGAGATCACACCACTGCACTCCAGCCTGGGCAACAGAGCGAGCCTCAGTCAGAACAGCATTTATTAAAAAGTCAGGAAACAATAGGTGCTGGTGAGGCTATTGAGAAATAGGAACGCTTTTACACTGTTGATGGGAGTGTAAATTCGTTCAACCATTGTGAAAGACAGTGTGGTGATTCCTCAAGGATCTAGAACCAGAAATACCATTTGACCCAGCAATCCCATTACTGGGTATATACCCAATGGATTATAAATCATTCTACTATAAAGACATATGCACATGTATGTTTATTACAGCACTATTTACGATAGCAAAGACTTGGAACCAACCCAAATGTCCATCAATAATAGACTGGATAAAGAAAATGTGGCACATATACACCATGGAATACTATGTAGCCATAAAAAAGAATGAGATCATGTCTTTTGCAGGGACATGGATGAAGCTGGAAACCATCATTCTCAGCAAACTACCACAGGAACAGAAAACCAAACACTGCATGTTCTCACTCATAAGTGGGAGTTGAACAATAAGAACACATGGACACAGGGAGGGGAACATCACACACTGGGGCCTATTGAGGGGTGAGGGGCAAGGGGAGGGAGAGCATTAGGACAAATACCTAATGCATGCATGGCTTAAAACCTAGATGATAGGGGCAGCAAACCACCATGGCACATGTATACCTACGTAACAAACCTGCATATTCTCCACATGTATTCCAGCACTTAAAGTAAAATTAAAAAAAAAAAAATGCCATTATGAGCTGGGCATAGTGGCTTAAACCTGTAATCCCAAAACTTTAGGAGGCCAAGGTGGGTGGATCACTTGAGGTCAGGAGTTCATGACCAGCCTACCCAACATGGTGAAATCCCATCTCTACTAAAAATACTAAATTAGCTGGGTGTGGTGATGCACACCTGTAATTCCAGCTACTCGAGAGGCTGAGGCAAGAGAATTGCTGGAATCTGGGAGGCGAAGGTTGTAGTGAGCCGAGATCATGCCACTGCACTCCAGCCTAGGCAACAGAGCAAGACTCCATCTTTAAAAAAAAAAAAAAACATTATGAATATCATGATTATACCTTCTCAGACAACCCTCCCCAAGTGTTCAACCTAGTAGAAGCGAGCAAGGTGCCGCTTACAGCAGGGGGTGGCCAAGTTCATCAGGAGGTTTACAGGCTTGAGGCAGAAGCCAGCCTCCACCCTCCAACTCCCCTCTCTGTATGCTCTCATTTCTTGTTTTCCTACAAATTCCTCTAACATCTTTCTAAACCATATTTCCAGGATTACTGAGGATGACTATACAATTTCGTTTGCCCAACAAAATCCTTATTTGCACCTGTTGTCCCAGTATAACTATTAACAGTGTGTCCCAGTTTGAATGACAAATTATACAACCACCCACCTTGAATAAATTGTTGAAACAGTGGCACTTGGGGTGAATGTACCCCGAGAAAGAAATCACTGCCTCTACTACACTGCACCTCAATGCTTGAGTTATAGCAAAACAAACAAAAGCAAGAAATCCCACAGTCTTTGGGTCTCACCACACCCACCCACTCTGCCCCACTGACCGCAATGGCCTCATCAGCATGGGGATGATAAGCTCAGAACAGCCAGGCATGTGGATCTATAAAACCTCACTCACGTCCTGCTCCAGTCACAAACCAAACTGCCCACTCCATCCTCCCTGGGCAAAACTTGTGCGCTTAAAAGCATCACGTGAGACTCATTCAAAGTAATTAACAACCTGTTTGAGGTCATAAACCAGCCCCACCCTCCGGAACTTTCCCCAACTTTGGATCTTAGACGAAAGGCAGACAAATTTGGTTTCCAATTACCTTTGGACTGAACTTTTTTCTCCAAGTGGTTGAATGATATCCTGCCTCTTTAGCGATCGAAAACATAGTCTTATTTTGTGTTCAACGACTCTAGAGTCCATGTGAAAGTCACCTTATGGGAATGGTCTGGTGAACTTGGCCCAGGGCTGCCCAGTGAGGGCTGGTTTCCAAGTGGCGAGAGGGTGATTACATTCTGGTCTGTGGCTCAATCACCTACAGAGGCTGGAGACACACAACAGCATCTCCACTTGACTCAGCTGACAGTCAGCATCAGCAACCTAACTTATGGGTGGAGGAGTCTTTGGATGATTCCAGTCTCCAGCCTTCAAATCTTCCAGCTGAGGACCTAGACATCATAAAACAGAGACAATCCATTTCATTGTGCCCTGTCTGAAGTCCTGGTCTGCAAAAACTGTGGCAGACAATATATTATCATTATTTAAGCCACTATGTTCTGGGATAATTGGTTATGCAGCTATTGATAACTAATACATAAAGAACTTAATGATGCCATCTCATGCAGCATCCAGATACAATATTTACAGAAGGATTGTGATGAGTACTGTTTAATGTATGTAACCATCTCTGAACCAATCACTGGATTCAAGGGAAGTCTATACTATGATTGGCCCAGCCAGTGAAAAGTGGGACACTATAATGGACAGCTTCACCTGCAAGAGAAAGACAGAGAAAGGGGTTCTCCCGAGAAAACAATGCTGGCAGACAAAAACAATATCAAGTACAATGACCTCATTGTTTGGCCATCTCCTACTCCTATCTTTCCTGCTCCTAATAGCTGTGGTAATGTCTTCTGCTGATGCCAAAACTGTTAACCCATTATGATTGAAGATACCTCCACTGCTGGTTCCCACAGATAGCTGTGCTAGAACTTCTGACACCAAGGCCAGTGTTCCACGGAAGCTGGAACCTTCAACCCACTGATGCTTTGAGCTACATTGTTACTTTTCTTTTATGGTTATTTTACTTTACTCTATTTTACTCCTGGCCTTAGAAATCACGTATCATTCTCAACGAGATGTCTGACAGACACTGGGCTGTACCACCAAATCACTCAACTTCTGCTCCAGTTATGGTGTTTGAACCAAACACATGCTCCCCAGTTCCCCTGTTTACTTAGAAAAGTGGTCCTCAGATGGCTTGTGGTGGCTCACGACTATAATCCCAACACTTTGGGACAAGATGGGACGATTACTTGAGGGCAGGAGTTCAAGACCAGCCTGGGAAACATAGCAAGACCCGTCTCAACAGAAATTTTAAAAATTAGCCAGGTATGGTGGCACATGACTGTAGTCCAAGCTACTTGGGAGACTGAGGCAGGGGGATCACATGAACCCAGGAGTTAGAGGCTGCAATGAGCTATGATCATATCACTGCACTCCAGTCTAGGCAACAGAGCAAGACCCTGTCTCTAAAGACAAAAAAAAAGTGGTCTCAACCTTGGATGCTCATTACAACTACCTGGGGAGACTTTAGAAACAATCTAATCAAGGTCCCAGCCAAGCCAAATATATTAGATTCTCAAGGGGTGAGGCCTGAGCACTTGTATTTTTTAAAGCTTTCACATAAGATTGCAGAGTTACAGCCAGCATTGAAGCCACTGGTTTGGTGAGGTCTGCCCCTGAATCAATTACACTCCCTGAAGGTCCTGAGGCCACCCTCATGGCAATCACAGTTCCTTCCCTGTCTTCACCAACAGCAAGTTCTATCTATTCTACTGATATAGTTAAGCTTTGTGTCCCCACCCAAATCTCATCTTGAATTGTAGTCCCCATAATCCCCATGTGTCAAGGGAGAGACCAGATGGAAGTAAATGAATCATGAGGGTGGTTCCCCCATGCTGTTCCCACGATAGCGAGTGAGTTCTCACGAGACCTTATGGTTTTATAAGGGACTCTTCCCCCTTCGCTCAGGACTTTTCCTTCCTGCCACCTTGTGAAGAAGGTGCCTTGCTTCCCCTTCTCCTTCCATGATTGTAAGTTTCCTGAGACCTCCCCAGCCATGCTGAACTATAAGTCAATTAAACCTCTTTCCTTTATAAATTACCCAGTCTTGAGCTGTTATTTACAGCAGTATGAAACAGACTAATACATCTACCTACCAAAGATCTCTGGTTATCTCTCCACTTCAATCCAGCTTCATTGCCATGGCTCAGCACAAACCGCCATCATAACATCACTTGCCCAGCTACAGTGAAGACCTCCCACTGTTTCCCTCACCCTGCTCCTCCTTCCCTTTCTGCCTCTGTGATGCATCTCCATAACACCTGCCAGAGTGATCCTTTTAAAACTTAAATTGGGCAATGCCACGCCCTTGCTTAAAAAAAATGACGACTTCCCAGTGGACTTAAAAATCCAACTCCTTGCCAAGACCGTCAAGGGTCTACATGATCTAATCCCTCACTGCCTCCTCTGCAGCCTCACTGGCTCACCTTCCCCCCTTCATTACTATGCTCCAGTCATCTTAGACCAGCCCTACCCAATAGAACTCTGTGATTATGGAAACGTTCTTGGTCTGCACTTCCAACAAGATCATCTTTAGCCACATGTGCCCATGGAGCACTTGAAATGTGGGTAATGCAAGTAAGAAACAGGATTTTTAATTTTACACAATTTCTCATTTAAACTTAAGTAGCCACAAGTGGCTTGTGGCTACTACACTGGGCAATGCAGTACCTAGATTTCAAGCACACCAAGTTAATCACTTCCTTAGGGTTTTAGAACAATTCTCTCTGCTTGGAACTGGGCACGAGAGAGAATTGGTTTCCCAAAGGAAAATCATGGGGGAAATTCTCATAAGAGATGATAGAAAGGCAAAAACCACAGGTGTCCACATGAAGGACACAAAAATTGGGGAAGTCTCTGACATCCAGTTACAGGAAAAGGTGAAGGGACAGCCCAAAATGTTGAGTTCTAGTTAGCATAGTGCTCAAATGTGACTGCTCTGCAGTGAGATAAAAAAACAAGCTGTAGAGAAATACAAACTGTCTTAGTCCATTTAGTGATGCTATCGCAGAATATCTGAGACTGAGTAATTTATAAAGAGGTTGATTTAACTCATAGTTCTGCAGACTGGGAAGTTTAAGGAGCATGGTACCAGCATCTGCTTGGCTTCTGGTGAGGGCTTCATGCTGCTTTCACTTGTGGCAGAAAGTGGAAGGGGAGTGGGTCTATGCAAAGAGGTCACAAGAGAGGAAACAAAGAAGGCCAGACTCTTAGTCATGTGCTGTCATGGAGACTAAAACATCCCCCCAATGCAAGAACTTACCCCTGAGGGGGACATAAACCTATTCATAAAGAATCCACCCATCCCCATGACCCAAACACCTCCCACTAGGCCCCATCTCCTAACACTGCCACACTGGGGATCGAATTTGAACATGAATAGACCACACCCAAACAACAACACAATTTAAATGTATTGACATAAATTCAGGAATCCGTAAAACTAAACGGTACGTTGTTTACAGCTACAAACATATTAGGCAAAACTAAAGAAAACCAACAGAATAAAAAACACCAAATTCATAATTGTAGTGACTTCTAAGGGAAGAGAAACAAACATGGGAGAGGCAATGTGTCCACCCTGGGCAAAGGCAATGTGAGGATTATTATTGTAGAGAATTTAAAAACAAGAAAGCAAATTAAAATTCATTTGGTCTGTTTTTTACTTTTACTCTTACCATGCTCCAGCAATTCCAAAGAATATCAGTAATAAAATACTACTCCCCTAAAAAAATTGTTGAAGTTCCAAAAATTGCTTTAATTACTATTGAGATATAGCTATAGACACACGTATATAGGTGAACTTCAAATTTTCACATTCTATTCCTTATCCTTTGTGCCAGTTCTCAATTTTTTTGTGTCTCAGCTCCAAATCTACTCTTCTCCACCCAGCTTTGTGATATTGGAGCTGGACCCTACAAACATTTCTCCTGTGCCAGCTTGCATAATGATAGGTGATGGCAGTAGAGGGCGCTGGAGGGACCTTGCAAAAGGAAGGGGCCGCTCTTCCTGGTTCCAGTCCTTTTCTTCTTACTGGCATGGCAGCCAGTAAGTAGTGTCTCAAAGAATTTCACCAGCATCCCAGTGAGAGGCTTCCTAGCAAGTTTTGCCAACATCCCAGTGGTTTGCTTTCTACTCACCAGCCCTCACTTGGAGAACTTAAGTGAACTTTGCCACTGATAAGTGAACTACATCCCTCTCCCACAAGGTCTGAATCTAAAGCAGCCTCCAATGACACTCCCTGATGTATATGCCCTACGTAACCAGGACTCAGAATGTGTTGAATTATAATCCTGTGATTAGATTATGTTTTATGGCACAGTTGACTTTAAGAAAGGGATATTATCTGGGTGATCCTGACCTAATCATCTGAGTCCTTTAAATCTAAGACAGAGACAGAAAAAGGTAGAGATTCAAAACAGAAAGACTTGCCTTGCCATTGCTGCCTTGAAGATGGATGGAACCATATGGTAAGGAATACAGGTGGCAGCTGGAAGCTCAGAGCAGTCCCCAGATACTAACCAGCAGGGAAATGGAGACCTCAGTCCTACAGCCACAAGGAACTAAGTCCTGCCAACACAACAATAAACATGGGAGAGGATTTTTCTTCAGAGTCTCCAAATGAGAACTCAGTCTGATACTTTGATTTCAGTCCCAACACGCCCTGAGCTGATCTACAGAACTGTAAACAAAACAAGTGGGGTTTTTTAATTTGTCTTTATTGTGATAAAACATACCTAACATAAAGTTTACCACTTTAACCATTTTCAAGTGTAAAAGTTGAATGTCATTAATTACATTCACATTGTTGTACAACCATCACCACCATCCATCTCTGGGACTCTTTCACTACCCCAAACTAAAACTGTCCCCACTAAACAATATTTTCCCATTTCCCCCTCTCCCCAGCTCCTTACAACCACCATTTTACTGTCTCTCTGAATTTAACTTCTCTAGGTACCCCATATAAATAGAATCCTACAGTATTTGCCCTTTTGTGTCTGGTCTTACTTCACATGTTGTCAAGGTTAATCCATGTTGTACCATGTGTCAGAATTTTTTTCCTTTTTAAGGCTCAATTAATATTCTATTGTATCTATACACATTTTATACATGCACCTATCAGTGAACATTTGGGTCACTTCTGCGTCCAGAATTCTTGGGTTCTTGGTCTTGCTGACTTCAAGAATGAAGCCGCAGACCCTCATAGTGAGTGTTACAGTTGTTAAAGATGGTGTGTCCAAAGTTCCTTCCTTCAGATGATCAGATGTCTCTGGACCTTCTTCCTTCTGGTGGGTTAGTGGTCTTACTGACTTCAGGAGTGAAACTGCAGATCTTCACAGTGAGTGTTACAGCTCATAAAGGCAGCATGTACCCAAACAGTAACCAGCAACAAGATTTACTGTAAAGGGCAAAAAAACAAGTCTTTCACAGTGGAAGGGGACCCAAGGGGACTACCACTGCTGCCTCAGGCAGCCTGCTTTTATTCCCTTATCTGATCCCACCCACATCCTGCAGATTGGTCCATTTTACAGAGAGCTGATTGGTCCATTTTGACAGGGTGCTGACTGGTGCATTTACAATCCCTGAGCTAGACACAGAGTGCTGATTGGTGTATTTACAATCCTGTAGCTAGACATAAAAGTTCTCCAAGTCCTCACCAATTCAAAAGCCCAACTGGCTTCGCCTGGTGGATCCCACACCGTTGCCGGGAGCAGAGGTACCCGCCAGTCCCACCCCCTGAGCCTGCACTTCTCAGCCCGCCCTCCTCAGCCCACACTCCTCAGCTTGCAGTCCTCAGCCCTTGGGTGGTAGATGGGACTGGGTGCCAGGGAGCACGGGGCAGCAGCCGTCTGGGAGGCTTGGGCTGCCTGAGAGCCCACCCCCCGGGGGGCTTGGGCATGGCAGCCGCAGGTCCCGATCCTTGCCCCACCGGGGAGGCGGCTGAGGCTGAGAGAATTTGAGTGCGGTGCCAGCAGGCCGGCAGTGCTGCGGCACCCGGTGCACCCTCAGCAGCTGCTGGCCCGGGTACTAAGCCTTTCACTGCCCAGGGGCTGGCGGGGCCGACCAGCCGTTCTGAGTGTGTGGCCCGCCGAACCCGCGCCCACCCTGAACTCGCGCTTGCCCGCAGCCCCAGTTCCCGCCTGCGCCTCTCCCTCCTCACCTTGCGGCAAGCAGAGGGAGCTGGCTCAGGCATTGGCCAGCCCAGAGAGGGGCTCCCACAGCGCAGCCGCGGGCTGAAGGGTTCCTCAGGCGTGGCCAGACCAGACGCCGAGGCTGAGGAGGCCCTGAGAGCGAGCAAGCTCCCCAGCACATTGTCACCTCTCACTTCCACCTGTTGGCTATTGTAAGTAATGCTGTTTGAATGTGGCTGTGCAGATACCTGTTTCAGTCCCTACTTTCAATTATTTTGGGAATACACCCAGAACTGGAATTGTTGGATTTTATGATTATTTTTATTTTTATTTTTTTAGGAACTACCATACTGTTTTTCATAGCAGCTGAATAGGTGTTGCTTTAAACTCCTTAATCTGTGCTAATTTAGTATGCGACAATTTAAAAAAACACACAAACAATACACTTTGGTACTCTTAGCCCTAGAGGTAGTAACTGCTTCATACATCCACTATTCCAATATTATTTTACTTTACCTCTGTTAGTAAATCCCCTGTACGAGTTAATTATCCTTTATGAAATTTTCCCTATTCAAATTACTGGCATAATTTGTGTCTCCTGACTGGTACCTAACTGATGCAGTCTTTAAAAAAACACTGTGTTCTACATGGAAGTTAATTTAGAGAACTGGTTACACAGCCCTGACATACACCACTACCTCAGCAACATCCACTCATTTTCAATTGTAAGTTCACAACAGTGTTCATTTGTTTGGGTGTTTTGGGGGGTGTAATTGAGAGATCTAACCTCTGTGATTTTCAGTATTCGTATGTTTAAATAGTATATTAAAAATAAGGATATCACAGTATTCTAAAGAAAAGAGATTTTGTCGTACAGTGAGTAAAATTCAAGTTTTATCTGGATTTACAAAAAAAAAAAGAACAAAGGAAGAAAGAGAAAGAAACCCTGAGTTGTATCATTTCCATCTTTCTATTAGATTACTTGGAATTGTTATTTGTGTTCAAAATTTAAAACAATGAAATGGCATAAACTATGAAATGCAATTATTTTTTGGTAAATCTAAATTTCAAGTCACATATTAATATTTTATTTAATTTGAGTAATATAGTAATTCATATTTCATACTTTTAAAAGTAATTCATACTTTTTAAAATTAATTGTTCATTTTAGATGAGTATAAATTAACAGTAATGAGTACTACTGATTATGATCCTTACAGCAAATAATTTTGTCACATAAAGGAGGGAGGTGTTAAAAAATCATCTACTCTGAGTTTCAAATTACCATTGGGTGTAGGTACACCCAATAACAGCAATGTTAGATTTGTACTCACTGTATTGTTATAAATATTGCTTTGTCTTTATTCAATAAATTAAAATAATTTTAAATCAGATAGCACAAAGACATATAGAATAGGTCTAATTCTAACTTCTAAATCTCCTTCTCTAATGGTGTCCTTTCTAACTTAATTTCTTTCAGCTCTTCTGTGAAGGTACTTTGTTTCAAGCTTTGCTCTTCAGACAAAACAGCAGCCCTGGAGTTTTCAGTCACCTAAACCCTCCTCCTCTTGTCTGCTTCTTCTAAAATAAAATGAAAGAACTTAATTTCCCCAGAAAGAAAGTGATGGAAGAGTAGAGAGCCTTCTTCATACACAATTTCTAGCCACAGTCCCTTTGAGAAACGACTGGTTTTTCTCAAATGCCCCCCACCTCCTCTCTGTGCCTATCTGAAGACCCAGCTGTTCCCCAACCCCTTGCCGTATCAGGCCATAAACCCCTAGGGCAGGCGTACATGAACCCTAGAGCAAGATTCATAAACTAAGTACTCATATGTTGACTGACTACCATGGCAATGAGACCTGAGCCCTATTAGACCCTAAGCCGCTCCACCTGCAAACTCCACTGGACCCCCACAGCATGGAGGACTGTCGATCCTCTCCCTGCATAACCCTCCCCCTTCCCTCCACTGCTGCATGTTTACTCCACAGGAATTCTGAACAGAAAAGGGCTCCTGGATCATGGATGCCCCAAACTTATAACCAAGAGAGTGCATCAGATTCAGTTACGGTGCTCTTTAGAGCGTCCTGACCCACTGAACTAGAATCTCTAAGACTGGGGCCTGTGTTTAAGTATTTCAAAGATATCCCACCAGGCCACCCTCAAGCCAGGCCCAGTAAAGGACAACAGCATTATAGAGCATGTGCAGGGAGATCACCAAAGAAAATACTGTTGAGTATCAAAGAGACAAGATGCCCAGCCTCACCCATGGACAAGGACACCACAACGTGATACTGTTTTTCACCTGTCACATGGCAAATCATAGACAAAGGACTAATCTTCCTGGTTTATAAAGTTTCCCTACAAATGAATAATGAAAAGACCAATAATCCAATCCAATAGAAAAATGGCAGAGGCGATGAACAGAGTGTTGAGAAGAAAAGGAAGTACAGTCGGCCCTGCCCCTGCATATCTAGAGGTTCCTATCCATGGATTCAATCAACCACAGAACAAAAATATTTAGGGGAAGTAGAGGGAGCAAAATGGCCAGCCGAATGGAAGCTTCCACTGATCACCTTCCCACAGGAACACCTAATTGAACAACTACACACACACGCGCACACACACACACACCTTCATAAGAACCAAAAATTGGCTGAGCAATCACAGTACTAGATTTTATCTTAATATTACTGAAAGAGACACGAGAGAGGGTCAGAAAGATGGCAAGATAGTCTTGATTCACTGACACTACCCTCCCCCACAAGGCCAGAAGCAGTCACGTGATGCAGAAAAAAGAATCTGCACTTGGGAGAGGGAGAGCACAGTGATTGTGGGACTTTGCATTGGAACTCAGTGCTTCCCTTTCGCAGCAGAAAGCACTAGGCAAAACTCGGCTGATGCTCACAGAGGGAGCATTTAGACCAGCCCAAGGCAGAGGGAAATCATCTATCCCAGCAGTCAGAAACTGAGTTTCTACAAAGCCTTCACACTGTGGGCTAAGTGTTCTGGGGTTCTAAATAAACTTGAAGGACTGTCTAGGCCACAAGGACTCCAATTCCTGTGCAAGCTCTCATGTTGTGCTGGGCTCAGAGCCAGTGGATGTGGGGGGCACGTGATCTAGTTAGACACCAGCTGGGGTGGCCAAGGGAATGCTTGTGCCACATCTACCCCAACCTCAGACAGCACAGCTCACAGCTCTGGGAAAGACTCCTTCCTTCTACTTGAGGAGAGGATAGGGAAGAGTAAAGAGGACTTTGTCTTGCAACTTGGATATCAGCTCAGCCACAGTAGGATAGGGCACCAGGCAGAGTCCTGCAGCCTACATCCCAGGCCTAGCTCCCAGGTGACATTTCTAGACATACCCTGGGCGAGAAGGGAAACTGCTGCCTTGAAGGGAAGAACCCAGTCCTGATGGGACTCATCACCTGCTAACTAAAGACCCCTTGAACCCTGAATAATCAACAGTGGTAGCCAGGTAGTACACACTGTGAGCCTTGAGTGAGACTCTGAGAGGAGCTAGCCTCAAGGCCTTGGCTCTTGGATGGCATTTCTGGACCTGCCATGGACCAGAGGGGACCCACCGCCCTGAAGGGTGAGTTCTGGGCCTGGCAGAATTCACCACAAGCTAACTGAAGAGACTGTGGGCCTTGAGTGAACATTGGTGGTAACCAGGCAGTACTAGCCATGGGCCTGAGGCAGTGATGGCCATGAGGAGAGACTCCCCTGCTTGTGAAAAGGGGAGGGAAGAAAGAAGGACTTCATCTTGTGGCTTGGGTGCCACCTCAGCCACAGTAGAACAGAGTGCTGGGTAGATTCCTAAGGTTTCCAACTGTAGGTCGTGGCTTCCAGACAGCACCTCTGAACCCACCAGGGTCCATGAGAAATGTGTTTCCCTGAAGGGAAGGACACAAGCCTGACTAGCTTCACCACCTGCTGGTTGTATTGTAGAGCCCTAAGGCCTTGAACAAACATAGGTGGTAGCTAGGCAGTGGTTACTGCGGGCCTTGGGTGAGACCCAATGCTGTCCTGGCTTCAGGTCTGACCCCTCACAGTCCCATTGGTGGTGGCCACAGGGCTACTTGTGTCACCCCAGCTCTAGGCAGCTCAGCACACACACGCAGAGATAGAGACTCCATTTGTTTGGGAGAAAGCAAGGGAAGAGAATAAGAGTCTCTACCTGGTAAACCAGAAAATTCTTCCAGATCTTATCCAAGAACAATTACTAGAGTTAGGGTATCCGCTAATACATGTAATCTGGCAGTGACTAAAATTCAGATCACAATACCAAAGTCCATTCAAATACCTGGAAAGCCTTCCCAAGAAGGACAGGTACAAATGAGTCCATACTGTGAAGATTATAGTAAATATCTAATTCTTCAATGCCCAGACACTGACAAATATCCACAAGCATCAAGACTTCCCAGTAAAACATGATCTCACCAAATGAACTAAATAAGCCATCAGGGATCAATTCTGGAGAGACAGAGCTATGTGACATTTCAGACAGATAATTCAAAATAGGTGTTTTGAGGAAACTAATGAAATTCAAGGTAACACAGAGAAATAATTCAGAATCGTATTAGGTCAATTTAACAAAGAAATTGAAATGATTTAAAAGAATCAGAGAGAAACTCTAGAGCTGAAAATGCAATTGACATATTGAAGAATGCATCAGAGTCTCTTAACAGCAAAATTGATCAAGCAGAAGAAAGAATAATGAGCTTGAAGACAGGCTATTTGAAAATACCCATTTGGAGGAGACAAAAGAAACATGAATAAAAAAAAATCACACAAGATCTAAAAAATAGCTTCAAAAGGGTAAACCTAAGATGTATTGGCCTTAAATAGGAGGTAGAGAGAGAGAGAGATGGGGTAGAAATTTTATTCAAAGGGATAACAACAGAGAACTTCCCAAACCTAGAGAAAGATATCAACATTCAAGTATAAGAAGATCATAGAACACCAAGTAGATGTAATCCAAATAAGACTATTTCAAGGCATTTAATATTCAAGGCATTTAAATTCCCAAAGATCAAGGATAAAGAAAGGATCCTGGTGGGGCGCAGTGGCTCAGGCCTGTGATCCCAGCACTTTGGGAGACCAAGGCGGATGGATCATGAGGTCAGGAGATTGAGACAATCTTGGCTAACACAGTGAAACCCCGTCTCTACTAAAAATACAAAAAATTAGCCAGGTGTGATGACGGGCACCTGTAGTCCCAGCTACTTGGGAGGCTGAGGCAGGAGAATGGCATGAACCCAGGAGGCGGAGCCTGCAGTGAGCCGAGATCATGCCACTGCACTCCAGCCTGGGCAACAGAGAGAGACTCCGTCTCAAAAAAAAAAAAAAAAAAAGTATCCTAAAAGCAGCAAGAGGAAAGAAACAAATAACATACAGTGGAGCTCCAATACATCTGGTGGCAGACTTTCAGTAAAAACTTTACAGACCAGGAGAGAGCAACATAACATATTTAAAGTGCTAAAGAAAGAAAACTTTTATCCTAGAATAGTATATCCAATTAAAATATAAATCAAACATAAAGGAGAAATAAAGGCTTTCCCAGACAAACAAAAGCTAAGAGATTTTATCAACACAAGACCAGTCTTATAAAAAAAGTTACAAAAATTTTTTCAATCTGAAAGAAAAAATGTTAATTAGCAGTAAGAAATAATATGAAGATATGAAACTAACTGCTAAGAGTAGCTACACAGAAAAACATACAATATTATAACACTGTAATTGTGGTATGTAAGCTATTCAGATCTTGAGTAGAAAGACTAAAATATGAACTGATGAAAAATAATAACTATAACTTTTCAAGACACAGGCAATACAATAAGATATAAATAGAAGCAACAAAACATTTAAAGGCAGGGCAATGAAGTCAAAGCGCAGAGTTTTTATTACTTTTCTCTGCTTGTTTGTTTATGCAATCAGTGTTGTCATCAGATTAAAATAATGGGTTATAAGATATTATTTGCAAGCCTAATGATAACCTTACATCAGAAGATATACAGTGGATACACAAAAAATAAAACACAAAAATTAAAACATACCACCAGAAAAAATCACGTTTACTGAAAGGATGACAGGAAAGAAAGAAGGAAGAGACAACAACAAAACAACCAGAAAACTAATAACAAAATGGCAAGAGGAAGTCATTACTTATCAATAATAACCTTGAATGTAAATGGACTAAACTCTCCAGTCAAATGACATAGAGTGGCTGAATGGATTTAAAAAAAAAAAAAGACCCAATTATCTGTTGCCCGCAAGCAGCACACTTCACCTGTAAGACACACATAGACTGAAAATAAAGGAATGGCAGAAGATATTCCATGCAAATGGAAACCAAAAAAGAGCAGGAGCAGCTATACTTGTATCAGACAAAAACAGATTTCAAGACAACACCAATAAAAAGAAACAAACAAAAAAAAAATTATTGTATGATAAAGGGTGAATTCAACAAGAGGATATACCAATTGTAAGTATATATGCACCCAACACTAGAGCACCCAGATATACAAAGTAAATGTTAGTGCTAAAGAAAGAGACCCCAATACCATAACAGTTGGAGACTTTAACACCCCACTTTCAGCATTGGATAGATCTTCCAGATAGAAAATCAGTAAAGAAATATCTAATTTATCTGCACTATAGACCAAATGGACCTAACAGATATTTATAGAACATTTCATCCAGTGGTTGCAATACACATTCTTCTTCTCAGCATATAGATCATTCTCAAGGATTGACCATATACTAGGCAACAAAACATGTCTTTAAAAATTCAAAAAAAAAAATTATATCAAATATCTTCTCTAACTACAGTGGAATAAATCTAGAAAGCTGTAATAATAGGAATTTTGGAAACTATACAAAACACATGGAAATGAAACAATATGCTCCTGAATGACCAATGGGCCAATGAAGAAATTAAGAGGGAAACTGGAAAAGTTCTTGAAACAAATGACAGTGGAAACACAACGTACAAAACCTATGGGATACAGCAAAAGCAGTACTAAAAGGGAAGTTTATAGCTATAAGCACCTACATCAGAACAGTAGAAAAACTTCAAATAAATAACCTGACAATGCATCTTAAAGAACTAGAAGAGCAAAAGTAAACCAAACCCAAAATTAGTGGAGAAAAGAAATAATAAAGATCAGAGCAGAAATAAATGAAATTAAAACAAAGAAAACAATACAGAAAATAGGTGAAATGAAAAGTTGGGGTCTTTTTAAAAAATTGACAAGCCTCTAGCCAGAGTAAGAAAAAAAAGAGAGAAGATCCAAATAAAATTGGAGATGAAAAGGGGACATTAGAACTGATACTGCAGAAATTCAAAGGATCATCAGAGGCTACTATGAGCAACTTCATGCCAATAAATTGGAAAACCTAGAATAAATTAATAAATTCCTAGATACATGCAACCTACCAAGATAGAACCATGAAGCAATCCAAAACCTGAACAGACCAATAACAAGTAATGAGATCAAAGCCATAATAAAAAGTATTCTAACAAAGAAAAGCCCTGAACCTGATGGCTTCATTGCTGAATGTTACAAACATTTAAAGACGAGCTAATATCAATTCTGTTTAAACTATTCTGAAAAAATAGAAGAAGGGGGAGTACTTCCAAACTGATTACAAAGGCCAGTATTTCCCTGATACCAAAATCAGACAAAGACGCATAAACAAAAACAAAACTACAGATCAATATCCCTGATGAACATTGATGCGAATATCCTCAACAAAATACTAGCAAACTGAATTCAACAACACATTAAAAAGATCATTCATCATGACCAAGTGAGATTTTTCCCAGAGATACAAGGATGCTTCAACATATGCAAATCAATCAGTGTGATACATCATATCAACAGAATGAAGGACAAAAATCCTATGATCGTTTCAATTGATGCTGAAAAAGCATTAGATAAAATTCAATATGTCCTCATGATAAAAACCCTCAAAAAACTGGGTATAGAAGGGACATACCTCAACACAGTAAAAGCCACATATGACAGACCCACAGCTAGTATAATTGTGGATGGGGAATAACTTGGAGCCTTTCCTCTAAGATTGGGAACACGACAAAGATGCCCATTTTCACCACTGTTATTCAACATAGTACTGGAAGTCCTTGCTAGAGCAATCAGATAAGAGAAGGAAATAAAGGGCATCCAAATTGGAAATGAAGGAGTCAAATTATCCTTGTTTGCAGATAATAATTTGGAAAAACATAAAAACTCCATCAAAAAACTACTAAAACTAATAAATTGTTTATACGTAAAGTTGCAGGACACAAAATCAACATATGAAAATTAGTAGCATTTCTGTATGTCAACAGCAAACAATCTGAAAAAGAAATCAAGAAAGTAATTCCATTTATAATAGTTACAAATAAAATAAAATATCTAGGAATTAACCAAAGAAGTGAAAGATTTCTACAATTAAAACTACAAAGCATTGATGAAAGAAATTTAAAAGGACACAAAAAAATAAAAAGATATTCCATGTTCATGAATTGGCAGACTCAATATTGTTAAAATGTCCATACTATCCAAAGCGATCTACAGATTCAATGCAATCCTATCAAAATACCAATGACATTCTTCATAAAAATTTTAAAAACTGCAATCCTAAAACTTATGTGGAACTACAGAAGACTCAGAATACCCAACACTATCCTGAGCAAAAAGAACAAAACTGGAAGAATCACATTATCAGATTTCAAATTATTCTTTAGAGCTATAGTAACCAAAACAGCATGGTACTGGCATAAAGATAGAACAATGGAACAGAACAGAGAACCCAGAAACAAAACCATACATCTACAGTGAACTCATTTTTGACAAAAGTGCCAAGAACATACATTGGGGAAAAGACAGTCTCTTCAATAAGTGGTGCTGGGAAAACTAGACATCCATATAAAGAAGAATGAAACTGTACTCCTATCTCTCACCATATACAAAACCCAAAGTGGGTTAAAGACTTAAATCTAATACCTCAAACTATGAAACTACCACAAGAAAACATTGGGGAAACTCTTCAGGACATTGGACTGGATGAAGATTTCTTGAGTCATACTATTCAAGCACAGGCAACCACAGCAAAAATGAACAAATTGAATCACATCAATTTAAAAATCTTCTGCATAGCAAAGAAAACAATCAACTAAGTGAAGCGACAACCCCAAAATTGGAAAAAAATGTTTGCAAACTATCCATCTGACAAGGAATTAATAACCGGAATATATAAGGAGCTCAAACAACTATAGAAAAAAAATCTAATTATCCAATTTAAAAATGGGCAAAAGATCCAAATAGACAGTTCTCAAAAGAAGATATGCAAATGGCAAATAGATATATGAAAAAGTGCTCAACATCACTGGTCATCAGAGAAAAGCAAATCAAAACTACAATGAGATATCATCTCACCCCAGTTAAAATGGCTTTTATCGAGACAGGCAATAACAAATGCTGTCAAGGAGATGGAAGAAACGTAACTCTAGTACACGGTTGGTGAAAATGTAAATTAGTACAATCAGTATGGTGAACAGTTTGGAGGTTCCTCAAAAAACTAAAAATAAAACTACCATATGATCTAGCAACCCACTACTAGGTATATATGCAAAATAAAGGAAATCAGTACATTGAAGAGATATCTGCACTCCCATGTTTGTTGCAGCACTGTTCACAATAACCAACATTTGGAAGCAACCTGAGTGTCCATTAACAGATGAATGGATAAAGAAAACGTAGTACATATATGTAGTGGAGGACTATGCAACCCTATAAAAGAATGATATCCTGTCGTTTGCAGCAACATGGATGGAAGTGCAGGTCATTATGTTAAGTGAAATAAGCCAGGCACAGAAAGGCAAATTTAACATGTTCTCACTTATTTGTAGGAGCTAAAAATTAAAACAGTTGAACTCATGGGGACAGAGAACAGAATGATAGTTACCAGAGGGGGGAAAGGGTAGTAGGGGGTTGGTTAATGGGTACAAAAATATAGTTAAATGGACTGAATGAGATCTAGTATTTGAGAGAACAACAAGATGACTACAGTCAACAATAACGTATATTTTTAAATAACTAAGAGTTTAATTGGATTGTTTGTGACACAAAGAAAGGACAAATGCTTGAGGTGACGGAGATCCCGTTTACCCTGATGTGCTTATTACGCATTGTATGCCTGTATCAAAATATCTTGTGTGCCGCATAAACATATAGAGCTACTATGTGCCCACAAAAATTAAAAATTTAAATTAAAAAAACTATTCAGGGGAAAAAGCAATAAAAATACAAATAAAAGACAATACAGAATAACAACTATTTACATAGCATTTGCTTTGTATTAGGTAATATAAATAATTTAGAGATGATTTAAAGTATCCAGAAGGGTTGCATAAGTTATGCAAATGCTGCACCATTTTACATAAGACACTTTAGCATGCATAGGTTTTGGTAACCAAAGGGGTCCTGAAACCAATGCCCTACAGATACCAAGGGACAACTGTAGAAATGATTCTTAAACATACGAAAAGGTGATCATTTCATTCTTAATTTTTTTCTTTTTTCTTTTCTTTTTTTCAGAGTCAGTGTCTTTCTCTGTAGCCCAGGCTGGAGTGCAATAGCACAATCATAGCTCATTGCCACCTCCAGCTCCTGGGCTCAAGAAATCTTTTTACCTTAGCCTCCTGAGTAACTGGGACTGCATGCATGCATCCAGATAATTTTTTAATTTTTTGGTAGAAATGAGGGTGTCTCTATGTGTCCTACCTCGTCTCAAACTCCTAGGTTCAAAAAGTCCTCCTGCCCTGGCCTCCCAGAGCACTGGGATTACAGGCATGAGTCACCACACCCAACCCATCTGGAAGTTTGGTAATGCACTGATAAGGTTTGGGAAAACAGGCTGGTGAGAAGGTAAATTGATATAACTCCTTGCAGGAATTAGACAGTATCTATAAATTACAAGCACTTTTAATTTTTGAGCCACCGATGCTACTCCTAGGAATGTAACCATCTGATATGATTGCACATGTGTGAAAATATTTAAGTACAAGGATATTCAGGCCGGGCGCGGTGGCTCAAGCCTGTAATCCCAGCACTTTGGGAGGCCGAGACGGGCGGATCACGAGGTCAGGAGATCCAGACCATCCTGGCTAACACGGTGAAACCCCGTCTCTACTAAAAAACACAAAAAAACTAGCTGGGCGAGGTGGCGGGCGCCTGTAGTCCCAGCTACTCGGGAGGCTGAGGCAGGAGAATGGCGTAAACCCGGGAGGCGGAGCTTGCAGTGAGCTGAGATCCGGCCACTGCACTCCAGCCTGGGCGACAGAGCGAGACTCCGTCTCATTAAAAAAAAAAAAAAAAAAAAAAATTCACTACAGCATTGTCTGATGTAGCAAAAATTCAGAAACAACCCACTTCCTAACGGGAGACCTACAGTCACACAGTGGAATAATACACAACCATTTAAATAAAACGAGAAGTCGGATCAATGAAACAATACCAAGACATTTTATTAAATGAAAAAATAATAACAATAAAGTGTGAAACTGTGTGTATGATTAATGACAAAGCATTTTAGTAATGATCATTTAATAATTGATAATAATCTTTGTTACTTTTTTTTTTTCTTGAGACGGAGTCTTGCTCTGTTGCCCAGGCTGGAGTGCAGTAGCATGATTTCAGCTCACTGCAACCTCCAACTCCCAGGTTCAAGCAATTCTCCGGCCTCAGCTTCCCCAGTAGCCAGGATTACAGGCACGTGCCACCACGCCCATCTAAACTTTTTGTCTTTTTAGTAGAGATGGGGTTTCATCATTTTGGCCAGACTGGACTCAAATTCCTCACCTCAGGCGATCCACCCACCTCGGCCTCCCAAAGTGCTGTCATTATTTTCTTGGTTCAAAGTTCAGGTCTAAAATAAATAATTTAAAAATTTTAAAGAATAAATTTCCAAAATTTCCATTTTAGGGATTTTCAAACTCAATATATAGCAGATATATATTTGTATTTTACAGATAACTCTGGAAAGATGCACACACACAAAATAAAAACTGAATACAGAGGTAATCAGTAGCTTTGGTCCTTCTGGGGTCATTAGGAGAGTGAGGTTCTGGGAGTTAGAAATGAAAAGTAAACTCACTTTTCTCTTTATGCCTTTTTATACTGTTTGATTTTTATTTATTTATTTATTTATTTATTTATTTATTTATTTATTTTTAAGTTTTTTTTGAGACAGAGTCTCACTCTGCTACTCAGACTGAGTAGCATGATCTCAGCTCACTGCAGCGTCTGCCTCCCGGGTTTAAATGATCCTCTTGCCTCAGCCTCCCAAGTAGCTGGGATTAAAGGTGCGCACCACCACACCGGGCTAATTTTTTTATATTTTAGTAAAGATGGGGTTTTGCCATGTTGGCCAGGCTAGTCAAACTCCTGACCTCAGGTGATCCACCTGCTTCGGCCTCCCAAAGTGCTGGGATTACAGACGTGAGCCACCGCACCTGGCCACTGTTTAATTATTTTACCATGCAAACATTGCCTTACTCAAAACAAACAAGATGTAAAATAAAAAATAAATGCTACATAAAACCACTTTTCTGCACCAATGTCCTTACTTTACAGATGGAAAACTTAGACCAAATAAGAGAAAGCTCCCTCTGGGCACAAAGCGTCTGGCTGTCATGGCAGGGGGGACCCCTCCCCAAGAGCTCCCAGAGCCCTTTGTTCTTCTCTGGATCGGAGCACTGACCACATGTTGTTGCCAATATTCTCATGCCTTGTCCATCTCTGTGCCTTCAGTACCTAGCCCACAGGATGCACACTACACAATTTCAGGAGGTGCCATTCACATATGCTACTATTTAACTGATGTTCTCTGGATTTGTGCAGTGCACAACCTGTGTTAACTATGTACAGTTTCCCTGCCCATATTTCCAGTAGTTCAATGGGGAAGATAAATTAAACAAAGCAGCATATATTTCTTTTCATTGGAATTAAGGCAACAACAACAACAAAAAGAGCATGTTGCTAAGACAGAGAAAAAACGGAGGGATCTGTTTTGAGTTTCACAAAAGTCGTTCTGAGAAAGTGATATTTATAGTTATAGTAATAGTTATTTATTTATTTGTTTACTTGATACGGGGTCTCACTCTATTGCCCAGGATCCAGGGCAGTGGTGTGATCACAGCTCACTGCAGCCTTGACCTCCCAGGCTCAAGCAATCCCGCCTCAGCCCCTCAAGTCACTGGGACCACAGGCACACACCACCACGCCCAGCTAATTTTTGTGCCTTTTGCAGAGACAGGGTTTCGCCATGTTGCTCAGGCTGGTCTTGAACTCCTGGACTCAAGTGATCCACCCTCCTCAGTCGGCTGAAGTACTGGGATTACAGGTGTGAGCCACTACACCCAGCCAGAAAGTTATATTTAAACCAAGACCTTGTATTCATCAGAAATTTTATTTAGTTGATAGTAACAGAGGCTGGACTTAGTAGCTTTGGTAAAACAGAACTTCTTTTTTCCTCATTCCACAGGAAATCAGAAAGTAAGCAACCCAGGACTGATTTGGGAGTTCAAGTGGTTATCAGGACCCCAACCTCCTTCTGTCTTTCTGCTCCATACCCCTTAGCATGCAGTTTTCATCCTCAAGATTGTCTCATGGCCCAAGATGGTTGCCAGAGCTCCAGCCACTACATCTGCATCACAAACAACATGGGGCAAGGACATTAGAGACATAAGGGACGCCTCCCCAGTCCACTTAAGGAGCTGACCATAAGTTTCACAAAATATTCCACATCCATCTCATTGGCCCCAAACTAGTTATGCGAATATAGCACACTACAAAAGAGGCTGGGGCATGTGAGCTCTAAAGAGTTACCCAGGGTTATTACCAAAAAGGGGAAATTATGATTGAGAGTTAATACATAGCCTCTGTTATGGACTGGGAGAATAAACAGGAGATACTTAAGTGAAAGTGTTGTGGGGAGCAGGTTCCAGGCAAAGGGAACAGCAAATACAAGGATCCAACAGAATGAGGTTGGGCCGGGGCACAGTGGTTCACGCCTGTAATCCCAGCACTTTGGGAGGCCAAGGCAGAAGGATCACTTGCGCCCAGGAATTTGAGACCAGCCTGGGCAATATAGAGAGATCCCATCTCTACAAAAAAAAAAAAAAAAACAAAAATAAATAAATAAATAATAGCCAGCCATGGTGGTATGTGAATAAAAATAAATTTTAAAAATATTCTTGCCTACGCTGGAGTGCAGTGGCACAATCTTGGCTCACTTCAGCCTCGACCTCCCAGGCTCAGGTAATCCTCCCATCTCAGCTTCCTGAGTAACTGGGACTACAGGCACATACCACCATGGCTGGCTAATTTTTCAAAAATAAAAATAAAAATATTTTAAAATATTCAAAACTAAAAATAAAATTTAAAAATATTTTTGAATATTTTAAATATAGTGGGCCGGGCACGGTGGCTCATGCCTGTAATCCCTGCACTTTGGGAGGCTGAGGCAGGTGCATCACCTGAAGTCAGGGGTTCAAGACCAGCCTGGCCAACATGATGAAACCCCGTCTCTACTAAAAATATAAAAACTTAGCTGGACATGGCGCCGCACTCCTGTAATCCCAGCTGCTCAGGAGGCTGAGGCAGGAGAATCACTTGAACCCAGGAGGCGGAGGTTGCAGTGAGCCGAGATTGCGCCACTGCACTCCACCCTGAGCAACAAGGGCAAAACTCCGTCTCAAAAAAATAAAATAAAAAATAAATAAACATATATATTTAAGGAGTCAGGTTGTCTCAAATTTGAATATTTAAAATATTCAAAACTTTATATTTTAATAAAATTAAAAATAATTTTTATTCAAAAATAAAAATAAAGGAATAAAAAGGAGGAGGTTTGTCTGTTCTCAGAACTGAAAGGAGGCCGGCATGGTTGGAGCACATTCAATGTGAGAAGATGAGGAACCAGGGGAAGGAGAAATACCCAGGCTCTCAGGCACCTCCCCAAACCTAGCTGCATACCTTCCACTCTGGGCAAAGCCCTGGCATCAAACAGACCCATGTTTATATTCCAACATCACCTCTTAAAAACCGAGAACCCTCAGGTAAGTCTTTTAACTTACCTGAGCCTCCACTTCCTTACCTGTAAAACAAGAATTATACCTGTATAATTTCTTATTTGAATAAGAATTGGAATAATAGATTTCTTATGTGAATTAAATGAGATAATGCATATCTCATAAGAAACCTATAGATTTCTTATGTGAATTAAATGAGATAACACATATAAGGAGGTTAGCACAGCGCCTAACACACATTGAGCACACATTATTATTGATTCACTACACTTTGACCATGAAGACTTATGTGATTGTGGCCTTGTCAACAATCAAGGTTGTAACTCCAGGCTCCAGCAAGTACGCTGGCACATAGTTAGTGCTCAAAAGTTTGGTATGGGACAGGCACAGTGGCTCAAGCCTGTAATCCCAGCACTTTGGGAGGCTGAGGCAGGCAGATCATTTGAGGTCACGAGTTCGAGACCTGCCTGCATGGTGAAACCCCGTCTCTACTAAAATCACACACACAAAAAAAGAAAATTAGCCAGGTGTGGTGGTGCATACCTGTAATTCCACCTACTTAGGAGGCTGAGGCACAAGACTCACCTGCACCCAGGAGGCAGAGGTTGCAGTGAGCCACGATCTCGCCACTGTACTCCAGCCTGGGCAACAGAGCGAGATTCCATCTCAAAACAAAAAAAACAATAGCTGGGTGCGGTGGGGCATGCCAGTAGTCCCAGCTGCTCAGAAGACTGAAGCTGGAGGCTTGGTGGAGCCCAGGAGCTTGAGTTCATCCTGGGCAACATAGCAAGACCCCATCACAAAAAAATAAGAAGTAAAAGAATAACGCAAAATAAAACGTCGTTTAAAATGATAGGTGTTACTATTGTGGCTCTTGGTGAGGACAACAGATGGCTCATCAGAATTTCTTCCAGTGCCTCTCTTGGCCTCCCCACCATGCCAGGCAACCACGGATACATCCAATCTTCGGATTACCAACTGCAAACTAGAAAGCCGGGTCCCAGGATGGAAAGTGCCACCCTAAATTGCTAACAGGTGCCCTGGGTGCCCGGCAAGAGCCTCAAACACTCTCTCTACTTTGCTCAGGCTCTCGGAGTGAATCAGCTCAGGCTGTGATGCAGAAACGCTTACTGCTCTGAACTCGAATAAAGCTCACACTCAGACTCCAGGAACCACCGTCTTTTATATCCCCATCGATCCTCTAAGCCTATTTTTATGATTCCTCTTCCCAGTGAGTGTTGTGTATATTTTTGGACTGTGTTCCTCTCATAAATAAATAAATGTGTAGGTAAATACTAATAAGAGCTAGCATTTATTAAGTGCTTGGCGTGGTGCCAGGGATGGTGCTGAGGGGTTTTGCCTGTGACTTTATTTCAGCCTCATGATGACCTAATGAAACTGGCACCATAATGATCCGCATTTTACAGGAGAGGAAACTGAGACTCAGAGGGATGAGGTCATTTGTCATTTCTCCCCAAAAAGGGGCAGAACAGGGATTTGACCTCAAGGCTGTCCAATCCAAAGCCCCGATGACCGAGTTCTGAGTAGCTCATGTGGACATGAACCCAAACTTCATCTCACTTCCTAACTGCCTTCCTTCCTTCGGCCCCCACTAATTAAGCTTCTGCCGTCAATGCCAAGCCAGACAGGGAAATGCTAAGTGCTCAAACTAAGCTGATGATTTGAAAATGCCAATAGTCCTTCATTTCTGCTGACCACCCTGAGCCTGGGGCCAGCTCACTCCTGAGCCTGGGATCCAGAACAATGTAATGGATGAGCCGCGAGTTGAGCAATGCTTTATGCCACTCGGGAGTGACTCGGGCTGGGAACATCTCAGTAGTCAGCGTGTTAATTACAACTGCCCAAATGAGGCTCATTCATCCATTAATACCAATGAGGCAGCTCCAGAAGGCAGAGACAAGATGACTCGCACTCATGAATCTTGCTCATTGCAGATTCCACAACCACCATAGCCTGGCCACCCAGGCTACATCTTCATTGTTATCAAATTATTTGTACTTCCCCTGCAAGTCTCTCCAATTTTCACCCCATCCTTTCCCAAAGAAGACCCCAAGCGAAAGGCAGCATGCCTGGCACAAAAGACATGGGCTTCAAAGCTTGAGAGACTTGGTCAAATCCTGGCTCTGCCACTGACCAACAGAGTGACCTCAGGCAGGTCATTTCATGTCTCCGGGCCTCAGTTATCCCATCTGTCAAATGGGGCTAAGCACTTCCACGTCTCTTTCATGTTCATAGTGGGAGGTAGAAGACTTGATATCTAAATGTTTCAGCTTGTAGCAAGGCTCAGCGCATGGTAGCTGTTGTTATTAATTGTTTCATTAGATGGCTTGGATCACTTTCACATCATTTCCCCCAGCGCATTGGGGTTTATGGAATGGTAGCTATCATGTGACTGGAGAGTGATTCTCAAATTTCAGTGCACCGGGATGCTTGTTGAAAATACAAGGATCTGAAGCCCCCAGCCATTCTGATTCCAGAGTGGAGCTAAAGACCGCGTGTTTGGTAACCACCTCGGGGTTTAAGGCTTCCAGACAGCGGTTCTCAGCCCTGCCTACACATTGGGATCACGGGGAAGGGGAGAAAGGAAGTGGGGGAGATGGGGGGAAGAGGTTTAGTTTTTGGTTTTGTTTTTGTAATGCCTGGATCCTAACTGCAGAAATTCTGATGTGCTGGGGCTCTTGTGTGGCTGGGATATCAGGATTTTTTGTTTTTAAACCTCCCCAGATGATTCTAATGTGCAACCAGGGCTGAGACCTGCTGCTATCAGCCAGTGGTTCTCAGAGCGTGGTCCAGGGACCCAGGCATCGGCATCAGGCTCACTGTGAACATGTTAGAAATGCACATTCTCCGTCTGTCCTACCTCAACCTGCTGATTCAGAGACTCTTGGGTGGTTTATAAAGCTCTCAAAGGAATTCTTTTTTTTTTTTTTTTTTTGAATACAAGGTCTGGCTCTGTCACCCAGGCTGGAATGTAGTGGTGCAATCATAGCTCACTGCAGCCTCGACCTCCTGGGTTCAAGTGATCCTCCCACCTCAGCCTCCTGAGTAGCTGGGACTACGGCCTTGAACCACCATGACTGGCTAATTTTTGGGGTTTTTTTTGTTTTGTTTTTTTGGTTTTTTTTTTTTTTTTTTTGTAGAGACAGGATCTCCATATGTTGCCTAGGCTGGTCTCAAACTCCTGGGTTCAAGCAATTCCCCCAGCCAGAGCATCCTAAAGTGCTGGGATTACAGGCATAAGCCACCAATGCCTGGCTTCCTGGGTGATTCTGACACACACTTAAGTTTACGAACTCCTGCTATAAGGCCTGGCATCCCCCAAATTGCATGCTGATAAGAACCACTTGGGGAAGAGGTTTGTTATTGCTCCTTTTTCCCACCCTTTCTCTTTTGAACACTGTTGTGTCTTGATGTGAAGCTTGGAGCTTTGGCAGCCATCTTACAAACATGAGGTAAAAACCAAGGCTTCGCAGAGATGCCACCCCGGTGCCTCGCGGTCACTGAGTCACTGCCCCAACCTCTGACCCCCTACTTCCAAACTTCCCATTACCTAAATGCCTTGTGTAAGCTCCTATTATTTGAGTCTTCTCTTCCTTGCAGTGGAACACATTTTTTATTGGTGTAAGTATGCCCAACACAGTACGAGTGCATAGAACAACTTTAAAAGATCCCTGCCATAGGCTGGGTGTGGTGACTCGTGCTTATAACACCAGCACTTTGGGAGGTCAGGAGGATCACTTGAGCCTAGGAATTTGAGACCAGCCTGGGTAACACAGTGAGAACCCCGTCTCTACAAAAATTAAAACAAAATTAACTGGGTGTGGTGGCACGTGCTTATAGTCCCAGCTACTCGAGAAGCTGAAGTGGGAGGACTGCTTGGGCCCAGGAGGTCAAGGCTGCAGTGGGCCATGATCACGCCACGGTGCTCCAGCCCAGGTGACAGAGCAAGACCCTCTCAAAAAGAAAAAAAAAAGGAAAAAGAAAATCCAGGACATAGATATAATACCTAAAATTTTACTTTGAATATTCTCAGAAAAAAACCAAACAGACTAAGTGTGGAGGGAGGAGTGGGGTCGATTTTGACTTTAAAAAATATTTAAGTTAAATTTTGAGAAATCCCTCTTAAGAAAAAATTTTGAATTTGGGCTATGGGGATAGATGAAATGAGATTGCAAAGATTGATATCTACTAAATCTGGGCGATGTTGAATCTACACATACTACATATGATTGTGGAAACTACCATCATAAAAAGTAAAAGCAATTTTAAAAGATTAACTGTTTAAAAAAAAAAAGTCTGGGCGTGGCAGCTCACACCTGTAATCCCAGCGCTTTGGGATACCAAGGCGGGCAGATCATCTAAGGTTGGGAGTTCAAAACCAGCCTGACCAATATGGTGAAACCCTGTCTCTGGTAAAAATATAAAAATTAGCCGGCCTGTGGTGGCCCGTGCCTATAATCACAGCTACTCAGGAGGCTTAGGTGGGAGAATCGCTTGAATCCGGAAAGCAGAGGTTGCAGTGAGCCAAGATCATACCACTGCACTCCAGCCTGGGCCACAGAGGGAGACCCTGTCTCCAAAAACAAAAACAAAAACAAAAAAAAAGACCAGCTCACTTCTCCCCTGGAGGCAGGGGAACCGGAAGAATTGGAGACTATCACTGAGAGTTGAGGACAAGACATCTGCATTACGAAATGAGTCCCTGTAGATTTCACCATCTCGAGAGCCCTCATCAGTGCCGATTCGGGAAACTGATTACCAGGAAAACTAGAGAACAATATGGCACAGTGGCAGTACTGAATGATGGCTTTGGCTTCCGGAAGTTCGAGTTCAGGTTCTGCCACTTATCAGCTATGTGACCTTAGGCAAATGACTGACCTTTCTGAGCCTCAGTCACCCCTGCGGCGAATGGGGATAATAAAGATTCTCACCTCTTAGACAATTGCGAGAAAGAATGGAAATAATGTATGTATTTAAGAAATAGTAGCTGCTATGGTTATTATTTTATCTTTACTTATAAAGTCAAGAGTTGGCCGGAAGTGGTGGCTCATACTTGTAATCGCAGCACTTTTAGAGGACTGTTTGAGGCAAAGTGTTTGAGACCACCCTAGCCAACACAGGAAGACTCTGTCTCTAAATTAATCAATCCAGGCTGGGCGTGGTAGCTTACGTCCGTAATCACAGCACTTTGGGAGGCTGAGGCGGGTGGATCACTTTAAGTCAGGAGTTCGAGACCAGCCTGGCCAACATGGTGAAACCCTATCTCTACTAAAAATACAAAAAATTAGCCAGGCATGGTGGCACACTCCTGTAATCCCAGTGACTGGGGAGGCTGAGGCAGAAGAATCACTTGAACCCAGGAGGCGGAGGTTGCAATGAGCCAAGATTGCACCACTGCACTCTAGCTCGGGTGACAGAGCGAGACTCCATCTCAGAAAATAAATAAATAACAGCAATAATAATAAAGCCATATTCTCAGCCTTCCCTTGCCACCCTGAGAAGTGAGTGTTTGCCCTCATTTCTATATTGCTGAGCCCCAACCCTCCCACCATTCTGACCTTAGCTACCCTTTCCTCCCTATCCCAACCAGTATTAACATATAGCAAATATTCATTATATGCCAAGAACTGAGCTGGATCTTTACCTGGATTTACCTGGATTATCTCATTTATTCCTTGATGTTATTAGACCCATTTTACAGAGGAAGAAACTGAGGTTCAGAGAGGTTAAGATCATACAACTATGAAGTGGGCTCTGAGACCAAGTGTACCTAATTCCCCAAAGTTCAGGTCATTTTTTTCTACCAACATAGATCTTGAGAGATCAGAATAAAAGCCTTACCTACAACACTAGCCAACATTTGGGATCTACATACATGTATTATTACCCATTCATTTATCTTTTTTTCTTTTTTCTTTTTTTTTTTGGAGACAAGGTCTCACTTTGTCACCTAGGCTGGAGTGCAGTGGTATGATCATAGCTCACTGTAACCTCCACCTCCTGGGCTCAATCCATCCTCGCATCTCAGCCTCCCGCATAGCTGAGACTACAGGCACATGCTACCACACCCACCTAATTTTTTTATTTTTTGGTAGAGACGGGGCTTCACCATGTTGGCCACCCTGGTCTTGAACTCCTGAGCTCAGGCAATCTGCCCACCATGGCCTCCCAAAGTGCTGGGATGAAGGACGTGAGCCACCGTGGCTGGCCCATTTACTTCCATTTTACAGATAAGAAAACTGAGTCCCAGGGTCTACCCCAGCAGCAAGGACTCACCTTTCCAATCCCACTTCTCATGCGCTGGGAGAGATCCAGAGATCTCTGGACTCTTGACCCAGTCCTCATTCAGCATCTTTCCCTTCCCCATCCTCCATCCCAACCCCAACGTCTCCATTTGCATCCCGGCCTGTGAAAGCTGACCAAGTGGCATAGTGGACAGGAACGGATGCAAGGATCAGAAAGTGCAGTTCAGGTACCACTCAGCTGTGTGACTTTGGATCACATCCCCTCTCTGAGTCTCAAGTTCCTTTTCACACCCCATACCCTAAAACCGTGATCCTCTCAGCAGTCCCCCACGGGAGAGAGTCCTACTTTCCTCACACACCATCCCTCATCCTGGGGAGGCAGAAAGCAAAGACTCAAAACGCCATAAAATACAAAGAAGACTGCTCCTCGGAGCTCAAAGTTGCTGTCCTTTCAAGGACAAAGAGAAACAGACCTGCATTAACCAATTATGCCCTGAGCGCCCCAGAGCTGGGTGGGAGTCACATCCGCAGGAAACACTGCCACCCTGTGGCCGCTATGCTCCACTGCAGGCCACTTCCCGGGCCCTGCTGGAAGCTCAGCACTGGCTCAGAGGCTATCCCGTTGCGGGATTCTAAAGTGGGGAGCTCACGCCTGTAATCCCAGCACTTTGGGAGGCCGAGGCGGGCGGATCACGAGGTCAGGAGATCGAGACCATCCTGGCAAACACGGTGAAACCTCGTCTCTATTAAAAATAGAAAAAATTAGCCGGGCGTGGTGGCGGGCGCCTGTAGTCCCAGCTACTCGGGAGGCTGAGGCAGGAGAATGGCGTGAACCCGGGAGGCGGAGCTTGCAGTGAGCTGAGATCGGGCCACTGCACTCCTGCCTGGGCGACAGAGCGAGACTCCGTCTCAAAAAAAAAAAAAAAAGTGGCGAGCAGGGGGGAGGTGGGGAGCCTCTCAGGCTGTGAGCCTTGGAGGCTGACAAAATATAACAAGCCCTAGGAGAGAGAGGGCAGCATGGCGTGCCAGAAAGCGCAAAAGCCTGATTCTAAGTCACCACTGGCCATTGCATAGGCTGTTCCCGAACTCGGAACACTCTTCCCCAGATATCCCCATGGCTCCATCTCTCACTCCTCCAAGCCTCTGCTCAGCGGTGCCCTTCTCTCCAGACCCTATTTAAAATGGCGACACCGCCACTCCCCACCCCCCAGCACTGTATATTACAGCGTTCATCCCCATCTAAGATGCAACACAATGTGATACCTTAGACTACATGTCCCTTGCTTGTCATCTCTTCCCCCACTAGAATTCCAGTTCTGATAGGACAGGGATTCTTGTCTTCTTCCTTGCTGTGTCTGCAACAGTACCTGGCTCATATCATTTTTATTTATTTTTATTTTATTTTTTGAGATACTGTCTCTGTCGCCCAGGCTGGAGTGCAGTGGCTTAATCATCGGTCATTGCAGACTCCCTGGCTCAAGCCATTCTCACACCTCAGCCTCCTGAGTAGCTGGAACTACAGGCACACACCACCAGCCAGGCTAATCTTTGTAGTTTTTTGGAGACAAGGTTTTGCCATGTTGCCCAGGCTGGAATATCTTATTTATTGATTCAATAAATGAGTGAATGGTGCAGTGGCTTGGAAGCCTCTAAGGCTCTCTAAGCCTTAGTTTTCTCAACTGTAAAATAAAAATGAAAACAATCCCTTCCTTATCTGCCCCACATGATTGCAGTGAAATCACATGAATTGTTAAGGGCCTCTGTCATGAGTTGAATTATTTTCCCCAAAAATTCGTGTCCACTCAGAATCTCAGAATGTGATCTTTTTTGGAAATAAGGGCTTCGTAGATGGAATTAGATAATGCCATGGCTGGGTGCTATGGCTCACCCTGATAATCCAAGCACTTTAAGAGGCTGAGGCAGGAGGATTGCTGGACCCCAGGAGTTTGAGATCAGCCTGGGCAACATAGTGAGACCCCATCTCTACACAACCAAAAAAAAATTAGCTGGGCAGGGTGGCACGTTCCTGTAGTCCCAGCTACTCAGAGACTGAGTTGGAAGTATTGCTTAAGCTCAGGAAGTCGAGGCTACAGTGAGCCACAATCATGCTGCTGCATGCCAGCATGGGAAACAGCCAGACCCTGTCTCCAAAAAAAAAAAAGATGAAGTCATATTGCGTAAGGATAGGCTGTAAGTCTAGTAACTGATATAAGATGAAGAGAGGGCTGGGCGCAGTGGCTCACACCTGTAATCCTAGTGTAACAGGATGAGCCACAGACAGGAACCCCTCAGACACCAAGCTGTGGAAGGAAAGGGTTTTATTCAGCTGGGAGCATCGGCAGACTCACGTCTCCAAAAACCCAAGCTCCCCGAGTGAGCAATTCCTGTCCCTTTTAAGGACTTAAAACTCTAAGGGAGTCCGTGTGAGAGGATCGTGATTGATTGAGCAAGCAGTGGCTACGTGACTGGGGACTGCATGCACCAGTAATCAGAACGGAACAGAACAGGACAGGGATTTTCGCAGTGCTTTTCTATCCAATGTCTGGAATCTGTAGATAACCAGTTAAGTCAGGGGTCAGCCTTTAATTACCAGGTCTGGAATGCAGCACTGGGCTATCTGATTACTGATTTCACTTCTGTCTTTTAACTCCTAATTTTTCTTTGAGGCAGAAATTGGTCATAAGACAATATAAGGGGTGGTCTCCTCCCTTACTAGCACTTTGGGAGGCCAAGGAGGGTGGGTCACCTGAGGTTAGGAGCTCGAAACCAGCCTAGCCAACATGGTGAAACCCCATCTCTACTAAAAATGCAAAAAACTAGCTGGGCATAGTGGCAGGTGCCTGTAATCCCAGCTATTCGGGAGGCTGAGGCAGGAGAATCGTTTGAACCTGGGAGGCAGAGGTTACAGTGAGCCGAGATCACGCCATTGCATTCCAGCCTGGGCAAAAAGAGCAAACCTCCATCTCAAAAACAAAAAGACAAAGAGAGGACCCATGCAGCCACGAGTCAAGGAACACCTGGGGCTCCAGAAGCTGGAAGAGGCAAAGAGGGATTCTGCCCTAGAACCTTCAAAGAGAGCCCAGCCCTGCAGACACCTTAATTGTGGACTTCTGACCTCCAGAACTGTGAGAGAATACATCTCCGTTGTTTTAAGCCACATAGTTTGTGGTAATTGGTTATGGCAGCTCCACAAAACTAATACAGGTGCCTACTTAACACATTGGAAAGCGTGAAGCAGGAATTTGTGGTTGAGTGATACATATATGGCCAGGTGCAATGGCTCACGCATGTAATCCCGGGACTTTGGGAGGCTGAGGAAAGAGGATCGCTTGAGCCCAGGAGTTCGAGACCGCTTGGACAACATGGCATCCCCTCATTTTGGTTTAATAAGCCAGGTGTGGTGGTGCCTGGAGTCTCAGCTGCTCAGGAGACTGAGGTGGAAGGATCTCTTGAGCCCGGAATGTTGAGGCTGCAGTATGATTGCACCTCCCTGTACTCCAACCTGGGTGACAGAGCGAGACCGTGTCTCAAAAAAAAAAAAAAAAAAAAATTGCATATCTTGTTCAATGCAGTCCCGGTCAGCAGAATCTTTCTAATGCTGTTTTTCTCTGAAATGGTTTGTAAAAATAAATGCTTCACCCCGTGCTGGACACTATTGCACAGACATCGAAGGAGCGTGTGAGTATCAGCAGGTAAGCTCCACTCTCAGCCACTGGGTGTGACTCACTGAGCCCACCTCTCTTTCTTCTGCTTCCCTCGGGTTTGGTGGACAATTTTCACCCCTAACAGAGGATCAGAGGTGTGACGCTAAGGAGTCCAGGCCTACCGGGTGGTGAAGTCAAGGTCTCCCAGCTGGTCTAAGCTCCTTTAAGGAGATACTTGTATTCCTTTCTTGCTGGGACTTTTAAAAATTAACAAAAACGTCATGACTTAAAACAATACGTATGTATTATTGTACAGTTCTGGAGGTCAAAATTCTGTAACAGGTTATACTGGCCTGAAAGTCAATGTGTCGGTAGAGCTGGAGGGGAGAACCTGTGTCCTTGTCTTCTCCGGATTCTAAAGGCTGCCGCACACCTTGGCTCATGGTCCTGTAGGGGAGGCAAGATTTATTTCCCCACTCATCTTAGGTTCATGGCAGAGGCACCCATAATAAAAGACTCATGAATCAGAGAAGAGCATAGCAATTTATTTAACACAAGTTTTAAGTGACATGGGAACATTTAGAATGAAAACCCAAGGAAACAGGGAAACGTCTGTGTGTGCGTGTGTTTAACCCATTTGTAGCTTATTTTATTTTTATTTTTGCGACTTGTATTTTAGATTTGAAGATACAAGCGCAGGTTTGCTACAAAGGTATATTGTGTGATGCTGAGATTTGGGGTACGATTATGATTGAACCCGTCACCCATGTAGCGAAAATAGTACCCAGTAGGTAGTTTTTCAATCCTTGCCTCCCTCTGGTACTCTTGTATTTCTCAGTGTTTATTGTTCCTTTTTTTTTTTTTGAGACGAATCTCACTCTGTCACCCAAGCTGGAGTGCAGTGGCATGATCTTAGTTCACTATAACCTCTGCCTCCCAGGTTCAAGCGATTTGATTGTCCTGCCTCAGCCTCCTGAGTGGCTGGGATTACAGACGACTGCCACTACGCCCGGCCAATTTTTTGTATTTTTAGTAGAGATGGGGTTTCACTATGTTGGCCGGGCTGGAGTCGAACTCTTGACCTCAAGTGATACACCCGCCGTGGCCTCCCAAAGTGCTGGGATTACAGGCGTGAGCCACCGCACCTGGTCTGTTGTTCCCTTTTTTATGTCACGTGTACCCAGTGTTTCGCTTCCACTTATAAGAACATGCAGTATTTGGTTTTCTGTTTCTGATTGGTTTGCTTAGGATAATGGCCTACAACTCCATCCATGTTGCTGCAAAGGACATGGTTTTGTTCTTCTTTTGGCCATGTAGTATTCTATGGTGTATCTGTACCACATTTTCTTTATCCAATCCGCCATTGATGGGCACCTAGGTTAATTCTATGTCTTTGCTATTGTGCATAGGAAACCTGCGTGTTTTTATGATAAATTTGATGAAGGGTATACCATTGTGAGGAACTATGATTAGACACACGGGGCATGATCTAATGGTAGTAAACTGGGGGAAATTTAGCATGGCCTGTTTGTTTAGATTCTTAGCATCTCTGTGTCTTTGGGGATAAGGATATCAGCCTGGGCAACATGGCAAGACCCCATCTCTACCAAAAAAAGAAAAAAATAAATAAACCTTAGTCAGGTATTATAGTTCATGCCTGTGGTCTAAGCTACTACTGGGGAGGCTGAGGCAAGAGAATTGCTTGAGCCCAGGATTTTGAGGCTGCAATGAGCTATGATCGCACCTCTGCACTCCAGCTGGGCAATGGAGCAAGACCCTGTCTCAAAACAAAACAAAAGGATAAGATATTCCTTTCCTCTGGGTGGGCACCCCTCAAATGAAGGTTTTATGACCGGCTTCAGGGGAGCAGGGTGAAGGGAAGGTGAGAGTAGCCTTCGTGCTTCTGCTGTTTTCTCCAATACAAGGTACCATATGTTGAGGTAGTACGTCCTGAACCCTGAAAATTCCCTTCCACTGAGCAGTCAAAACTTTTAAAAACTAGCCAGGCATGGTGGTGCACACCTGTAGTCCCAGTTATTCAGGGGGCTGAGACAGGAGGATCACTTGAATCCAGGAATTTGAGGCTGCAGTGAACTATGATTGCACTGCTGCACTCAAGCCTGTGTGATAGAGCAAGACCTGTCTAAAATAAAATAAAATAACGCGAGGTGCTAGAAATTCTCTGCTTCCATCCTCACATCTCCTTCTCAGACCTGGACTCACCTGTCTCCTCTCTTGCCCTCATAAGGATACTGGTGATTATATTGGGCCACCCAGATCAGCCCGAGTCATCTCCCCATCCCAACGTCCTTAATCGTATCTGCAGAGTCCTTTTTGCCCTGTGACATAGTCACAGGATCTGGGGACCAAGAGATGGACATCCTTGGAGGTGGGAGAAGGGAAGTACATTCTTCTGCCTCTCAAAGGAAAGGGACAGAGAAAGTCAAGGTCAGCCAGCAGCTCAGGTTGGGTGGAAGTCCGCTGATACCTGCATTGCCTCCCACTGATCTCCCGTTTCTGCTTTGGTGCTCCCGGACCAGTCTCCACCCAGTAGCTGCAGTGACTTTCTTAATCCAAAGGTCAGATCTGGCTGCTGCTCTGCTGTCCACCCTCCAAGGCCTTCCCCTCGCTCAGAATAAAACCCCAACTTCCAGGCCGGGTGCGGCGGCTCATGCCTGTAATCCCAGCACTTTGGGAGGCCAAGGTGGGCAGATCATTTGAGGTCAGGAGTCTGAGACCAGCCTGACCAACATGGTGAAACCCCGTCTCTACTAAAAAATACAAAAAAAAAAAAAAAAAAAGCAAAAAAAAAAATTAGCCAGACATGGTGTCACATGCCTGTAATCTCAGCTACTGGGGAGGCTGAGGCAGGAGAATCGCTTGAACCCGAGAGGCGGAGGTTGCAGTAAGCAGAGATTTTGCCACTGCACCTCCAGCCTGGGCAACAGAGCAAGACTCCATCTCAAAAAAAAGAAAAAACTTCCAACCACAAGGTTGTCCAGCATCAACTCCCATGACCCCATGGCCCAACACCCTCTCCCTCTTGTTCACCATGCTCCAGCCACTCCATCTTTCTTCCTGTTCCTCCAACACGCAATACTCCTTCCCACTCCCGGCCCTTTGCACCTGCCTTTCCTGCTGTCTGAACCACACCTCCCGCTCATCTTCCACGTGTAGCAGCTTCTCATACTGCAGGTCCCTGCTCACAGAGCCCTGCCTGGATCGCCTTATCCAAAGGAGTCCCTTTTATACCTGTTACTTTCTAGCACATCACACTATTTTATTTTATTTTACTTTATTTTAGACAGGGTCTTGCTCTGTCACACAGGCTGGAATACAGTGGTACAATCACAGTTCACTGCAGTCCCAAATTCCTGGATTCAAGTGATCCTCCCGCCTCAGGCTCCCGAGTAACTGGGACTAAAGGTGTGCACCACCACGCCTGGCTAATTTTTTTTATTTTTAGTAGAGACAGGGTCTCGCTATGTTGCCCAGGCTGATCTCAAACTCCTGGCCTCAAGTGATCCTCCTGCCTTGGCCTCCCAAAGTCCTGGGATTACAGGCATGAGCCACTACATCCAGCCCATTTTATTTTCTTCCTAGCATTTATCACTATCTCAAATTATCTCAAGTATTGTATTTACTTGCCTATTTTCTGTATGTCATGAAGGTAAGCTCCATGAGACCAGAAATGTCATCTATCTCCTGTATCCCAAGGGCCTAGGACAGTGCCTGGTAAGTAACAAGTGCTTGTAAGTTGCTGTATCAAGTCACATAGGTATTATTATTAGCCCTGGGGTACAGAGGAGAAAACTGGGGTACAGAGAAGTTCATGACTTGTTCACCTCCTATAGCTATGGATTAGCATTCCAGAGCTGCTATAACAAACAAAGTACCACAGACTGTGGGCCTTAAACAACAGACATTTATTGGCTTACAGTGCTGGAGGCCAGATGTCCAAAATCAAGATATTGGCGGAGTTGGTTCCTTCTGTGGGCTATAAAGGAAAATCACATTCAAGGCCTCTCTCCTTGGACTGTAGATGGTTCTCTCTCTCTCTCTCATCTTCCCTCTGTGTCTGTGTTCGAATTTCCCCTTATTACAAGGACCCCAGTCACCCTCCAAGGCCTTCCCCTCACTTGGAATAAAACCCAAACTTCCAGGCCAGGCGCCCGGAATATGAACTTTCAGTCATATTGGATTAGGGCCACCCTTAAGACCTCTGTAAAGACCCTCTCTCCAAATAAGGTCACATTCTGAGGTACCAGGGGTTAGAATGTCAACATATACATTTGGGAAGAATGTGTCTCAGTCCATTTTCTGTTGCTTGTAACAGAAGACCTGAAACTGGATAATTTATAAACAAAAAGAATTTGTTCCTTACAGTTGTGGAGTCCAGGAACCCATAGGTCAAGGGGGCGCGTGTGCTGAGGGCCTCCTGCTGGTGGTGGACCCTGTGCAGAGTCCCCAGGCAGTGCAGGGCATCCCGTGGTGAGGGGGCTGAGCTGCTCACTAGTTCAAGTCTCTCTTCTTATAAAGCCACTACTTCCACTCCCATGATAATCCATTAACCCATTAATCCATAAGTGGATTAACCCATTCACAAGGACAGAGCCTTCGTGATCTGATCATCTCTTAAAGGCCCCCACCTCTCGATACCGTCATGTTGGGGATTAAGTTTCAACATGAGTTTTGGAGGGGGGAAATACCCAAACCACAGCAGAAGGGTTACAGTTCAACCCGTAACAAGCTGGTATGTGGCAGAGGTAGGATTCAAGCCCTGCTCTGTCGACTCTGACATGACTGCAAGAGAGATTCAAATGATGGTTGTAGACAGAGACATTGGTGGCCCCCAAATGGGCACCCTTGTGTGGTCCCCTCCCACACTGACGTGGCTTGGCCATGGGATTCGCTTCAGTCAATAGGACATTTGCATGTAGGAGGCCAGCAGATTTGCTCTGAGGATTGGCCTGTTGGACCACTGTCTCTTGGAACCCAGCCATCACGGCCTAAAGAAGTCCACCCACCCTACTGGAGAGAAATTCACTCAAAAAGAAGGCCCTGGGGCATGAGAGATGAGCTTGGATCTTCCAGCCCTAGTGGATGCCATGAGAACCACAGATAAGCCCTGTGCATATCACACAGTCATGAGCAAAGCAGTGGTTTATTTTAAGCCACTGCATTTTGGAGTAGTTTATGATGTAGTGTTAGCAACTCAAACGGTGATCTGTGCTACTGTGAATTTATATCATCAGCTGATCTTTTTTTTTTTTTTTTTTTTGAGACGAAGTCTCACTTTGTTGCCCAGGCTGGAGTGTAATGGTGCAATCTCTGCTCACTGCAACCTCCGCCTCCCGGGTTCAAGGTCCTTCCTCAGCCTCCCAAGTAGCTGGGATTACAAGTAAGCAACATCATACCCAACTAATTTTTGTATTTTTAGTAGAGACAGGGTTTCACCATGTTAGCCAGGCTGGTCTTGAACTCCTGACCTCAAATGGTCCACCTTCCTCAGCCTCCCAAAATGCTGGGATTACAGCCACCAGCTGTTACTTAGACCTTTCGGACCTCAAGCAACTTCAGCCACCAGCATGCTGCGATTTGCTTGTTTACAACGTTGTCTATGAGGTTGTTTAATAAGCAATGGGCTTGCCTCTGTTCTTTTTGGAATAGGGCAAAGAATGAACAATTGAATGAATTAATAAACAAATATATGCTCATACACACTGTAAATAGTATTACTAATCCTTAGAAGAGAGATGTTCTCAGACGCCTTTAAGAATTTGCCCCATGTCATGTGTCTGAGCCCAGGAATCCATGTGTCTCTGGGGAGCCCTGGGCAGTGTAGAGATTGTACATTCAAAAATGTGTCAGAGGAGGCTGGGTGCAGTGGCTCATGCCTGTAATCCCAGCACTTTGGGAGGCCGAGGCAAGAGAATCACTTGACACCAGGAGTTAGATGCCAACCTGGGCAACTTAGTGAGACCCTATCTCTACCAAAAATTTAAAAATTAGCAGGGTGTGATGGCACACACCTATACTCCCATCTACTCTGGAGGCTGAGGTAGGAGGATCACTGGAACCCAAAAATTTGAGGTTGCAGTGAGCTATGATTGCACCACTGCACTCCAGTCTGGGCAACAGAGACAGACTCTGTCTCTAAGAAAAGAAAATAGATGATCAGGGGCACCATTACTTCTTCCACTCAATCCCATCTACTCATTTATAACAAAGCCCAAAGCATAGGACACGCCAAAGAGTGAAGATTTTTTTTTTAATGAGGCGTCTGACCAGAGACAGATGTAAAGGTCAGGACAAAGAGCGATGTCTCCCCCAAGTGGAAATCCGGGGAAATGAGGTCTAAGAGAAGAAGAGGGAGCCTCCAAATTCACCACTGAATGAGAACCTGAAAGTGGAGTTCAAGAAGGAAAGTCACCATCTAGCTCATGGATGCACACTCGGCGCTTCTGGGGCAGGCAGGGGTGTGTATTTGGGAGGCAGGTTGGGTGTGGGGACAGGGAGTATAGGGACGGGGCAGCTACCACCACCACTCAGCTGAAACTCTGGGCTCTGCAGGATGTTGGGGTCTTGGCTCCCAGAGGAAAAACATTTCCACGAGGGACACAGACAGTATCCCATTAAATCTCACGCTGCAGCTGCCACCTGGTCCCTTTGGACTCTTCATGGTGGGAAGCATGAGCAGGCAAAGAAAGGAGCCTCTGTCCTGGGCAGAGGAATGAACTCCACCGTCAGGAAGAGGGAAGGCTGTCTGGGGCCAGGGAAGATGTTTAGCCCTCGGGTGATTTCACCTGGGCATTTCTACTCACCCGACTTTTTTTTTTTTTTTTTTTAAAGAGAGAGACAGCATCTCGCTCTGTTACATAGGCTGATGTTCAGTGGTGCCATCATAGCTCACTACAGCCTCCTACTCCTGGGCTCAAGTCCTCTTCCTGCCTCAGTTTCCCAAGTAACTGGGACCACAGGTGCACACCACCCTGCCCAGCTAATTTTTAATTTTTTTCTTTCTTTTTTTTTTTTTTTTTTTTTACAGAGACAAGGTCTCACTCTGTTGCCCAGGCTGGTCTCAAACTCCTGACCTTATGTGATCCTCCCACCCTGGCCTCCCAAAGCGCTGGATTACAGACCTGAGCCACCACACCCAGCCTCTGGCTCACTTTGGATGGGAAATGGTCACATGCAACAGCCACAGCCTGAGAAGGGAGGGGATGATGACCAGGGTCTCAGGACCCTCAGCAGTGAAGGTCTTGATCAGTCCCTGGGTGAACCACTGAGGTCAGCAGGGGGCACAGCCAAGGGCAAGGGGAGCAAGAGTGAGTAACAGAGAATGGAGACGATGAATACCTGCTGGTGGTCGAGTCCCCTCCCAGCCTCTTGCTTTCAGGAAGCAGGTGAGCACTCAGCCAGGGTCTGCAGCTGCTTTGATGTGAGGCACGAAGGCTCAGCCCCCTCTCCCCAGTGTGGGCAACTCTACGAGGCCAGTTCCAGAGCTGCTGGGAAGGTAATGCAGCCCAACCCGTCCCTCTGCCCAGTGCTGCCTCCTCCCGCCCTGGATGCTGATCCCAAGAGCACCCCCCAAAACTTTTCCCATGTGCCAGTCCCCACCTCAGAGCCTGCTTCCCAAGGTGCCCACCTGCACCACCAGCTCTATTCCCAGGGAGCAGCTCTGGCAGGCAGCTGTCTCATGCCCGACTCCAATTCTGCTCACTGAGCACAGACCCATCCCCTCTTGCTTCACCTGGATCCCCCAGATATTTCTTCTGTTATCAACCAAATGTTCGTGTCCCCTCAGATTCATATGTTGAAGCCCTCATCCCCAGTGGGATGGTATTAGGAGGTGGGGCGTTAGAGAGGTGATTAGGTTTAGAAGAGGTCATGAGAGCAGGGCCCCCACCATGGGATTAGTGCCCTTATGAGAAAGAAAACAAAGCTCTCTGATGTGTGCACTCTCTCTCTGTGTGTGTATATACATATAAAATCTGTGTGTGTGTGTGTGTATATATATGTGTGTGTATATATGTGTGTGTGTATGTGTGTATATATGTGTGTGTATATATATGTGTATATATGTGTGTATGTGTGTGTATGTGTGTATGTGTATATATGTGTATGTGTGTGTATGTGTATGTATATGTATATGTGTGTATATGTGTGTGTGTATATATGTGTGTGTATATATGTGTATGTGTATATATGTGTGTATATATGTGTGTGTGTGTGTGTGTGTGTGTGTGTGTGTATAATCTCCCTACCATATCCCTATCCAGCAAGAAGGCAGCCATCTACAGCCAGGAAGAGATCCCTTCCCAGAACCCACCCATGCTGGCACCTTGATGTTAAATTTCCAGCCTCCAAGAAATAAATGTGCTTGTTGAAGCCACCCATTCTATGGTATTTTGTTCTAGCAGCCAGAGCTGGCTGAGACACCTTGTCATGCAATTTTCCTGCCTCATAAGGATCTCTGAAGTCTGGAGGTCACCACCATCTCCCACATCTACCCCTACAGCCACGCTTTACCCCCATACAGAGGGCAGAGGGAGATACAACTGCCTTCCCCGGGACACAGGCTTCAAGACCTTCCCTCACCTGGCACTTCCCTCTACCCTGTTTGGGATGGGTTAAGAAGGACAAAGTTTATGGGAGATGAAGAAGACGAAAGCCAATGTGGATTTTTTTTTTTTTTTTTTTTTTTTTTTTGGAGTCAAAAGAGAAAGTTCGTCAAATCTGCAGGAAGGTCTGAAAAGGTACTCTTGCACCTCTACCACCACCGCCACCATTACCATGCAGGTGGGGCTGCCCTCCTGTGCCTACTGCCCTGGGGCTGACCACAGTTGACTCACCCGTTCAGCCACTGCTTCCCCAGGCACTGCACCAGCCAGAGGGGCTGAGTACAGAGGGCCTCCCACCCTCAGCCACCCCCTGTGTCAGAAGAGATCTTCCCACTAAAGAAAAATCCCAGCCCTGGCTGGGCATGGTAGCTTACACCTGTAATCCCAACACTTTAAGAGGCCGAAGTGGGTAGATCACCTGAGGTCAGGGGTTCGAGACCAGCCTGGCCAACATGGCGAAACCTTGTCTCTACTAAAAGTACAAAAATTAGCTGGGTGTGGTGGCACATGCCTGTTATCCCAGCTACTCAGGAGGCTGAGACAGGAGGATTTCTTGAACCCAGGAGGTGAAGGTTGCAGTGAGCCGAGACGGTGCCCCTGCACTCCAGCCAGCCCGGGTGACAGAGCAAGACTCCATCTCAAAAAAAAGCAAAGAAAATTCCCAGCCCTGACATTAAGTCCAAGACACAAGCTCAGACTCCAGTTTCACTGAAGATTATTCCAACACATCAGAGAATTTCAGATCTCTGTCCTGATTCCTTCGGGCTGCTATAACAAAATACTTTGAGTAATTTTTTTTATTTTTTTGAAACAGTCTCACTCTGTTGCCCAGACTGGAGTGCAGTAGCACAATCTTAGCTCACTGCAGCCTCTGCCTCCCAGGTTCAAGCGATCCTCCTGCTTCAGCCTCCCGAGTAGCTGGGATTACAGGCATGTGACACCACACTTAGCTAATTTTGTATTTTTAGCCGAGATGGGATTTCACATGTTGGCCAGGCTGGTCTCCAACTCCTGACCTCAAGTGATCCTTCCACGTTGGCCTCCCAAAGTGCTGGGATTACAGGTGTGAGCCACCACACCCGGCCAAGACTGAGTAATTTAGAAACAACAGAAGTATCTTGTTCACAGCTCTGGCTAGGGAGTCTAAGATCCAGGCACTGGCAGATTCCATGTCTAGTGAGGGTCTGCTTGCTGGTTCATGGATGCTGTCCTCTCACTGTGTCCCCCACAGGATGAAAACAGGGCTAAAATACTTCCTGGGATCTCCTCTACAAAAGGTCTAATCCCACTCATGATTCTGGAAGGCCTCTCATATCTTGTTACCAAACTCCTTAACTGTTTAATTAACCAGAGCCCATTTCTGTTGCTTGCAAACAAGAACTCGGAGTAATACAGAGCCCTTTCCTGCCCAAATACCTGAATGGACAGGGGTCTGGAAACTTCTAGGCATATGGTAGATGCTCAATGTATGCACATCGAATGGATAAGAACACAATGGCCACCCTCAAGACTTAATTACCTCCCAAAGACCCCACTTTCTGATACCTTGGGGTTAGGATTATTATTTTTTTTGTTGTTGAGACAGTCTTGTTTTGTGGCCCAGGCCAGAGTGCAGCGGTGCAATCACAGCTCACTGCAGCCTCAAAGTCCTGGGCTCAAGTAATCCTCCTGCCTCAGCCCCTCCTAAGTAGCTGGGACCACAGGTGCGCACCACCAGGCCTGGCTAATTTTTTAGGGTTTTTTTGTAGAGACAGGGTCTCACCATGCTGCCCAGGCTGGTCTCAAGCTCCTGGGCTCAGGTGATCCTCCCACCTCCACCTCCTGAAGTGCTGGGATTACAGGCGTGAGCCACACCCGGCCATTGTGTTCTTATCCATTCAATGTGCATACATTGAGCACCTACCGCATGCCTGGAAGTTTCCAGACCCCTACCCATTCAGGTATTTAGGCAGGAAAGGGCTCTGTATTACTCTGGGTTCTTGTTTGCAAGCAACAGAAATGGGCTCTGGCTAATTAAACAGTCAAGGAGTTTGGTAAAAATATATGAGAGGACTGCCAGAATCATCTGTACTCAGTGGGGCCAGGAGAGTGCAGAGTGGAGCCTGTCAGGGCAGGGGCCTTGGCACTGCGAGCAGCAACAGGACGGAAGAACCACCCCGATCCCCTGTCCCGGTTTCCTCCTGCATGGTAGCCACCCTGGCTAGCAACAGACAATTTCCTCTGCCCTGTCCTCCTCTTTCCTCTTCCAGCTCCTGGTGCCTTCCCTAGCCCTGACTCACTGTGCCACCCCTGCCCTCCTCTCCCCACCATTACATAACTGTCCCCTGTTCCAGGGGCCCTTATGTAACTCAAGTCACCTCAGGCTCCCTTCCCCACCTCGCAGCTCCCACCTCAGCCTGCCCTGTCTGGTACAATCTTTCACAGTTGGCTGGGCCAAGCCCTCAGTAAGAAATGTGAAAACAGAGAGAGAGGAGGAAGAGGAGGACACTGCCCCTCCCAGCAGTGGGACAGAACAGACAAGGCCCAACTGGCAGGAGGACATCTAGAGGAGGCTCTTCTGCACATGAAGCCCAGGCCTATGGCCTCTGTCAGGGGACTTGAGCAGCTCCCTGTGCCTCGATTTGCACTTCTGTAAAATGGGAATATAGTACACGTCATAGGATTGTCATGAGAATCAGAAAGTTTATTTATATGCGTGTGTGTGTATACAAAGTGTTTAGGACAGTGCTTGGGCCAGGTATGGTGGCTCATGTCTGTAATCCCAGCACTTCGGGAGGCCAAGGTGGGCAGATCACGAGGTCGGGAGTTCAAGACCAGCCTGGCCAATATGGTGACACCCTGTCTCTACTAAAAATACAACAATTAGCTGAGTGTGGTGGCATGCACCTGTAGTCCCAGCTACTCAGGAGGGTGAGGCAGAAGAATTGTTTGAACCCATGAGGCAGAGGTTGCAGTGAGCTGAGATGGCGCCACTGCACTACAGCCTGGGCAACAGCACAAGACTCCATCTCAAAAAAAAAAAAAAAAAAAGAACAGTGCCTGGAAAACTGTAAATGCTATATAACTGTTCATTACTCTTTTTGAGAGATGGTTCTAAATAAGTGTTCTTTGAGTGGTGGTTTTCAATCTTCATGGTCTTGGGACACTTTCACACTCTTAAAATTGATAAACTGGTGGAAGACCCCCCCCAAAGAGTTTTTGTTTAGGTATATGCCAATACTTTATATCCTGCCTCGGACAGAGTCAGTGCCCAGTAGAGGTTAAGAGCTATTGTTCTCATTTAAAAGGACTTGGAGGCCAGGTGTGGTGGCTCACACCTGTAATCTCAGCACTTTAGGAGGCCAAGGTCAGTAGATTACTTGAGGTCAGAAGTTCAGGACTAGCCTGGCCAACATGGTGAAACTCCGTCTCTACTAAAAATACAAAAAATTAGCCAGGTGTGGTGGTGCACACCTGTAATCCCAGCTACTCAGGAGGCTGAGGCACAAGAATTGCTTGAACCTGAGAGGAGGTAGAGTTTGCAGTGAGCTGAGACCACACCACTGCCCTCCAACCTGGGTGACATGGTGATAGTCCATCTCAGAAGACTAAATAAATAAATAAAGTTAAAGGACTTGGAGGAGGTAATATTGGTAGATAAGTATGGAGTAAATACCTACCAATATTCACCCTATTTCAAATTAAAGCCAAGGAAATTTTAAAATATTCATATAATAAACCTATTACATGTTAACACAAAAGCTTTTTTATGAATAATAACCATATTTTCTAAAAGTAAAGGCCATTAGTGTCAGGCTCTGAGCCCAGGCTAAGCCATTGTATCCCCTGTGACCTGCACATATACATCCAGATGGCCTGAAGCAAGTGAAGAATCACAAAAGAAGTGAAAATGGCCGGTTCTGGCCTTAACTGATGTCATTCCACCATTGTGATTTGTTCCTGGCCCACCTTAACTGAGCGATTAACCTTGTGAAATTCCTTCTCCTGGCTCAGAACCTGCCCCACTGAGCACCTTGTGACCCCCGCCCCTACCCGCCAAAGAACAACCCCCTTTGACTAATTTTCCTTCACCTACCCAAATCCTATAAAATGGCCCCACCACTGTCTCCCTTCGCTGACCCTCTTTTCGGACTCAGCCTGCCTGCACCCAGGTGATTAAAACACTTTATTACTCACACAAAGCCTGTTTGGTCGTCTCTTCACACGCGCGTGAAAATTAGTGAGAAGCACAGCAATCGTTTACATTTTTGAGAACCTCTGAAATTTCTGACTTAATAGAAGACAGCGAGACCTTCACGCCTGCTCCCACCATCGGTCAGTTGCAATATCACATCTCAAAAGCCGCTGGGAAACGCCACTGTACATTCATGAGAGAAAGACGGTGAAAGGGGAAAATAAGGTCTTAGTGCTATTATGAAAACAGTTTTGATCCTGCAGACCCCCAGAGAGGTTCCCTGGACAGCACTTCAAGAACTTAGTACACTGAGGAAAGAGAGAGCGTGGAAAGAAACAAGCATATTTTCATGTTTTCACCCCATTCGTACTCACCAAAGGAATGACGAGTAACTGGAGATCGGTTTGCCTTCTTGATCCAAATCTCCTCCAAGCCCTTTTAAATTAAAACCACAACACCTGACCCCTACGGGTACTGGCTGGGTCCACTTGGTTGCTAATCACTCGGCTCTAACAGGTGGAGACTATTATGAGCCCCTTCATCTCACAGATGCAGAAACCAAGATGCAGAGAAACTAAGTGATTTCTCTAAGGTGATATGGCCACCTGGAAATTCGATCCGGTGTTTCTGATGTCTCCTACCCTGTTTAGCAATGGTCTGAGCCTGCTTCAGCCTCCAGACCCAGTGATTCTCACTTAATTGAAGTGGTCCAGGAGAGGACCCAGGCACCTTTTTTTTTTGACTCAGGTGATCCTCATGAGCAGCCAGGCCTGAGAAGAACTGGGCTAAGGTCTTGCTACTGAGAGTGCGGTCCTGGGTCCGGCAGCCCAGCTGGGAGCTTTTGGGGATACAGAATCCTCTCCCTCTCTCTGAACCAGAATGTTCATTTGGACAAGAGCCTGGGTGATTTGGAAGCACATCACAGTGTCATAAGAAAAAACTAGGAGAAAGTGAAGCTAATCATAGGTTCCCTGCCCAGGGGTAAGACAGCAGGATGGGGCAGTGGTTAGAGCCTGGGCTCTGGGGCTGGCACATCCAGGCTCTGCCTCCACCCTCTCTCTTAAAGTGGATCCCACATCACTTTAAGCTTCATAACTGAGTAAAGATAAACGGTCCGGCCGGGCGCGGTGGCTCAAGCCTGTAATCCCAGCACTTTGGGAGGCCGAGACGGGCGGATCACGAGGTCAGGAGATCGAGACCATCCTGGCTAACACGGTGAAACCCCGTCTCTACTAAAAAATACAAAAAACTAGCCGGGCGAAGTGGCGGGTGCCTGTAGTCCCAGCTACTCGGGAGGCTGAGGCAGGAGAATGGCGTGAACCCGAGAGGAGGAGCTTGCAGTGAGCTGAGATCCGGCCACTGCACTCCAGCCTGGGTGACAGAGCAAGACTCCGTCTCACAAAAAAAAAAAAAAGATAAACGGTCCAACATTTCTTAAACCTCCACCAGGAAGTTCATAGACGCCTATAAACAACCTAGAATTGCAACCATTCAAATCATTCTTTATTTTACATAGGGGTAGAGGCTTGAGTTTGCCTTTGGGGGCAGACAGTTCCTTTGTTTTGGGGACACAGCAAGGGACCTTCTAGGAGTGAAATGACAAAGCAGAAACCTTTTTTTCTGTTTGTGTTTTTAGAACGAGTCTCACTCTGTTGCCCAGGCTGGAGCACAGTGGCGCAATCTCGGCTCACTGCAATCTCTGCCTCTCAGGTTCAAGTGATTCTCCTGCCTCAGCCTCCAGAGTAGCTGGGATTACAGGCATGTGACACCATGTGCAGCTAATTTTTTTGTATTTGTAGTAGAGACAGGGTTTCACCATGTTGGCCAGGCTGGTCTCGAACTCCTGACCTCAGGCTATCCACCTACCTCGGCCTCCCAAAGCGTAAAGCAGAAAGCTTCTATGAAGATAGAGAGCTGCTTCTGTGACAGAGTTGCATCAGGAGAAAAGGAGGGGAGGGGAGAAGGGAAAGGGGCCACACACTTTCTATCTGGCCCTGGAATTGGTTTGATCCCCCTGAGACAGTGACTCAGAAGCTACCCTCATAGGTGGCTGGGTAAGACAGTGGACCTGCATGCCCCCAGCTCAAGCCCCTGCTCCTTCAACTCTCAGGAAGGTCACTTGGGGCAGACACTGAGGGTTCCTGCCTCAAGCACCTTTCCCTCACCCTCCTTTCCTGAGTCTCTTGGTGCCAAGAGCTCACTTCTCAGCCTCCTTTGTACGTGGGGAAGTGAGGTGATTCCGTTCCGACCGAGGAAATATAAGGGTGATTCTGCACGTGGGGTGAGAGGCGGGGCAGTTCTAGGAAAGATTTTCTTTCTGATTAATAGGCAGACTCACAAGAAGAGCTCTCCTCCCTGGACAGCGTCTTTCCTATATTGGAGATTGTTAAGTGAAGATGTGATGTTTGGTGCCATGGCAGCCATCTTGTGACCATGAGGTGCCAAGCTGAGGACAGTTGATCAGAAGACTACTAGAAAGACACTGGGCCCCTGTTTACATTGTTGAGCAATGGCCCAATTGTGGGATCACCCACGTCCCAACTTACTGTTGTGTGATAACAAACATCCCTATTGTGTAGGCTGTAACAATTGTCCTGTTGCTTAAATGTTTCCTGACAGCTTTGGAGGCTTTGGGAGAGTGTCCCCATGTGGCCTTGCAGGGGACCAATGGGGCCATGATGAGGCTACTCCAAGCAATCTTGCATACTCACAGACAAGAACCTGTGGGAGCCGTTCCAGGAAAGGAAGAGATGGTAGCAGTCACATGGTGACTGCAGCTGACACACTGGTTTGTGGATGTCTGTGGGGACACCCTGTTGGGGACTCCCAGAAACAACTGAAGAATACTTTGCCACTGTGAATTTTTCTTTTCTTTTCTTTCTTTTCTTTTTTTTTTTTGAGACAAGGTCTTGCTCTGTCACTCAGGCTGGAATGCAGTGCTGCGATCAGAGCTCACTGCAGCCTCAACCTCCCAGACTCAAACAGTCCTCCCACTTCAGCCTCCAGAGTAACTGGGACTACAGGTACATGCTACCATGCCTGGTTACAAATTTTTTGTAGAGATGGGGGTTTTGCTCTGTTGCCCAGGCTGGTCTTGAACTCCATGGCTTAAGTGATCCTCCCACCTCAGCCTCTAAAAGTGCTGGGATTGCAGGTGTGAGCCGCTGTGCCCAGCCTGAATTTTCTAATACTTAATGGGCAGTTACACTTACAGACTGAGGGCATTAAAAGCAGAAAAGAGTGCAGCAATCAATTGGTGAAGTCTGTCATGGGCACAAAATAGTGGAATGGTGGCAGTGGTGTGTTCCACATTTGTTTACTCAGTGCTCCTGGCTGCTCACCCCAAAGATGCTTCCAGAAATGGCAACAGCCTGAAGTGTCCCCCATTGCCACTCTAAGGGGACTATCAAGTGCTGGAGTCTCAAGGGAGCCTGGGACCCTTCTCAGCCTAGCCAAGCAAAGAATGTAGATAGGAAGTTGATACGGGTTGGATATTTGTCCACATTAAATTTCATGTTGAAATGTGATTCCCAGTGTTGGAAGTGTCTGGGTCATGTGGATGGATCGCTCATGAGTGACTCACAGTAATGAGTGGGTTCTCTCTGTTAGTTCACACAAGAGCTGGCTGATTAGAGGAGCCCAGCATATCTCTCTCTCTCTCTCTCTCTCTCTCTCTCTCTCTCTCTCTCTCGCCATGTGACATGCCGGCTCCCCATTCACCTTCCACCATGAGTAAAAGCTTCCTGAGGCCTCCCCAGAGGCCAAGAAGATGTTGGGGTCAAACGTGCCTGCAGAACTGTGAGCCAAGACATCTCTTTTCTTTATAAATTACCCAGCCCCAGCCACATGTGATGGCTCATGCCTGAAATCCCAGCACTTTGGGAGGCCAAGGCGGGTGGATCACCTATGTCTACCTAAATAATAGACATAGTTCTTGTCCTCATCAAGCTTAAAGATATGCTATGCGTACAGTAGCCACATGTGGTTATTGATATTTATTTATTTATTTATTTATTTTAAGAGACAGAGTCTTACTCTGTCACCCAGGCTGGAGAGCAAAGGTGCAATTATAGCTCATTGCAGCCTCAAATTCCTGGCCTCAAGCAATCCTCCCACCTCAGTTTCCCAAAGTGCTGGATTATAGACATGAGTCATCATGCATGTCTGGCCTAAATTTAAATCATAAAACTGAGGCCGAGCTCAGTGACTCAGGCCTGTAATCCCAGCACTTTGGGAGGCCTGGACAGGTGGGTCACCTGAGGTTGGGAATTTCACCAACATGGTGAAACCCCATCTCCACTAAAAGTACAAAAATTAGCTAGGCATGGTGGCAGACACCTGTAATCCCAGCTACTTGGGAGGCTGAGGCAGGAGAATCGCTTGAACCTGGGAGGTGGAGATTGCAGTGAGCCGAGATCATGTCATTGCCCTCCAGCCTGGGCAATAGAGACTCCATTTCAAAAAAAGCTGAAAGTTCAATCCTCTAGTCATACTAGTCACATATAAAGTGCCCAGTGGGCACATGTTTAGTGGCTGCTGTTATCAGACAGTATAGATTGAACAGCACTGAGATACAGTCTTATAGGGGAGGCAGACACCAAGCAGGGAGCCACGCAAATACCTGATTACACACTGATATTGTTTGGCTGTGTTCCCACCCAAATCTCATCTTGAATTGTAGTTCCCATAATCCCCATGTGTCATGGGAGGGACCCAGTGGGAGGTAATTGAATCATGGGGGCAGGTCTTTCCCATGCTGTTCTCATTATAGTGAATCAGTCTCATAAGATCTGATGGTTTTATAAAGGGCAGTTTCCCTGCACACGCCCTCTTGCCTGCCACCATGTGAGACGTGCCTTTGCTCCTCCGTCACCTTCCACCATGATTGTGAGGCCTCCCCAGCCATGTGGAGCTTTGAGTCCATGAAACCTCTTTTTCTTTATAAATTACCCAGTCTTGGGTATTTCTTCATAGCAGTATGAAAAATGGACAAACACACGTACCATGACATTTGTCAGTGGGAAGCCATGGGTAGTGCACTGACCATTTAGTGCCAGGGAAGCCATGGGTTTTTTAGTGTGAGGATAGTGCCAGGGAAGTCACTGGTTTTCATTAGACAAAGTGAACTGGGCACTTGAGAGCCTGACATAGCTCCCTGGACTTCCTGGAGCCATTCTCTTCAAGGCTGGAGACCTAGTGAGCTCTCCTGGGAGATGAGGCTCCTCTGTGACAATGTCTGACCTGGCAGCGGATGACACCAGTTTAACCATTGGTTGATAATATGGCCTGCGGAGCCAGATGGACTGGATTGGATTCTGTCTTTGCCAACTGTCTAACCCCAGGGCAGTACTTAACCCCTCTTGGCCTCAGTGTCTCCATCTGTAAAATAGGGAGAATAACAGTATCTGGCTTCAAGGGTAACTGGAAGGATTAAATGAGTTAAAGAATTGAAAACACTTAGAACAGCTCCTGGCACACAGGAAGCACTATGTACTCAGCTATTATTATTATCATCCACCGGTGTTTGAACTTTTTGGAGGGAAGGAATGCACCTGCCACTCAGCGTCCTCCTTCATTTTCACTCTGTGCTTCCTGTGATATCATCACCCAAAGCGAAACTGACCATCACAGTCAGGGTCTTCTGTAAAACAAGTGGGAAAGGGAATATAACCGTAACTGCAATGTTAACCAGTTCATATTAAGGACTTTCCACATGCCAGACCCTGCGTGAAGCACTTTACATGTAACATGTGTTAGACTTTCACAACTCCAATAGGCGTGTGCGATGAAAAAGATCTCCATTTTACAGATACTGAGGACATGTGGCTCACAAAAGTGAACCTGTCCACGTTTACGAAAGGATCTCGGAGTCAGTTCCAAGGGCTGCCACCAGGTGACAGTGCCCATCCACTTTCCAATTGAGCAGGCTGGCGGGAACACACTAGGAAAGGGTCGTCCCGCAAACGTTTAATGAGCGCCTACTGTGTGCCTGGAACTGTTCTAGGCTCCGAGGATCCATGCAAATAAACCAGGGGTGGGGGAAAAACTACCATTATGGTTCTTCCCTTCCATTTTCCCTTGAATATAATAAAAGGTATCCCAGAGATGCGTGTCCAAGGGGGATGTGGCCTAACCGGATCGGAACTGGGAGGCTGGCGGGGAGGAATGGGAGTATCTGGAAAGGCTACGGTTCCCAAAGATCAGGGGCTGCAACTATTCCCAGAAGGGAGTGTTCTTCTGCATCTCACCTTCCTGCAGCCCCCAGGAGAGGGAAGCAGGGGTCCGTCCTCTCCCTTTGGTATCTTATGTGGCTGGGATGGTTGCGGCGACGGGGGTGGGGACGGGGACGGGGTGGGGGGCTGCGGAGGTGGAAAGGAAATCTCACCCTGAGAATCTGGAGTGCGGGGTAGGGATGCTGCTCAAAGGTCTGTTTCTGGCTTTGGCAGGGGGGCCACCTGAGACTGCTTGGGTTTGCTGGTCTGAAGGTCACCAGGGAACCAGCCCTATATGGGGTGCCGGAGCGCAGCTCCCAGGCCTGATCGAAGCAATGCCGACTTCGGAAAGGCCTGTGGACTAGGACGGGTGAGGGGGACTCAGTGCCGAGGCGGAAGGCTGCCCCGGACCCCTCCTTCAAGCAGGTCCCACAGCCGCCCAGCGGACACGCGTCCGGGCTGTGCCCTGAGCGTCTGCGGAGAGCACAGCCAGTGGCCCGAGCCACTGAGTATGTGCGCCCTGAAGGGCGGTGGACGTGTGCGTACGTGGGTGATGTGTGCGGTAGGGGTGGTGGCCATCCTGCGTAGGGACCCACGTGAGGGGTGCACCGTGTGGACGTGTGTGTTTGGAGGGGCGAAGGACGCGGGTGTTAGACTCAGTGTGCGTAAAGGGATAAGGACACCTGGGAGGTGGGCAGTGAGGAGAGAGGAGTGTGTCCAGGAGGAACCTGCCTAGAGGAGGCCTAGCGGTGTGTGTGCCCCTAGGTGCATACCGGGGTGTTGGTGACTTCGAAGGGCACCCGGCGGGATCGATCCTCTCTGCGTCCTGGACCTGGTGCTGGTGTGTTTCGGGGAAGTTACTGCTTATGAACCCACCTTGGAGTGTGGCCTGGGGGCAGGAAGGCTCCTGCGCTGAGACCCCTCGGTACCCCTCGGTCGCGATACCCTTCGGTAAGTGTATTGGCTGGGGGAGGGGTGTTTCCGAAAATGGATGTACCCTGGGGAGTTGCCCGGCTCGTCTGGATTGTTTCTGGGCGCACTGTGGTTGTGGGGGGAATGTCCCCGAATTGGGGACACGGGAGGTGGGGGGGGGGGGGTCGTCTCAGCGATCCGGGCTAGAAGCCACGAGCTTGGGCTCCGAGGGTGCATGCAGACGACGCCTAGCCCGGCGCGGAACCGCCAGCGGGACTGGGGGTGGGGCTCGGAGGCCCGGGGGCGGGGCTGGCCGAGGGGCGGGGGCGGGGCCGCGGCCGCTGCAGCAGCGCGGGCCGGGCCAGGGGGCGCCTCGCGCGGCAGCGACTCTGGCAGGCGCTGCAGTGAAGCTGGACCCGCAGGCGGGCGTGCGTGGAGCGGGGGCCGCGGCCGCGCTGCAGAGATGTGACTCGGGCCGAGGGCCAGCTGGAGCGTTGGCGCTGCGGGGCCGCGGGGGTCGGTGAGTGCGAGCTGCGCCGATGCGGTGGAGGACGCTGTGGGGACCCCAGAAACTTTTCCCGCCGTGGATTTGGGAGGATTGGGGGTCTGCTTCTTGTGTTTTTCTAAGCGGCCCCCCAACCCCAGCCAGGGAGTTCATTGGGAGATGTGGGATCTGGGCGAGGGGAACCACGGTGCGTCGGGAGCGGAGCCGTAGAGGGGTGGGCGGGAGAGGGGAGGGTCTGGGGACCTTTACGGGGAGAGGGGGACTGTGCCTGGATCAGGTAGAGATCCAAGTCTCCCAGGAGGGTCTGGGGGCGACCACAGGTGAAGGGCAGCTGGGGAGCGTAAAGGAACCCAGCCATGTCCTAGTGACTCGTGGTGTGTGAGGAGCTGCGGGCTGGTCCTGGGGCCGCGTGGGGGGGCTGACTGTGGACGGGGCAGACGCAGCCGGGGGCACAAGGGCTGGACTTTGTGGGTGAACAGCAGCACCTGTCGCGGGGGCTGGGGGTCAAGCCCTTAGCCGGCTTGAGTGCGCATTACTCAGCAAGGGGAGGGGGGGACATGGCGGGGGAAGAGGGCAGAGCTGAGACCTGGGCTGGGGACCAATGACGGGGAGGGGTAGGGAGGAGGGGGCGGCTGCATACAATGGCGCGGCGGGGGGAGTGGCGTTTCCCTTCCAGACAGGGGGCACTTGGACCTCTGGGAGAGGCGGCTAGGCTGGGGATAAGGACTAGACCTCTGCTCTGTTCCCTCTCCTTGGGGGACACAGGATTCCAGCCCCACGAGGACCCCACACATCCCGGGGTCCCTAGGGCTTGGGCTGGAAAGGGAGCGCGCTGGAGGAGCCCGCACCCGCCTTGGCACCGGGCAGCAGGTTAAACAGCCTGGGAGGGGGCCAACGACCTTGCCCCAGAAGTCTCCCCCGTGCAGCGGGTTCACTCCTCAGTCCTTGCTCTGTCACACCCAGGCCTAGCCAGTTCCCCCTTTCCGTCCCCCGTTCGCTAAGGGGGCGGCTCCTTGGAGCGCGGACAAAGGCCCCTGGAGTGTGGCGGGCAGCGGCGTCCCCGCCTGGGGCCCCAGCCCACGCGCCACATTGGCCGCCCAACTGCACCAGGCCGGGGGGCACCTGAAAGGAGCCCAGAAAGCCCTGGGGGTCCCGCAAAGACAAGAGAAGTGGGGGAGGGATCTGGCACAAAAACCCCGGCACTTCAGCCAAGGAACCTTCTTAATTCAGAAGTTTCTGCGGTGGGGACTCGAGGCTTGCGGAGGATCCAGGCTTTGAGTTAAACTGCATGCAAATGACATGTAAATAAAATGCAAATTGGCATCTGTCGTTTGGAAGCCCTCCCGGCCAGTTTGGTATCTAAGACTGTGGAGTGAACAGTTTCCTATCTGCTCCCTGCTCTAAGCCTGGAAAGGGGTCAGCTGAGTTGGGAAGGGAAGGAGATTCCAGGGGGAAGGAGCCGCCATTTGGGGCACAGGCAGCAAGACAGGCAGTTTTGTTAGAAAGATAAACTCAGAATCTTTATTGGATTAATATGTTATTTCAAGAAACATGCCAGGGACAGAACTGGGTGCCTTGTATAAAACGGACAAGACCCCTTCTCTCCCGGGGCTGGGGAGGTGAGTGGGCAAACATTAAACAAACCCATAGCAAATGGATATGAAATCCGATTGGGATAAGGACGGCCAGGAAAATAAGAAGGGGTGATGTAAAAGAAGGTGACAGGGGTGTATGTACCTGAGAAGACTGTTCGCGGAGTGACATTTGAGTGCAGCCCAGCTAAAAGAGGGGCGCGCCGCTGGGGAGGTCTAGGGGAAAGACTGAACCAGGAGGAAGGCGCTGTGCGTGCAAAAGGTTGGAGGTGGGAATGAGCTTAGAGGAACTGAACAAAGGCCATTGTGGCTGGAGCTGTAGGCAGATTTGGGGGTGGGGATAGGGGAATGGTGAGGACCAGCCAGATCACGATCTCTTGGGCCATAGAAAGGAGTTTAGGGTTTATTTCGTTTGGACCAGTGAACCCTCCTAGGGTTTTGAGCGGGAGGCCTTCGGATCTCATTTGTAGAAGCTCCCCTGACGTTGACAAGATGGAAAATAGTCCCCCTTTCCATTCTGCCCATGGGGCGAGAGAGAGATGCTGGGAGCCTCCAAGGAGCTCTGTCCAGCCTTGGGGGACCGCTTTGAGCCTAGCCAGCCACTGCAAGCCAACTGGAGGAGCAGCTCAGGTTTTAAAATCCACTCCCTACTTTGAAACAGTTTTGATCCACCCTAACTGAGCCACCCGGAGCCCACGGCCCCGTAAGCACTTTCTCGCGGAGCTTCCTGGGGGTTCCGAGTTAGTCACATTTTCTTCTCGGAATTACAGCCTGAGAGGAACCAACCGCCGTGGCTCGGGCAGCCAAGGATGCAATTTGCATTTAAATGATTGCTTTTATTTACAGGACTGGAGCTGCTTTGCATATTCATGGATCACAGAGCTTGTGTTCTTGCAACCCTGTTTACTAACCTATGAGGATTTTCTAATTTGAGAGCCCTCGAATGGGCCAGTGGTCTAGTCAGCATTGGGGAATGAAGATTAGGAGAACCTGTAACTTGGAAAAGATATCAGAGGGTGAGAATTGCGGGTCTGGGAAAGAGCTTAAAGTCAGGAAACCTTGTAACAGTTTAATCTTGCAGAGCAGGAAATGGACCAGAGGCTCCAGCAGGAGTGAGCTGGGACAGACTGTGATGCGGGGGTGCATGGGGAGACTGGCTCTGCAGCCCCATCCTGGGCCTCTGTCATACGTGGGGGCTTCAGAACAGGGCTGCAGCAGAAAGGCCTTGAGGTCAGGAGCTGGGAGAAATGGGTTCTAGTCCCAGGCCAGCCTGTAAATTCCAGTGAGCCTCTGGCCAATTTTTCTGATGTCTCTGACTTCATTTTCCCTACAGGAAAATGGGAATCATGATTGTCTTTTCTTTTTTCAGACAGTTTAACTCTGTCACCCAGGCTGGAGTGCAGTGGTGCAATCTCGGCTCACTGCTAACTCCGCCTCCCCGTTTCAAGAGATTCTCCTGCCTCAACCTCCCGAGTATCTGGGATTACAGGTGTGCACCAGAGACAGGGTTTTACCATGTTGGCCAGGCTGGTTTCAAACTCCTGTCCTCAAGTGATCCGCCCACCCCAGCCTCCCAAAGTGCTAGGATTACAGGCATGAGCCACCGCAGCTGGCCATGATTGACTTTTCAACAAGCAATTCACTAAAAAGCTGTTGCTTCCTCTGTGTCAGGCACCAAACCTGACTTTTCTTTTCTTATTTTATTTATAATAGAGATAGTCTTGCTATGTTGCCCAGGCTGGTCTTGAACTCCCTTCCTCAAGCAATCTCCTGCCTCCTATAGAGCTGGGAATATAGGCGTGAGCCATCACACCCGGCCCAGACTATTTTTCACGTACTTCTCACACCAGCCTTGTAAAGCAGCACTATCATTATTCCCATTTTACAGATGGACAGACTGAGGTTCACAGAGGTTAAGGAATGCCCAGTGTCACATAGTTCTGTCTGACTCCCCTCTTCTGGCCTCCCTCCCACTGAGACCTTTCAGCCTGGTGGGAGCGTGAACTGTGTACCCGTATTCATGTTGGTACTGGGCACTGAACTATTACATATGCACAGGGCTTGGAAATCCACTCCCACACCACTTGCTCATTTTGTCTTTCCCTTCTGTGCTCCAGTGCCTACCGCCATCTTTAGAGAAGGTAGGTTAAGATGCCACTGACCTGCTAGACACTGGGAGGGGACGTGGCTGGGGTCAGGGGGATCCAGGGTGCAGCCATGCTGGTAGCAGCTGGGGCAAGGCCAGTAAGAATGTTCTAGAACGGTTTTGTACATTTCATGTCTCCTTTCCCATGGGTGAAAGGGAAGATGGGGATGCTGGTTCCCAAGAGAATGGCTGGTGTCTGCTCTGACTCTGCAAGAGAAACGCCCGGTTTCAGGGCACCCCAAGGTCCTCTGGCCTGGGTTCTACCTCCACAGTGAGGCTCTCACTTAGAGCACCTGCTGCAGGTGGCAGAAGAGTGTAGGAGTCCCCAGGGCCAACCACTCCAAGAGCGTCTCCCCTTCACACCACCTCAGGGACCTCATTGGTTGGTGTGTGATGGGGGAGGCTAGAAGCCAGCAGTGGACAAAAACCTAAACCAGTAACCTCATTACAACACATTCTTTTCTTTTTTTATTTTATTTTATTTATAACAGAGACAGAGTCTTGCTATGTTGCCCAGGCTGGTCTTGAACTCCTTCCTCAAGCAGTCTCCCACCTCAGCCTCTCAAAGTGCTGGGATTACAGGCATGAGCTTGGAAGCCAGCAGTGGACAAATACCTAGGCGAGCCACCTTGTTACAACACCAGCTCCATGGCAACCGCCCCTTCTAGAAAAATGAAAGCGCTCACCACCTCAGACAAGAGAGCGTTTGCCAATCTTTTTTATCTATGTATTGTATTTTATTATTATTATATTTTGAGCTGTCTTTATGCTGTCACCTAGGCTGGAATGAAGTGGCTCAGTCACGGCTCACTGCAGCTCAAACTCTTGGGCTCAAGTGATCCTCCCACCTTAGCCTCCTGAGTAGCTGGGATTGCAGGCACACACCACCACACCTGGCTAATTTTTGAATTTTTATAGAGACAGGGTTTCACTACGTTGCCCAGGCTGGTCTCCAACTCCTGGACTCAAGTGATTTGCCTGCCTTGGGCTTCCCAAAGTGCTGGGATTACAAGTGTGAGCCACCGTGCTTGGCCTTTCTAATGTATTTAATAGACACCTTATATAAACTGCTTACCCCGTTAACTACTGTCCTAAACCCTAAGTATTTTAACCGGCACCGCAACCCCATGGGGTGGACACTGTTATCACCTTTGTTTTGCAGATGAGGCACCTTATGGCAGCTGCCCAGAGTCACAAGGTGCTAGCAGGTGGTGTGGGGACATTATCAGAAACTGGAAGATCTGATTCCTAAGTTCACACCAAGGTACGGCCTTGGCATAGCCTCCAGGCAGGCCTTGTTTTCCTTCTCATGCAAGGAATCCTGCCTGCCTGTGTTCTGGCCTCTGCAGGCCCCAGCACGTGGAGAGATAGAGTGTGCTATTCCTCCACCTGCTAGCTGCTTCTGGCCCCTCTGCAGAGTGCGTGCATGCGCACGCGCACGCGTTTGTGTGTGTGAGAGAGACAGATGCAGTATATTTAAGAGCATCTGAGTGAGTCACATTTCTAGGAGCCTGGCTGGCAGAAAAGGTAATTAGTATGTGAGCTGAGTCTTGTGCATTCGTTCACATTTATTCATTACTCCTTTTGAGAAGCGCGCACGCTTGCATCCCACGGGTTTGTTGCCATATATTCATCCTGTCCCAATCAGTCCTGCCTCAAGGCTGACTCAAAACCTCTAATCTGGTATTATTCCTTTTGGGGCTCCTGGAGAGCTGCCCAGCTCTCAGGGTGAGAGGCACCAGGTGGCTAATTTAGCAGGATGGGGGCTTACCTGCCAGGGGGCACAGTGGATTGTGGGCATTGCCTGCCTTGTCTTGGGCTGGGGTGGGGAGATGAAGGAGGTAGTGCTCTGAGTTCTGGCTCTCGCTGCTGTACGTGTCCTTGTGTATCCAGCCTCGGTACACCCCAGCATCGCCTACAGTGCTTGTGGAAGCACTGGTGGCTGGACCCACTCCCTGGGAATCTGCATTTCTAAAGAGCTCTGGGGCGATGCTGCTGCTCTTGCCAGCCCAAGAACCAAACTTCGACGTAAACCTCTCAGACCCTCAGTTTTCTCCCCTATAAATGGGAATGAGAACACATGGCCTTTCAGGGTGGTGTGAGGTTTGGAGACCACATTTATTCATTCATTCGGCAACTGGATTGTGAGCACTGCCCATGTGCCAGGCACTGGGGAATTGGTGCAGAACAAGATGACAAGGTGCTGGGCATGAGGTGGGGGTTGGGGGAGGAGGGGAATGGTGAGGAACAGACCAAAAGAGTACAACAAATAAAATAATCTGGCCCAGTGTGGTGGCTCACACCTGTAATCCCAGCATTTTGGGAGGCCAAGGCAGGCAGATCACTTGAGGTCAGGAGTTCGAGACCAGCCTGGCCAATATGGCAAAACCCCCTGTCTCTGCTAAAATACAAAAATTAGCCAGGCGCCTGTGATCCCAGCTACCTGGGAGGCTGAGGCAGGAGAATCACTTGAGCCCAGGAGGCAGAGATTGCAGCGAGCCGAGATCATGCCACTGCACTCCATCCTGGGCAACAGAGCGAGACTCTGTCTCAAAAAAATAAAATCAAATAATTGAAAATTGAGATACATGCTACAAAGACAACAATCAAAAGAATTGACAAGGACAGGGAGAATCTACTTTGGGTTTGTTTGTTCGTTTCTTTGTTTTTATGATGGAGTCTCTGTTGCCCAGGCTAGAGTGCAGTGGCGTGATCTCCGCTCATTGCAACCTCCGCCTCCCGGGTTCAAGTGATTCTCCTGCCTCAGCCTCCCAAGTAGCTGGGATCACAGGCACGCGCCACCACGCCTGGCTCATTTTTGTATTTTTAGTAGAAAAGGGGTTTCACCATGTTGGCCAGGCTGGTCTCGAACTTCTGTTCTCAAATGATTTGCCTGCCTCGGTCTCCCAGAGTGCTGGGATTACAGGCGTGAGCCACTGTCCCAGGCCAGGGAGAATCTACTTTGATTGACTTGCCAGTCAAAGGCTCAGCAAGTGGCACTTCTAGGGCTCTAGTGTGTAGTAAAAGCCCAGGAGCAATAGTACAATTGTTTGCGTCTGGCCTCACCCCTTTGTAGCTGCGTGACCTTGGACAAGCCTGCTGTCTTCCCTGTTTTATCTCCTGTAAAATGGAGATAGTTATAGTACTTACCTTACAGAATTACAATGTAGATCATTAGGTACTAATAGATGTGAAGTACACAGAGTGCCTAGAACATAGCACTGTAAGGGTTAACCAGTTATTATTGTTGTCACTTTGGCTGCCATAGGAAACTCTGGGGAGCATTTCTGAATCCCCCAGAAGTCCTAGATGAGCTGCCTCAGCGTCAGTCTGTGAGGCGGTGTGCCACACCCCTCCCCCAAACAGCCTGGACATTGTCCTATGGAGTGCGGTGGCTGTCATCTCATGGGCAGCCTTGGCAATGATAATGACCCACTTGAGACAAGCGGTGCCATCAGTTGCGTCTGTGTGCTTAGAGGTTGGGTAGGGAGGACTTCCTGGAAGAAGGGGCCATAAGATGTGGGAGGAATATTAAACTTCTTTGTTGTCAAGTGACAGAAACCCAGCTCAAACTGGCTTAATCCAAAAAAAAAAAGCAGGGGCTAGTGGGAGTTAACTGGCTGCTGGAACTGCAAAGACCAGACTGGCTTCAGGCATGGATGAATCCAGCCATTCAGTGTATTAGGACTGTGGTCCATCCCATAGCTGTTTCCTCGGGGACAGCTTTACTCTCAGACAAGTTCTCGCCCTGTGATGGCAAATGTGTTCTCCAGCTTCAGGCCTCCGTCCTCGTAGTTTTTCAACCCCAGCAGAAACAGAAGACCTCCTTCCAGTGAGTGCTAGAACAATCCTAGGGTGGATTCTCATGGGCCTCAGGCCACGTGCCTTTCCATGAACCACTCACTGTGGCTTAGGGTAGCATAAATGCTGTGATTGGCCAGGCCTGGGACAGATGCCCACGCTGGGAGCGCGGACGCAAGGTAGCTCTCCAAGGGAAAATCAGGTGCTCTTTCCAGAAATGGGAGAAGCGGATGCTGAGCAGCAAAAACAACAGCTGTCCCGGAAGAGCAGAGAGTTCCACCCTCAGGGATGAAAACAGAAAGCAAGAGTGTATCCATTTCCCATGTCAGAGAGGAGTCAGGAGCTGGAAACCCGGACCAGGGCCATAGAACTCTGCACCATTTCAGAAGCTCGGTCGCCATCTTGGTGTTGGCGTCCTCCACACAGGTTTTCTGTTGTGGTTGCACGACTGAGCAGGAATGGGGAGGAGCTGGAGAAACAAAAGTCCCAATTTGCAGCCAGGTCTGGAAAAGAGAGAACCGCCTCCAAGAGTGAGTGGAAACAGCTTAAGAAGGCCAAGTTCTTGCAAAGAGACCCAGGGTGCAGGCTTGCTGCTGAGGGGCCTGGCTGGCTTCGTGGCATCTTCCCCATCCATTCTGTCTTTACGTGCCTAAACCAGGCTTGGTCCACCTGGGCACAGTTGACCTGTAGGGCTGGATAATCCTTTCTGGTGGGAGCTGTCCCACCAGATGTAGGATGTTTAGCAGCATTTCTGGCCTCCATCCTCCGATACCAATTGCATCTCCTTCCCTAGTTGTGACAACCGAAAATGTCTCTAGACATTGCCAAATGGTCCCTGGGGGTAAAAATTGCACCTGGCTGGGAGTCACTGGCCTACAGGGGGAGGAGGGGTTGGGGAATCGGTGGTAGTCAGGACTGCAAAGCGCATTCCTGCCTGTCATCCTCCCAGCCACCCTGGGGCTGGATGGGATTAGAGAGGCTGCTTGGGACATTGCTTGCTGAAACCTGCTGAGAAGTCTCTTAACTGAGCTGGCCATTGATGAGGTGTCTCAGGGGAATCCACTCCAGGGCCCCTCCACCGGGTAAGGGACTGTTAGCATTTTGCTCTGACGCCTCCAGTTCTTACATTTTGATCCCTGGTGTGCTTTTAGGACCTCGTAACAAGCAATTGTGTTAGGATGTTTATCCAAAGAGTGGTAGGTTGAAATGTGCCCAGTGGGTATGCAACATGGGTTACATCAACCAGCAATTTTATTTGATATTTATTTATTTATTTATTAAGACAGAGTCTCGCTCTGTTGCCCAGGCTGGAGTGCAGTGACAAGATCTCAGTGCACTGAAACCTCCACCTCCCAGGTTCAAGTGATTCTTCTGCCTCAGCATCCCAAGTAGCTGGGACTACAGGCACATGGCACCACGCCCAGCTAATTTTTTTATTTTTAGTAGAGAAGGGGTTTCACCATATTGGCCAGGCTGGTCTCAAATTGCTGTCCTCAAGTGATCCTCTTGCTTCAGCCTCCCAAAGTGTTGGGATTACAGGCATGAGTCACCGCCCAGCCTCAATGAGCAATTTTAAAATGTCTGGAGATAAACACTTGCATGTGTTTGGTTTTCTTTTAAGTAGGCTGATTCAAAAGTTAAGTAAATAACTGCCCAGGTGGTGTGTGGACAAAGCACAAGTAGCTGCGGTGGCACGCCAGCAACTGATGTGGCAGGACCACGAATAAGTGCTGGATTGCAGGCCGACCGTCAGTGCCCGGGGTGCATCCTCACCCCCGAGCGTACCTGAGCAGGATGCTGAGGCAGGATGCTGGCCAGATGCCTTCTATTCCCAGCCTGCCTCCTCTCATCAGTAGGCAAAGGACATGAGCCCGACAGCCCCAGGCACCTTTTCCTTCAGTAACATCAATAATTTATGCCACTGGAAAGCCTCACAGCCAGGGCAGGATCTGAGACGCTCACAGGATCTCTGTAACAGTGAGGTGGTCGATACCGCATTTACTTAGGGAAGCCCCAGGGACATACTGGAGCCCGGGGAGAGCAGCTGGTCACAACCCCACACGTGGGTTGAGCTGGGGCAGTAAGTCTGGCTTGAGATGCTGGAAAATGAGCGCCCAGCCAGCTGTGCAGGCTGTGGCTTTCCTAAAGACCAGGCTCCCTTCAAAAGCAAGGGGCTGTTAGAGGGGGGGAAAAAAAAAGCGAGGAGCTGGTAGCTGTGAGGTAGAGGACGTCCTTGCTATGTTTTTCATTCATTCAGTATTTACTAAACATCTACTTCATGCCAGGCGCTGTGTGTCGAGCTTCAGTCTACACCCGTGGTTCTCATCCAGGCGATTTTGCTTCCCCAGGGGACATCTGGCACTGTCTAGAGACATTTTGGGTTGGCACAGTCGGAGGAGGGGACGTGCTACTGGTATCCAGTGGGTAGAACCCGGGGATGCTGGTAAACATCCTACAACGCACAGTCCCCCATGACAGAGAACGACCCAGCCCAAATGTCAGTCGTGCCAAGACTGAAGGAGCCTTGTCTGCTGGTGAACAAGAGAGACCATGTCCCTGCCCTGCCACGTCTTGCAATGGAGGAAGTGAGGATGGGAGGACAGGAGGAAGGCAAGGCAGAAACAAAGTAAACAGTCAAAAAATGACAGACGCGATTAGACCGGAGGCTGTGGTGGAGAAGACTGGGGTGTGACCTTGGCCAAGGTCTGAGTTGATAGCATCAGAGCTGAGCTTGGCACAGGGAGGAGGAGTGGCCAGGCAGAGGGAGCAGAGGGGCAAGAGGAAACTTGGGTTAGGCCCATCACTGAGGCTGCTGTGTGGAGTCCAGCTCGTATATGAGCAGGAGAGAGAATTCTGCAGGTTTCCCAGGGAGAGACGCTCTCCGGGGAATCCTCCAGAGATGTTCTAGAGAGCGAGCGTGGGAGGTGAGGGAGAGATGCAGCCTGGAACCAAAGAAGACAGCTGCTTTTGTGTTTACTACATTTGAAATGCTGGGATCCCGGCACTTTGAGAGGCCGAGGCGGGTGGATCACTTGAGATCAGGAGTTCGAGACCAGCCTGGCCAACATGATGAAACCTTGTCTCTACTAGAAATACAAAAAAAATTAGCCAGGCGTGGTTGTGCACGCCTGTAATCCCAGCTACTCAGGAGGCTGAGGCAGGAGAAATGTTTGAACCTGGGAGGCGGAGGCTGTAGTGAGCCAAGATTGCACCACTGCACTCCAACCTAGGCGACAGAGACTCCATCTCAAAAAAAAAAAAAAAAAAAAGAAAGAAAAAGAAAAAAAGAAAGCGAAGAAATGCTGGGAGCCCTCGGAGTGAGGTCGCATCCAGGAGTTGAGTTGTGTGACCTTGTGCAAAGGTTGTCTCCTCCTGGAGACTCTGTATTGTCACCTGTAAGATGGAGGTCCTAAAAGGAGCTGTCTCACAGGGCATTGTGAGGACTGGATGTGTCCAATTCCTGTCCTGAAGTTAGTTGGTAGTAAATGTTAGCTGTTAGCCTCGAGAGGCTGAGACTGGGTAATTCATACCACTCATTCTCCTAGTGCAGCACTTGACCTGTGGCTGTCTCTTTAAAGTTTCATTTTTTCCCCCTTATTTTTCTTTCTTTCTTTTTCTTTTTTTCTTTTTTCTTTTTCTTTTTTTTTTTTTTAGATGGCTTCTAGCTCTGTCGCCCAGGCTGGACTTTAGTGGCGCGATCTTGGCTCACTGCGACCTCCGCCTCCCAGGTTCAAGCAATTCTCCTGCCTAAGCCTCCCAAGTAGCTGGGATTACAGGCACCTGACACCACACCCAGCAAATTTTTGTATTTTTTAGTAGAGACGGCATTTCACTGTGTTGGCCAGGCTGGTCTTGAACTCCTGACCTCGTGATCCACCCATCTCTGCCTCCCAAACCGCTGGGATTACAAGCGTGAGCCACTGCGCCCAGCCTTCCCCTTATTTTTCAAGAGGTCTGAAGTGGCACAGAGTATCAAATTCAAAGAATACAAAAGGGCATACAGAGAAGTTGGCCTCCCTGCCACCCTGTCCTCCAGCCACCAGCGGTGATGATTCACGGTTCTTCACTGCACCCAGCCAAGGGTACAGATGGGACCAAAACGAGAGGCGGGTCTTCTTCAAGAAGTCAGGAGAGGGGGAGTCTTCCAATGAATTGATCTTTCCTTCCCCCCTTGGCTTTTCTAGAATGTTCGTGGCATCAGAGAGAAAGATGAGAGCTCACCAGGTGCTCACCTTCCTCCTGCTCTTTGTGATCACTTCGGTGGCCTCTGAAAACGCCAGCACGTCCCGAGGGTGCGGGCTGGACCTCCTCCCTCAGTACGTGTCCCTGTGCGACCTGGACGCCATCTGGGGCATCGTGGTGGAGGCGGTGGCCGGGGCGGGCGCCCTGATCACACTACTCCTGATGCTCATCCTCCTGGTGCGGCTGCCCTTCATCAAGGAGAAGGAGAAGAAGAGCCCCGTGGGCCTCCACTTTCTCTTCCTCCTGGGAACCCTGGGCCTCTTCGGGCTGACGTTCGCCTTCATCATCCAGGAGGACGAGACCATCTGCTCCGTCCGCCGCTTCCTCTGGGGCGTCCTCTTTGCGCTCTGCTTCTCCTGCCTGCTGAGCCAGGCGTGGCGTGTGCGGAGGCTGGTGCGGCACGGCACGGGCCCCGCGGGCTGGCAGCTGGTGGGCCTGGCGCTGTGCCTGATGCTGGTACAAGTCATCATCGCTGTGGAGTGGCTGGTGCTCACCGTGCTGCGCGACACGAGGCCGGCCTGTGCCTACGAGCCCATGGACTTTGTGATGGCCCTCATCTACGACATGGTACTGCTGGTGGTCACCCTGGGGCTGGCCCTCTTCACTCTGTGCGGCAAGTTCAAGAGGTGGAAGCTGAACGGGGCCTTCCTCCTCATCACAGCCTTCCTCTCTGTGCTCATCTGGGTGGCCTGGATGACCATGTACCTCTTCGGCAATGTCAAGCTGCAGCAGGGAGATGCCTGGAACGACCCCACCTTGGCCATCACGCTGGCGGCCAGCGGCTGGGTCTTCGTCATCTTCCACGCCATCCCTGAGATCCACTGCACCCTTCTGCCCGCCCTGCAGGAGAACACGCCCAACTACTTCGACACGTCGCAGCCCAGGATGCGGGAGACAGCCTTCGAGGAGGACGTGCAGCTGCCGCGGGCCTATATGGAGAACAAGGCCTTCTCCATGGATGAACACAATGCAGGTAAAGTGGGCACCGCCCGGATGGGTCAGAGCATCTCAAAAGACGCTCTTCTTCCTCTGCAGTAGGGATGGGCAGTCCCAGTGCCTGGGACAGTCGTAGCAGATCAGAACCCACAAACGTTGGCTCCTGTGCTGAAACTGGCCCAGATATGGTTTGAGTTGTTGGTTTGTTTGAGACGGATTTTCGCTCTAGTCACCCAGGCTGGAGCGCAATGGCGCAATCTCAGCTCACTGCAACCTCCGCCTCCTGGGTTCAAGTGATTCTCCTGCCTCAGCCTCCCGAGTAGCTGGGACTACAAGCGTGTGCCACCATGCTCAGCTAATTTTTGTATTTTTAGTAGAGACGGGGTTTCACCATGTTGGCGAGCTTGGTGTTGTATTCCTGACCTCTGATGATATGCCCATCTCGGCCTTCCAGAGTGCTGGGATTACAGGAGTGAGCCACCGCGCCCAGCAGGGTTTGGGTTTTGTTGTTGTTGTTTTTGTTTTTGAGACAGGGTCTTGTTCTGTTGCCCAGGCTGAGTGCAGCGGCATGGTCATAGCTCACTGCAGCCTCAAACTCCTGGGCTAAAGTAATCCTCCCACCTCAGCCTCCCGACTAGCTGGGACTGCATACATGCGCCACCATGTCCAGCTGATTTTTTTATTCTTTGTAGAGACAGGGTCTCATTATGTGGCCCAGGCAGGTCTCAAACTCCTGGGCTCAAATGATCCTCCCGCCTCAGCCTCTCAAAGCTCTGGATATGGATTTTTATTAAGCTTTTTTTTCCCCCTACCAATTGCCAGCCAATTTATTTTAAAAATACAGGTTCCTGGCTTCTTTTGCAAAGTCGAATCTGGCAACACTGGACCAACATTTCCACTGGGCTGCAATGGTCTGAAACTGACTTGAGACCATGTGCACTAGAAGCCCCTGCCTCTGGCCCCTCCTGGAGCTGTGGCTGCCCTTCAGACGGGAATCCACTTTTCTGTTCACCGCACTCTCCACCACTCTCTATTGCTCCTGACCCAGCTGCTATGTAGCATAGTAACATTAATTCCCTGGCTCCCCATCCCCCAAGCATTTGAGTCTGCTACCCATGTGCTGGATGGATGTGGCTGGGGGCCACAGCGGGAATGGCTCCCATCCCCTCTCCTACCTCAGTCACCAGGAATGTACTAATTTGGGCCCTGGAGCCAGATGTCTGGGTTCAAATTCTGCCTCTGCTGTGGCTTTGAACAAGTTATATTACTTTCATAAGCCTCAGGTTTTCTCATCTGTGAACTAGAAATAGTAAGAGACTGCACCTCATAGAGCTGTTAGGAGAAGGAACACAGTGAGTACAAAGCCCTCTTGGTACCTGCTGTGTTCTCTGTGCATCTTACTCGGCTTCCCCTGGAAGCAGAATCTGAGACAAGGGCTCCAGTGCAGGTGGTTTAGTGGGGCGGTGGTCCCTGCAAGGGAGAGGGCAGGGAGAATGAGACTGAGAAGGCAGAGATGATAAAACAAGTACATTAATGAGCCAGTTACCACCACGGGCAGCAGCGGCTCATTCGTGCTGGGAATCCTCTGAGGACATAGGCTGAATAAGCCTCAGAATTGGTCCAGGAAGAAAAGGAGGCTGGGGCATCTGTCCACCAGCTCCCATCTCCCAGTGTTATTTGGTTTTGGTTTTTGTCTTTATGGACCGAGTCTCGCTCTGTTGCCCAGGCTAGAGTGCAGTGGCACAATCACAGTTCACGCAGCCTTGACCTCCTGGGCTCAAGCAGTCCTCCCACCTCAGCCTCCCGAGTAGCTGGGACCACAGGCACACACCACCACACCCAGTTAACTTATTTTTTATTTTTGATAGACACGGAGTCTCACTATGTTGCCTAGGGTGGTCTCGAATTCCTGAGCCCAAGTGATTCCCCCCCACCTCGGCTTCCCAAAGTGCTGTGATTACAGGCATGAGCCATAGCACTGGGCTTCCAAGTGTTATTAACATCCCCTATAATTCTGGTGACTGGGGTGGATAAGTATCATCTGTTCCAAGGCAGGAAAACAGATTTGCCGAGCACTTGAGATGGACGTTTTCTGGGTACCCAGGGCTATCTGCTACTGCTGCAGGGGGCTTCAGAAGTGAGGTCCTATCTAGGGCATGTGGCATAGGAACCCACTAGGACCTGCCTAGGGAATGGGATACAGGAACCCAAATCCCCTGCTATGGACACTTGAGAAATAGCTCTTAGAATCATTACTTGGAGGGAGTCAGCCAGGATCCCAGCACTAGAGATTAAATAAACTTCCGCTTTCTCGGTTCTTTGAGAAAGATGCATCAGGGGCTACAGCATTCATAATAATAATAACTAGTATTGTCATCATTTGTTGAACACTAACTATGTGTCAGGCACTATTGTGCATTTTTTTTTTTTTTTTTTTTTTTTGAGGCAGTATCTCACTCTGTCACCTAGCAGGCTGGACTGGAGTGCAGTGATGCGATCTCAGCTCACTGCAGCCTCCGTCTCCCAGGTTCCAGTGATTCTCCTGCCTCAACCTCCCGAGTAGCTGGGATTATAGGCACCCACCACCACACCTGGCTGATTTTTGTATTTTTAGTAGAGACAGGGTTTCACCATGTTGCCCAGGCTGGTCTCGAACTCCTGACCTCATGTGACTCGCCTGCCTTGGCCTCCTGAAGTGCTGGGATTACAGACATGAGCCACTGCGCCCGGCCACTATTGTAAATATTTGACCTGCATTAGCTCTTTAGTCCTCACTACCAACTAATGAGGTAGGTCTTGTTATTATCCCCATCTTATGAGTGAATAAATGGAGGCTCTGAGAGTTAAATGACTTGCCCGAGGACTTCAGATTATCATGATTCCCTCTTGAGTGACATTCACCCAGCGGCCTGGTGCATGGGCCATGCTCAGTAGCTACTCATCCTATCCAAGGCCATCCACATCCCTCCTTCCCACCTGGATGTGCCCCTTCCCACTGGCCAGACCTACAGGAGGGAACGCCAGTAGCCCCTGGGCTAGATAGGGCTGGAAATCCCAGTGTGGCTTTTATCAGCTGCTCTCTTCTTACTATGAAGTTCCAAGTCAGCAAGCCTGTGTTTGTTGAAATTTGGCAGGGATGGCAGAGTCAGCCCAGCTTGGAGGCTGGCTCCCTGGGATGCCAGAAGATAGGGATCAGGACAGAGATCAGCACTGGGAACCCAGAGGGCCCTTCAGGGAATGTGGTGAGCAGAGATCAGGAGCTGGTCAGTTCCTGGGGTCCTGGTTGGGCCATCTCTTTGCTGGCCCAAACTCCCCACAGAACTCAAAAATCGCAATAACTCCTGAAACGGGTACAAACTTTTATGCATTCATGTTTTCCTTTTTTTTTTTTTTTTTTTCTTGAGATGGAGTTTCACTCTTGTTACCCAGGCTGGAGTGCAATGGCATGATCTCGGCTCACCACAACCTCCACCTCCAGGGTTCAAGCAATTCTCCTGCCTCAGCCTCCCGAGTAGCTGAGAATACAAGCATGCGCCACCACACCCGGCTAATTTTGTATTTTTAGTAGAGACAGGGTTTCACCATGTTGTTCAGGCTCGTCTCAAACTCCTGACCTCAGGTGATCCACCCACCTCAGCCTCCCAAAGTGTTGGAATTACAGGCATGAGCCACCGCACCCAGCCCCCTTTTTTTGTTTTGTTTTATTTTGTTTTGTTTTCTAGATGGAGTCTCACTCTGTCACCCGGGCTGGAGTGCAATGGTGTGGTCTCAGCTCACTGCAACCTCCACCTCCTGGGTTCAAGCAATTCTGCTGCCTCAGCCTCCTAAGTAGCTGGGACTACTTGAGATGGACACTCGAGATGTGCGTGCCACCACACCCGGCTAATTTTTGTATTTTTAGTAGAGACGGGGTTTCACTATGTTGGCCAGTATGGTCTCAAACTCCTGACCTTGTGATCTGCCCGCTTCAGTCTCCCAAAGTGCTGGGATTACAGACATGAGCTCCTGCGCCCGGCCATGGAGCCTCTTTTATAAGGACATGAATCTCATTCATGAAGGCTCCATCCTGATGGCCTTATCATCTCCCAAAGGCTCTACCATCTAATATCATCACACTGGAGAAGAGGTTTTAACATATGTTTCTCTAGGGATTGTTCTACGGCTTTGTCAGATTCTCAAAGCCACCCATGACCCCAAAAGGTGAAGAACCAGTGTGTTGTTGAACATGATGGTTCCATTTTCTTGAAGTAAAACCACAATGCCAGAGTTACCCAAGTATTATGGCCTTTGCAGTGTAAGATAACTAACCTCTGCTGGGGGCTTCCTGGGGGCCCAGTATCATTCTGAGCATTTTAGTGACTGATCTCTTTTAATCTCTGCAGTAACTCCAGGAGTTCTGATTTGCAGATAGGAAACTGAGGCACAGAGAGGCTAAGCAGTTTGCCCAAGAGGCAGAGCCGGAATTTGAACCCAGGCAGAGGCAGAGTTTAAATCCAGGCAAAGCCAAGAGTTTGAACCCAGGCGGGATAGCTCCAGAGGCCACATGCCTGACCCCTGTGCCATGGAATTACCCTCCTCTTCATAAAGCACTTAAGTACCGCTCGTCTCACTGAGGTGTCAGGACAACTCTGTGCATTTGGAAAGATGAGGACTATCAGACCCATTTTACAGAGTGGAAAACTGAGCCCAGGGATGTCAGGCAGCTTGTTCAAGCGTAAGCTATAAATACACGGCAGAGCAGGAAGAGAAGAAGTTGGTTTCCTGAATTCCATTACTTACATCCTTTCTTGTAAAAATGCAGCCAAGACTTTATAGCCAGGTAAGATCCAGAGACGCAAGGGCTCTGGGACCCAGGTTGGTGTCCGCAGAGCTGGGGCTGGCGCAGGGGTGATGGAGAGTCTGGAGGTGCCGCCCACCTTATCTGTTTCACATCTGTTTCACAGTGACACATTCCAAAGCCAAGGAAGTTGTCTTTCCATTCCCCTCTTTCTTTTCCAAAACAAAAATACCTTTATTACTCCTTCTTGGTGGCAAATAAGCAACAATAATCATACAGAATCAGCAGAATCATGTAGGTTCAACAAGTAAAAATAATAGCCAGGTGGCTCACACCTGTAATCCCAGCACTTTGGGAGGCTGAGGCGGGCAGATTGCTTCAGCTCAAAAGTTGGAGACCACCCTGGGCAACATGGTGACACCCCTGTCTCTACTAAAAATCAAAAAAAAAAATGATAATAATAAATAGCTGGGCATGGTGGTGCATGCCTGTAATCCCAGGTACCCGCTCGGGAGGCTGAGGTAGGAGAATGGGAGAATCGCTTGAACCGGGGAGGCGGAGGTTACAGTGAGCTGAGATCGCGTCACTGCACCCAAGCCTGGGTGACAAAGGGTGACTTTATCTCAAATGAAAAATAAAAATAAAAAACAATAATAAACAAAAATTGCTTAAAATCCCTTTGCCCGGGGGCAATGGTTTGCTTCCACACTCACACACAATAGGGCAGAGTGCTTCTTAACCAGGCTACACATTACAATCACTTGGGCTGCTTTAAAAAATTACCAGTGCTTGGCCGGGTGCAGTCCCAGCACTTTGGGAGGCCGAAGCGGGTGAATCACAAGGTCAGGAGTTCGAGACCAGCCTGGCCAATATGGTGAAACCCCGTCTCTACTAAAAATACAAAAAAATTAGCCGGGCATGGTGGCACATGCCTGTAATCCCAGCTACACGGGAGGCTGAGGCAGAATTGCTTGAACCTGGGAAACGGAGGTTGCAGTGAGCTGAGATCGTGCCACTGCATTCCAGCCTGGGCGACAGAGTGAGACTCCATCTCAAACAAACAAACAAAAAAAAACAATGCTTGCTCAATTGTGATTAAGTCTGAGTTTGGGATTAGGTGTTTTCTAAGCTCTCCAAGTGATTCTCAGATGTAACCAGGTTGAAACCACTGGTCTGAGTGATGTTCTTCAGCGTGCTTACTTTAAATCAGTGTTACGGAGATAACTGCAGATCAGTAACTGCAGAGCTACAGTCTCCTTTCAATGATGCAGAGCTTGCCATTAGGCCCTGTTACTTAATTTTTTGATCTTCAGCTGGTGAATCTTCTGCCTGCTTCTGGCTCTCGATGATAAACAATGCTGCAATGAACATTCTTATGCATTCATCTTCAGGTTTTAATCAATTCACTCCTTGCAAAAAGATTTTCTAGATATGGGTTAAAGAGTCTGCACTTCAAATCTTGATACAGTAAATCTTCACTTGACATTATTAGCAGGTTCTTGCAAACTGACTTTAAGTGAAATGATGTGTAATAAAACCAGTCTTTTTCCTGATCAATTTCACTAGCAAAACAATGACACTATTCAAGGACCTCTTGTACGTTCCTTCACTTAAGTTGCAGTTTTCAAGAACCTTTTGATGGCATTAAGTGAGGAATTAATGTACATACTGCCAGATGGCACCCCAGAAAGGTAGACCAGTGGACTGCTCTTCCCCTTGATAAATGCATCAAAGCCCCATCTCTTCAGCTCTTCAGCAATCCTGGGTGTTGTCAGACTTTTTAAAAAATAGCCTTCTTTGGAATCATCCCAAATGTGTGTCCACCAAAATTCACATGAAGCTGGGCGCAGTGGCTCACAACTGTATCCCAGCTCTTTGGGAGGCTGAGGCAGGAGAATTACTTGAGCTCAGAAATTTAGAGACCAGCCAGAGCAACATAGGGAGACCCTGTCTCTACAAAAAAAATATAAAAATAAGCCAGGCATGGTGGCGTGTGCCTGTAGTCCCTGCTACTTGGGAGGCTGAGGTGAGAGGGTGACTTGAGCTAGGGAGGTCAAGGCTGCAGTGAGCCATATTCACGCACTGTACCCCAGCCTGAGGCAGAGACCCTGATTCCAAAAAAAAAAAATTCCTATGAGACCGGGCAAAACTCCCACAGAAAGGCTAAACTGGAGTCCTGGCTAGATGGCCTTTGTTCTAGAAACCCTTGCTTTGCTGGCTGGGGACTGGCATGCTCCCTTACCACAGGAGGAACAGCTGTTGGCATCTTTGGTGCTGACCTCAGCCAGCTTGTATTTTAGGAACCAGGCCCCATGCGGCAGAGGCCTTATCCTTGAGCTTTTGGGTCTCACAGAATAGCCGGTGCTGAGGAGCTATGGTTGGCCCAGTTTCTCTTGCATTTTAGCCTTTTGGTCTCTCTTCCTTTGAGAGTCCATCCCTGACATGCTATGCAGTGGGAAGGGCATTCTCCAGGCTGGCCTGGGGTTTTGCCAAGCCCCAGAAGCCTCCACGCCCTATATCCTTCCACTGAGTGAGACCTCAGATATACACAACCTCACCTGCTGCTTATTAGTAAGTATCAACAAGGCATAGGGTATGTGATAAAAGATTAAAATACACTGAGAGATGTAGCACCTCGGATCACATCTTGGAAAGCGTTAACAAGGCACATGAAATGTTCACTTTCAACAGAGCAAGAAAGAAAAGTGTTCTTTCCTCTATTAGGGGCTTTGGGCTCTCAGATCTCATTAGGGCCAAGGCCTATTTAAAATGACCTTTTGCTTCTTGCTGGAAGGCCCCAAGTTGGCTTTGGGGGCAAGGCCAGCCTAGCATCACATGCAGGGTCTATGCAAGAAAAGGCTGGCATTCAGCCATTTGAGCTTTGATTCCTAATGGGACCTCCTTGTCTTAGGAGAGGTCCTAAGCAAGGTGGGTGAGCCTTGCTTGCCTTTCTCTCTGGCCCAGGTCTGGGTACGGTGTTAGTTGGGCTTCTTGAAGTAAGTTGCAAGTAATAAAAAAATTCAATGTGAGTAGGCCAAAGCAGCTGCCCCCAACCTTTTTGGCACCAGGGACTGGTTTCATGGAAGACAATCTTTCCATGGACCAAGGTTGGGGGGGTTGGGGGGCAGTTTCAGGATGAAACTGTTCCACCTTAGATCATCAAGCATTAGATTCTCATAAGGAACGCGCAACCTAGATCCCTCGCATCCACAATTCTCAATAGGGTTTGAGCTTCTATAAGAATCGAATGCCGGCCGGGCACGGTGGCTCATTCCTGTAATCCCAGCACTTTGGGAGGCCAAGATGGGTGGATCACTTGAGGTCAGGAGTTGGAGACCAGGTTGGCCAACATGGCGAAACCCTGTCTCTACTAAAAACACAAAAATTAGCTGGGCATGGTGGCACGTGCTTGTGGTCCCAGCTACTTAGGAGGCTGAGGCCCGAGAATCGCTTGAATCTGGGAGGCGGAGCTTGCAGTGAGCCAAGATTATGCCACTGCACTCCAGCCTGGGTGACAGAGCGAGACTCTGTCTCAAAAAAAAAAAAAAAGAACACAGATTCCTTGCCTGGGTCCCAATGCTGACTGTACCCCTTACCAACTGTGTGACCTTGGGCAAGTTACTTAACCTCTCTGTGCCCCAAGCAAAGTGGAAATAATGAAAGTACATATAGTCAGCCTGGGCAACAAAGTGAGACCCCATCTGTACAAAAAATATATTAAAAAATTATCCAGGCATTGTGGCGTGTGTCTGTAGTCCCAGCTACTCAGGAGGTTGAGGCAGGAGGATCGCTTGAGCCTGGGAGTCCAAGGCTGCAGTGAACTATGATCGTGCCACTGCATTCTAGCCTGGACAACAGTGACAGCTTGTCAAAAAAAAAAAAAAGGACCTATCATGCGATGAAAATGAAATGAGTTAAAAAGAAAGGAAGAAAATGAAATGAGTTAATGGTTAATGTATAGAAAGTACGTTGCACAGTGCCTGGCTCCTGGTTGGCACTCTGTAAAGCTTAACTGTATAACTAAGTTGATTTTGGTCCCTGCCCCAAGTAATTTGCAAAACAAACACACAAACAAACAAAAAACAAGAACAAACTCTCTTGTTGCTTTTTAGCAAAAAAAGTGGCTCCCTTCAGGGAAGACTTTTCTGTTTTTGAGACACTGTTTCACTCTGTCACCCACACTGGAGTGCAGCGGTGCAATCTTGGCTCACTGCAACCTTTACCTCCCAGGTTTAAGCGCTTCTTATGTCGCAGCCTCTCGAGTAGCTGGAATTACAGGTGCGCACCACCACACCTGGCTAATTTTTGTATTATTAGTAAAGAGGGGTTTTTGCCATGTTGGCCAGGCTGGTCTGGAACTCCTGACCTCAAGTGATCCACCCACCTTGGCCTCCCAAAATGCTAGGATTAGGGATTACAGGCTTGAGTCACTGCACCCGGCTTCTACCTTTTTTTTTTTTTTTTTTTTAAAGATTCCTCCATGTCTTTTCACGTTAGTTTTTCTTTAACTAAAAGGAAGTTCAAATCTCTAAAAGTACAGTATATAAGAAACACTGGTTCTACCCATCTTTCAGAGGGAAAAAGTGCCGACATGCCGTCTTGGCTTTAGGTCTCCCTTTTATTCTTGTTTGGAATAACCCTACACGTGTGGTTAGAGTCTCCCTGTTCTCATCCCTGGTCACTTTCCAGTGAAGACTCTTAGCAGCTTCCTCCTCAGTGTGTGTGCAGAAACAGCGAGCAGTTCTGAGTAGCGTGATGCTGAACTTTACATGAATGGCTTTCTGTAGTGAGAAGGCGCCTGTCACTCATGGCCTGCAGTAGCTGCGTGGCTTGGGGGAGGCTACAGGCCCAACCATGAGCCTCCTTCCCCTGGTCTCTACAGCAGCTTTTCCCAAACCCACTGAGATGGGTCAGGCTCCTAGAGAGCCTGAGAACAAAGCCCCTTTGTGACTTTTGTTTTGAATCAGGCTTGTGACAAAGGGGAGGAGTCACTGGGCTGGGTGGATGGGGGTGCCCGCAGCGTGGTGGTGTTGCAGAGGAAGAAAACAAAATTGTGTCTTTTTTTTGGTGATGTTGTCTTGCCAATTCCTCCCTCCCCCAGCTCTCCGAACAGCAGGATTTCCCAACGGCAGCTTGGGAAAAAGACCGAGTGGCAGCTTGGGGAAAAGACCCAGCGCTCCGTTTAGAAGCAACGTGTATCAGCCAACTGAGATGGCCGTCGTGCTCAACGGTGGCACTGTAAGTATCAAGATGTGATGTGGGGGTAGGAAGCCTAGGAGTCTACGGTGTGGGGGAGCAGCTTCAACAGGGACATACTCCTCCGTGGAGGCTGCTCATGTGGCCTGCAAGGACCGCAGCTCAAACGCATGCAATGCTTTTTTCTTCTTTCCCTTTCTACCCCCTTTCTCCACACACGGGATACCCACCTCTATTTAGAAAACCATCTGTAGATTCGTTTGAAAGAGTTCCTAATCCTTGTTGCACCAACTGAATTATTTGGCTTTCGTGATGCAGTGCCCCAGCTTTGTCCCTGGGAGGTGACTCTTGGAAAAAGCCCAGAATGAGGGAGCACCCCTAGCAGATTTTGCTGACATCCAACCTAGTTTAAGGTCCCCGGTCACCCCTCTGTTGATTCCCCTGAGCTGGGTACCAGGTTCTCCCATTCCCTAAGAGAAGTCTTAAGAAATTGAAGGAGTTACTATTTCTCTCCCTCAAACACAGAAGCAGGTTTACTACTATCTGATGCCAAACAGACCTTCAGCAGAATTGTCATTGTTTACGTTTGCCTCGGTGGAATGACATTATTTTGTTTCTCCAGCAATCCAAAGATGCACTCTCATCCCCACATTTAATTTCCAAACATAGCTACATGCTTCTTTCAGAAACAAGGCCTGAGCCAGTTTACATGTGTAAATTGGGTTTCCATTCTTTATATCATGTTCCAACTCCATAACTCAACCTGAACATTCTTTTTTGTTTTTTTTTTCTTTTGATGTAAATTAGGGATGGTCTTTGATCTCTAGAGGGAATTTAGGTTTTCCTGGCCTTTTGAATGGTATGCTAGGCATTGGTTTGCATTGGTTTGGAACAGGCTCAAAGACAGAATCACAGATTTGCATTCTTAAAACCCCCTGCCAACCACTGGGCTGTTTTATTGTCCCGTGCCAAGAAAAGCCTGATTCACAAGCATTCGGCCTGTGTGTTATAATAAATATGGTTAGAAAAGCCCCCATCCGTCACTCTTAAGCCCTCCTGCTTCCTTCAAGGCCGGTGTGTGAAAAAATAGTCAAGACAGAAAGTGATGAGTTGAACTTACATTCCTTGGGGGTGGATGATTCTAGAAAAGGGAGCTGGGCTTCCCAAGAACCACAGCAGCATGACACACAGTCATTGCTGCCTCTCCTGGGATTAGTCGGCCCATCTAGGTAAAAGCAAGGTAACTTATTTTTGCCACGTTGTTTACGCATCGGTTTCTAATGTTGATTTTGCAAAGCACAGAGTTCTCAGTGTGTTATCCTTATGTGTTATTCCAGATCCCAACTGCTCCGCCAAGTCACACAGGAAGACACCTTTGGTGAAAGACTTTAAGTTCCAGAGAATCAGAATCTCTCTTACCGATTTCCCTCCCTGGCTGTGTCTTTCTTGAGGGAGAAATCGGTAACAGTAGCCGAACCAGGCCGCCTCACAGCCAGGAAATTTGGAAATCCTAGCCAAGGGGATTTCGTGTAAATGTGAACACTGACGAACTGAAAAGCTAACACCGACTGCCCGCCCCTCCCCTGCCACACACACAGACACGTAATACCAGACCAACCTCAATCCCCGCAAACTAAAGCAAAGCTAATTGCAAATAGTATTAGGCTCACTCGAAAATGTGGCTGGGAAGACTGTTTCATCCTCTGGGGGTAGAACAGAACCAAATTCACAGCTGGTGGGCCAGGCTGGTGTTGGTTGGAGGTGGGGGGCTCCCACTCTGTCACCCCTCCCCAGCAAGTGCTGGACCCCAGGTGGCCTCTTGGAGATGACCGTTGCGTTGAGGAGGACAAATGGGGACTTTGCCACCGGCTTGCCTGGTGGTTTGCACATTTCAGGGGGGTCAAGAGAGTTGAGGTAGTGGGCGGGATTCCAAGGCGAGGCCCAACTGAATCGTGGGGTGAGCTTTATAGCCAGTAGAGGTGGAGGGACCCTGGCATGTGCCAAAGAAGAGGCCCTCTGGGAGATGAAGTGACCATCACATTTGGAAAGTGATCAACCACTGTTCCTTCTATGGGGCTCTTGCTCTAGCATCTATGGCGAGAACACAGGCCCCACCCCCTTCCCTTGTAGAGCCATAGAAATATTCTGGCTTGGGGCAGCAGTCCCTTCTTCCCTTGATCATCTCACCCTGTTCCTACACTTACGGGTGTTTCTCCAAACCCTTTCCCAGTTTTATTCCCTTGTTCATTTCAAGAGCTCCAATGCGGTCACCAGCTGAAAGCACCTCCAGGAGGCAGGTTGGAAGGCAGGCACCACGGCAGGTTTTCTGTGATGATGTCACCTAGTAGGGCTTCCGGGGTGCCCACTAGGATGCAGAGATGACCTCCCGCTGCCTTGCAAGCAGTGACACCTCGGGTCCTTTCCGTTGATATGGTGAAAGTTCCCGGGTGGAATGGATCACATGAGGGTTTCTTGTTGCTTTTGGACGGAATGGGGGATATTTTGTTTTGGTTTTTCTGCAGGTTTCATGAAAACGGCCCTTTTCCAAGCCCATTGTTTCTGTCATGGTTTCCATCTGTCCTGAGCAAGTCATTCCTTTGTTATTTAGCATTTCGAACATCTCGGCCATTCAAAGCCCCCATGTTCTCTGCACTGTTTGGCCAGCATAACCTCTAGCATCGATTCAAAGCAAAGAGTTTTAACCTGACGGCATGGAATGTATACATGAGGGTGGGTCCTTCTGCAGATACTCTAATCACTACATTGCTTTTTCTATCAAACTACCCATAAGCCTTTAACCTTTAAAGAAAAATGAAAAAGGTTAGTGTTTGGGGGCCGGGGGAGGACTGACCTCTTCATAAGCCAGTACATCTGAGCTGAGTATGTTTTAATAAACCTTTTGATACTTCTCAAGGCCCTAGTCTCTGCTGTCTCCCCTCCCCACCCCATCCTTGCAAAGCATTGGGGAAAATAAGGCCAATCTGGCCTTCCCTGTGTGGCCCTTCTTGGAGTTTTCCTTAACAGCGAGTGCATTTCCTTGTGTTACCACGCATGGGGAAGAAAACGCATGGCCCCAGAATGCCGCCCCCACCTGACCTCCCCGGAAGCACCCCGCCTCTGCCCAGAGCATGTGCTTGCTTCTAGAGAATCCCGTTCCAGTCATGGTGTGGACTGAAAACGTAAGAGTCCTGGGGAGGGGTGGGAGGGAATGAAGCTAGGACCTGGGGTGGGGGTGGGGGCGGTTGCATGCAGACCTGGTGTTCTGAAAAGAAAGAAATCTTCAAACACCTCGGTCCCGTCCGGTGAAAAACGACAGCATTACACATTCTCGTGCCAGGAAATGGTTACTCACCCCCGCTCTCTGGAGTCCTTTGGAGCTTTCTGATACCATTCACACGATGGAGCAATTCACACGTTCGTTTTCTAAGTTCTTTATTGTCCAAGCATATAAGGTGAGCACAGCACAAATGGCTGCCATGGAAAGTCACGCTTCCCCAACCTAAGAACAGAGCCATCTTTGAGCCATGGGAAGCCTCACTTAATGAGACCTTTACCCCCCTTTTAAATCTGATCTGTTATTGCACTTAGGGTTTTGTTTTATTTTGGCTTTTAAGTTTGAGAGTGGGCTGAACACCTTCATAATGGGGGCGGAGGTGGGAGTGAGGGGAGAAGGGAGAGAGCTGTTCTTTTTCTAATGACTTCACCTGAAAAGTACCAAGAGGCATCTTTGCCAAGACTGTAGCAGCCAGCTGCCCCCCGTGGAGCAAGGTTTAAAGACAAAATTAAATGGCACCTCTCTTTAAGATCTGTTTGTGTAAACAAGACTTGTTTAGGGAAAACGACCTGGAAGGAGAGCATCTGTGATCAAAATCTCTCATTGTAAGCACAAATCGTTCCGTGTCTGGTTATTAACATCGCTTTGGGACTATAACAGCCACTCTTGTCCCCCCTTTTAATAGAAAATTGTCGTTCTAGCCTGGATTTCTCCCCACTGGAGATGGAGGGTGGGAAGAGAGGGGGTCAGCTCTGACAGCTTACAAACTGGGAAGTTCTGTGCATCTCCAGGGTTTCCAGAGTTGAAGATCCGGTTGTTGGAAGTTGGGCACCCAGTGCTTTTTTTTTTTTTTTTTTTTTAGCCCAGATGCCGTCAGGGCCCACTGAACACGGGTGAATTCGGGTGGTGGTCTTGGTTGGCCAAGGCTGAGTTGAACGCCTCGGGCCAGACCCCAAGCTGAAAGGGAGCATTGTGGCTTTTATAATCCAATGATGCAATGATGATACCAGCTTACAGGAGTCCTCAGCAGGTGCTTTTTATTAATTGATGAAGAGCTAAGGCTCATTTTTGATAGATAATATATATTTATTAAATGCATTAATGTGTGTTTTATAATGTAACTTTATCTTCCCCCTGGCTGACTGTTGCATACTTATAAAAAAGAAGTTAAAGAAATTTCAAGACAATCAATATGTACCATACATGACTATATAAATATTACAAATTTAAAAGGTTGTAAAGCATGGGCAGATAGGTTTTATTTTCAAAATGCTGTTCTTAACACAAAAATAAAGGCTTTACTATTTACTTAAGACGTGTGGTAGCTTGTGAAAACAACTCAATGCAACTAACTACTAGGCTTTCGGATCTGCCCTGAGGCTCGGTCTGTGGCATTTTAAATGGGAGAATCTTGGTTAACGGCAAACCACAGAACAAATTAAGATAATAAGCTTATTTACCCATAAAAGCAGAAACTTTCTATATAATATTCTGGGACTCAGACAACAGAAATCCTTTGTTACATCTGTCTGGGTTTAAGTGTCTCATCTTGTTGGGTTTGCAGTAAAAATTAAGGGGTGGTCTCCTTTGGAAATGATCATAAGTATAAGGTCTTTTGTTATAAAAAGAGTGGTCAGTCACTAGGTAAACTTAAAACCAAATTCAGAGGTTGGGGACTTAAATTAGAATTCAGATCTTTGCAAAAGCGGCCAAGAGTGGGAAAACTGGTAATAAGAGCACTTCTGTATCCCTTGGGACTAGAGTTCATTGTACATTTTAACAGCAGCTGGTGTAGAAAGATACTCCTGAGGCACTGAAGAAATAATCTGGATGAATGAATAAAATGTGAGGATAATGCAGAAAGTGAAGACTGGTCCTTTCTTTTCTAAACTATTTGCACTAAAGCTTGTTTGCAGTGAATCCTGTCTTGTACAGAAAAGATTCCATTTTCATATGTTCCAAGTCTTGTTAAAGAAATCACAAGAGAGAAAGCATACTTTGGACATTTTCCTTGCATGAGGTAACTTGTGCTCGAATGGGCAAAGATACATCTTAGCTGTGGTTAAGATGATGGAGTTTTCATTTTGCCTGCAGGTACCACATCGTCCTCCATTTTGCATTTCACTGCAAAGAAAAGAAAGGGAAAGTCAGGATCCATTTACATACATAGACAGGCTTGTCATTGGGAAACCGGAAACTCTGATGTGTGGACAAGGTCAGTTGCACCAAAACCCACTGTGCGCCTGCTATTCATGGTTCCGGCCCCATGGATCCACGGGGAAGAACACAGGCCCATTGTGCTCTAAGGACAGCACCTGAAAGTTCAAAACCACTTCCCTGACTGTTCATGGCCATTCTTAATTCAGTTCAGAAAGAGGTCAGAAGTGTGCTTTGCCGGTCAGGGTACTGAAGGAAGGCAATTTTACTAAAGACGATGACAGATTCCAGGCTCTCCACTCAAACCCATCTGTCACCACACACCCTGTTCTCCAGCCACCCAAAATGGAAAACTCAGGGTATCACTGGGGTCAACGCAAAGGTCAGAAGAAAATCTTTTCTCTTATGTCGTGGTCTGGACCAAGAACCTGATCTCGGTGATTTCCTGTGTCTGCCAAACAGGAAAGTTAGCTCCATATACAGGGCATGGCTCTGTGTGTAAGGGGAATTAATCCCAACAGATAAAAGCCTCTCCCCAGTTAAATATGGAAACCCAGTCCCTTGGTGGGTGCAGTAGGGGTCCTTTTGGAAAGACCCTCTCTTTTAATACATCTTTGCCTGGAGTGTCCAAGTGCTGCTTGCCCATATGTGAATGTCTTGAAAGGTGGTTTGAGCCAGGCCACAGGCTCTGATGATTTGTGGAGAGCATGGTTCTGGTAAAAAGGGTGTTTGAGCTTGTTACTATGTAGGGCTGAGGTTTCAAGTGAACCTGCCCTCGTCCTGACCTCCCAGCAACTAAGGGCATGCACCAGCCAGATGTGGCAAAGAGGTGGGTATGTACATCATCCCATGAAATGCATTTTTTTTGTTTTTGTGTTTTGGGGACAGAGTCTCTCTTTTGTCCAGGCTGGAGTGCAGTAGCAAGATCTCGGCACACTGCAACCTCCCCCTCGCGGGTTCAGGTGATTCTCCTGCCTCATCCTCCCTAGTAGCTATAGGCGTGCACCACCATGCCCTGCTAATTTTTGTAGTTTTAGTAGAGATGGGTTTCCCCATGTTGCCCAGGCTGGTCTCGAACTTCCAGCCTCAAGTGATCCACCCACCTCAGCCTCCCAAAGTGCTGGGGTTACAGGTGTGAGCCACTACGCCTGGCTCTACTGTGGTTATTTTCTGATGGAGGTGGGATGAGTGCCTTCGGCAACACAGACCAGCCCTGCAGTCTTCAAACTGAGGGCAAGGGTTCTTGGTCATGGTTCATTCAAAGGAAATCAGTTTCCAGATCATCAGCTTCCCCTCCTTCTGTCATTCCTGGCCTGGTGTGTAAAAACTCCCCAGGTGTCAAACAAGAAGTCAGTTCAAAATGAGGGCCCTCGTAGTCTCCTTATTTTCTACGTTTGACAACTATCAAATTGTATCATGTATTTATTCGGCTTTGCGTACTACTAATAATCGTATTAGCAACACAAATCAGAAAAAAATATTTTTAATACTTGGAGCCTGTGGTCACAGGACATTTTAAAACATTTTTTCAAGGTATATACCTTTTTTATTCCGTGTATATGGAAGCTCTGTGGGCAACCACAGTGAAAACCCTATGTGCATCTAGACCCTATTAACGATGACATTGACCCTTCATAGTCAAGGATGCGCCACACCTCCCTAAAGACCGTCCCACTATCTCACTGATCCCTGAGATGCTGGTGATTAACAACTCACCAGGGATTGGGGGAGAGTCCTGAGTTGTAGCATCTGCCATTTCTGTAGCCTATTGGAAGCCAGCAGCCCGACAACGTAACAGGGTTGGGCAGCACAGTCAGATGGAGAGGGGCTGCCCTGGATCCTCCCAGGGAGGTACGCAGGTCAACTAGTGCAGCCAGCATCAGGCATAACTTCAGACCTGCAGGTTGGCTCTCTAGGGACAAGTTGGGGATATTAGCAATAGGGGGAAATTGTTAGAAATGCAAATTCAGGGCCTTTCTCCAGGCAGACAGAACCAGACACTGGGGGTGGAGCCCACCCATCTGCATTTTAACAAGGCCTCCAGGTGATTCTGATGGATCAGGCTGGCTCTCTAGGGACACGTTGGGGACATTTGCAATAGGGGGAAATTGTTAGAAATGCAAATTCAGGGCCTTTTTCCAGGCAGACAGAACCAGACACTGGGGGTGGAGCCCACCCATCTGCATTTTAACAAGGCCTCCAGGTGATTCTGATGGATGCTAGTTAAAGTTTGAGACCCCTGATTACTGGTTTTCTACCCTGGCTGCATGGAAGAATCACGTGGTCAGCTTCTGAAATGTACTGGTGCCTGGGTTTCACCCTAGCAATTCTGATGTAATTACCCTGGGGCCCGGGCATCAGTAGCTAGGTAAAGCTCCCGTGTGTTGCTAAGGTTCAGCCAGGGTTGAGACACAGATGGGGCTTAGAATCCCTTTAAAGAAACGTGACTGTAAGACCCTGAGGAGTCCAGAATTCCCCTCAACTTCTAAGCATCATGCTGGCTGCCTGTGAGTCCCACAGGTTAAGCTGCTAGAGAGATAGCTGGCAGACAGGCTGGGCACAGTGGCTCACGCCTATAATCCCAGCACACTGGGAGGCCTAGGCAGGTGGATCACTTGAGGTCAGGAGTTCGAGACCAGCCTGGCCAACATGGTGAAACTCTGTCTACTAAAAATACAAAATTTAGCTGGGTGTGGTGGCAGGCGCCTGTAATCCCAGCTAGTTGGGAGCCTGAGGCAGGAGAATCGCTTGAAGGGAGGCAGAGGTTGCAGTGAGCAAGATCGTGCCACTGCACTCCAGCCTGGGTAACAAAGCAAGACCCTGTCTCAAAAAAAAAAAAAAAAAAAAAAAAGAGAGAGAGAGATAACTGGCAGACAGACAGAGGCTAGAGGCAATTCATAGCTGGAGGGAAGGACTGGCTTCTGGGAGGATTCCCTAGCCCTTGGGTTTTCTTTAGCTTTCTTCAACTGCCTAAAGGAAGAATTCACCTGCAAGCCGTTGTCCTGGTTTTTCATCCAATTCCTGTCCATGCCTTGACAACCTTGTTGCCTACTCCCTATGCGTAGACTTTGCCTGGGAAAAGGCCCCTTAGTATCTCTTTAGATCATCACTCAGAAATCTTGACAGAGGAGAGCAGAAAGGAATGAGCTGGGGACCTTGTTCACGGTGGAGGGCTGAGAGATGTTATCTCGAATAGATGGGCTGGAAATCAAGGTGGGATGTGGAGCCTCCCAGTGGAATTACCTGGGGAGTTTTGAACACCCTTCACAATTAGGTCACCATCTCTGGAGGCACAACCACACTGGAAAACTGCTTGGCGTTACCAAGTGGAACTGAGTCTGACAGTGAATACAAAGGATTCCACTCCTGTATCCCACTGCAGAAACCCTTCCATACGTGTACTAGGAGGATGCTCGTGATAGCAAAAACCTGAAAACAACCCAAATGTCCATCAGCAATTGACTGGATAAACCAGTTGTGGTCTACTTGACCAGTGATTATACAACAGTGAACATGAGCGAGCCACAGCCACACACATCAACGTGAATTAGCTTAAAAACGTTGAAGGAAAGAAGAGAGGCACGGAATGATACATATAGTGTGATTCTATTTATAGCAAATCTAAACGCTGAGAGATGCATAGAAAGGTGAAAAGAGCTCCAAAGAAAAGCAAGAGAACAGCTACCACAATAGTGGGGGAAGTGGCTCCATGGGGGAAGAGCTTTAAAAGTGTTGACAGTGTTCTGTTGTTTGTTTGTTGGTTGGTTTGTTAAATGTTGTAAAGAGGTCTCGCTTTGTTGCCCAGGCTGGAGTGCAGTGGTGCGATCATAGCTCACTGAAGCCTCTGACTCCTGGGCTCAAGCGATCCTCCACAAATGTTTTATTTATTGTTATATGCGTTTTATAGTCACTGTTGTACATATATTTCACCCCCCAAAAGGTAGAAAGAAATAGGTATGTTTGTATATTGCTTGAAATTACAAAGCCAACCAATAAAGGAATGGAAAAGAACGATTTAGCTGTTTTGGGTGGGAAGGGGAGGGATGGAATCTAACCTAACCCTCACCTATCATGGCAGGAAATCAGTAGATCCTATCAAAAATCTTATTACCATAGAAACCTGTTCCAGATACAGAAGTGAGGCCAGAGGAGCAGCTGAAGTTCAAAGTCATTGCCTCTGGGGATGCAGTACTTTGCTAAAAATTAAGCAACAGATAAAATCTCTACTTGGTGGTCTTTCTCGGGTCTTGGCAGAACACAGCCTTGCACAGGTAGGTACTTGATCAGCGGAGGGAGGAAAAGGGGAGGGAAGCAGGGGTGAGGGGCAGGGGAGAAAAGCAAGCCAGGATGCTGTAGGAACGCAGCTTCCACCTTAGCTCAGAGACATCATCGTGGTTGGCTTCCAACACCAACAGACAGATGCCTCGGTGCCCCTATGCTGCCCTTGTCCCTCTCAGCAAGCTGGTGCCCAGCCAGTTCCGGAAGGGCTGAGAGAGTGGAAAATCCCAGAGAGAGATATGCCAGCCCTTCAGCTTCAATTAAAGGCAATGTGACAAGAAGGGCCTTGCATACTAATGAGACTCGGTACATCTTCTTCTCGTGGTCGCCCTTATCCTCTCCTGTTCCTGTGAGTGACAGGATGGAGAACTCAATTCACGGCCCAGAGAAAAACCTCCCAGCCAGCAGCACAGGACAGATAAAGAAGATGCCTAAAGCTCAAGACAGGAAATGTGGGGACCACAGGGTCATCTGGCCTCTCATACAATGTTGTCCAGACAGGGCCTCAGCATAAAAGGATGACCTGGGGTGAAAATATAGATTCCTGGGCCCCACCCCAGACCTTTAGAAACAGAATCTCCAGGAGTGAGGCCTGGGAATCAGTATCCCCCTCCACCTCAGTGCTGTGTATGGGCGTTTTGATCTGGCAAGTTTGGGAAAGGGCAGATTTGGGCAAGTTTGGGAAACAGTGCCTGTTTCCTGAGGGCCTGAGTCAACTGTGAGCCAGGGCTGAGAATGGCACCTGCCTCGTAAGGGCGCTGAGAGAAGCAAAAGAGGCAAGCCGTGCAAAATGCAAAGTGCTCAGCACTGGTTCTGACCCAGAGTTAGGCACTTGATAAATATCAGCTATTATTATTCTCGTTTTTATTGAGACCAGGTCTCGCTCTGTTACCCAGGCTGGAAAGCAGTGGTGCAAATCAGGGCTCACTGCAGTCTCAACCTCCTGGGCTCAAATGGTCCTTCCACTTCAGCCTCCTAAGTATTAATAGCTGGGACCACACACGCACCACCATGCCTGGTTAATTTATTTTTATTTGGGGTTGAGATAGGGTCTCGCTATGTTGCCCAGCCTACTCTCTAACTCCTGGGCTCAAGCAGTCCTCCTGCCTCAGCCTCCCAAGATGATGGGGTCACAGGTGTGAGCCACAGCACCCAGCCAGCTATTGTTATTCTTAGGGCATCTTCTTTGCCCTCAAAGAGCTCACAGTATAGAAGGTGAGGCAGAAAAAATCAACAGGAAATTGTAAGAATCAGGAGATGCTCACACTGCGGAGAGAACTTGCTTCAATAGATGATCATCTGCAACACAGCTATGGACCATAACCGTGCTGGGGCCTGAGATTACAAGGAGGAGACTGGCTCACGCTCTCAAATCAGCAATATCTATGAGAAACCTTAAAATGTTCATCTTTTACTCAATTAGCTCCTGATTTCTAGGATTCCAGGTAAATAATAAAAGCAAACACTTATATGGTACTTATGAAGCCCTTGAGACATACGAAGTCATAGTGAGCTAAGTGCTATTATTTTCCCCAGTTTTACAGGTAGGGAGACTGAAGCAGAGACAGGTTATGTAACTTGCTCAAGGTTGCACTGTGAGCTGTCTGGCTGCTGCTGCTCTTAAAACTCTACAGGGCCAAGATCTCACAATGTCTCCCACCAGGACAGTAAAAATGTCTGCGATTAAAGCAGCAGCAATGATGTTATACAGACAAAGGTGTTCACTTCCGCATCCTCTACCACATAACAGTTTGAGAACAACCTAAATGCCCGACAATCAGGGAATGATTAAGTATCTGATAACCTATAACCTTGATGTGATGAAGCCATTCAAAACATGAAGTTTTGGCAAAGTGTAAAAACAGGGAGAATGTCAGTGGGAAAATACAGTGCTGCACATTTCCTGTAAATTTCCATTATGCAAATTTGAAATTGTTCAATACCAAGTTAATCGTGTCTCCAAGGAGTACGAGGATGGCACAAGGGCATGGAGGCTTCTATCTGTTGGAGATGGAAGCTAAGCGTGATGATGTCTCTAAAACTAAGATGTAAACGGCTCCTTCATTGAATCATCCCTGCCTTCCTTTCTTTTCTTTTCTTTTTTTTTCAGAGACAGGGTGTCACTCTGTTGCCCAGGCTGAAGTACAGGGTGCAATCACAGCTCACTGCAGCCTTGACCTCCTGGGCTCAAGTGATCCTCCTGCCTCAGCCTCCCAAGTGGCTGGGACTACAGATGTGTACCACCATGTCCAGATATTTTTTTTTTTTACTTTTTGTAGAGATGGGGTCTCACTATGTTGTCCAGGCTGGTCTTGAACTGCTGGGCTCAAGTGATCCTACTGTCTCGGCCTCCCGAAGTGCTGAGATTACAGTTATGAGCCACCGCACCCAGCTGCTGCCTTTCTAAGTGGGGCGGGGGGGGGGGAACAGTTTACTTTTAAAAATTTTTATTTTTTTAGAACAAGTGACTCCTATTCCACATCATTTGTGGGTGAGATCTTCATAATACATCTCTTAAATGTAACTGCCTTGTAGAAAATTACATTCATTACCTCCAAAATTACATCTATTGCTCAACTAAGTTATAACCCAGCATCTCAAATACATCTAAAAAAAATAAAAAAATAAAAACCTGAACATAGATGTAATGATTGAAAGGAAACTGGTGAATTTTTGTTTTCCCGAATGCAACTAGGGGAAACTCTTTCTAAAAGAATCACCAGAAAATATACCAGACAAAAGAAAAAAGACCCTCAGGGTAATCAACACCTAAACAGTATTGCTGTAATTACAGCCCAAAGATGGGAGAAAGGCAGGAAGGATGAGAAATGGTGTTGAGTGGCCAGTCAGAAGCTGCAGGGGAAGCTCCCTCATCATCAGATCCAGGGTGGGGTCACAGTGACAAGAGATCCACCCACAGTAGGGGTGACCATTCACAGAAATAATTATGAAATGTTTGCTAGGAAAAGTTTCTGATTAGCAAATTTCTAGGAAAATAACGTTTCCTCCTCAATTTGCTTGCTAACTAAAGGGTACACTTTGGCATCAAGCAGACGCAGTGTTCAAATCCTGGCTCTGCCACTTAATAGCTGGATGATACCCACCTCTGCCCCCAGCCTCAGTTTCCTCATTTGAGCTATAGGTATAATAATCTCCACCTCACAGAGTCCTTACGAAGATTAAAGATGATCCATTCAAAGTGCCTGGCACAGTGTACCAGTGGTACTGGTGGCATCAATACGTGGCACATGAAGAAGGTACTCAACAAATGTGGCTTCCTTTCACCCCAGGTGGACTGCAGGAATATAAGCTGAATTGCTGCTAAGTAGTTCATTTAGCATCTTTTAAAATTCACAAGATGTCACTCATCTGAATGTTACTTATCGTTGCAAACTCAGCTATCAAACACAGCCAAGAACTTGAAAGTAAACAGAAGAAGCCAATGCGGATGTTCCAGAATGTATTCCCCAAACTCACAGCATGGGTGCTCATTCTTTAAACATCATTCTGGCAAGCTGACCTATCAGATATCCCAACAGCAGAAATGAATTTAGGAATGAAATACGGTCCCAATGGCTGTTAGGCACATAAAAAGGTGTGCAACGTCATTAGTCATTAAGGAAATTAAAGCCACGATGAGATAGACAGCACACACCCACCAGAATGGTTAAAATGAAAAAGACTCATCACACTCATTGTTGGTAAAGATGCAGACTGCTCGTGCATCACTGATGGGGATGTAAAATGGTACAGCCACTTTGGAAAATGAGTTGGAAGTATCTTAGAATTAAACATGTTTGCCCTATAACCCAGTAACTCCAAATCCACAGCTGAAGTATCTACATCTGCCAAAAAACAGATCCAGGAGTGTTCAAAGCAGCAGCACTGGGCCAGGCATGCCTATAATCCCAGCACTTTGGGAGGCCAAGGCTAGAGGATGGCTTGAGCCCAGGAGTTCAAGGCTGCAGTGAGCTACGATTGCACCACTGCACTCCAGCTTGGGCAACAGAGTGAGACCCTGTCTCTAAAAATAATAATAAAATCAACAAAGTAGCAGCATTTTTCATAATAGCCAAAAAGTGGATATAACCCAAGAATCCATTAAAAAGTGACTGGATTCACAACTTGTGACAATAATCATACAAAGGAATGCTACAACAGCAACACAGCAATACAAGATCAACCTAGTGCTACCCTCAACAATACAGCTGGATCTCCCAGACATAACGTTCAGCAGAAGACACAGACGCCAGACACAAAGGAGTTCATCCTGTTTTCCAGTTAGGCAGAGAAGAAGCAAAACTACTCTGTGGTGAAAGAAGTCAGAACAGAGTTTACCTCGAGGGAAGGGGACACCGCATGAGGCATGAGGGAGCTGGCGGGGGGCCGCCCATGTTCATTATCTGGATCCAGGCGGTGGTTGGTTTGGATTCACGCAAAGAATTTCACAGAGCACTGCACTGTGGCCAGTGTACCCCACTGTATGTGAGTGCCACCTCAATCACAAAAAATAAAATAGGAACAATGGGGAGGAAGAGAACAGGCACAAAAATGTGTTCACCTTCTTTAGTCAGATCCTCAGTCTTACATACCTGAGGGGGTCCCTATCAACAATACCATAGAATTAATCAGGAAATTTGTACTAGCCAGAGGCTGGACACTAGGCTCAGGGCTTTACACACATTAATCACCTCATACAATCCTCCCAACCACCCTGGGAGGTGGATGCCATCCTCACTTCCATTTTACTCACTGGGAAATTGAGGCTCAGAGACCATAAGCAACGTGCCCAAGTCACAGAGTGAAGTAAATGGCCACACCAAGATTCTGATCTTGGTATTTTTGAGTCCAAAACCCATGGTCTTAACCATCATCTGACACCACCTTGGAGTAAGAATTGTTCCCTAAAATTAGAAAGGCAGGGGAGTGTATGATATATATTACCCAGATTTTATTTTTCCATGAAGAGCAATACATTATAGAAAATTCGAATAATACAGGAAAAAAAGAAAACAAAAATCTATTCTCCTCTCCCCCCAACCAGAAGAACAAATTGTGGAAGACTCCTTTCTACAAAGAAATACATGTTGACATTCAGGGGGTAAATGTCAGTAGCCTGGTAAATTTACCTCCATTTCTTGACAGTACCAGATGCTGTGTTGCATTATTTTTGGGAAAATTAAGCCAACTTGGAAGCCACAAGGCATTCCGGGAGAACGTGACAGCCTTGAATGTGCAGTAACTGCGGCTTTCTGTTGTTGACTTCCAAACAGTTACTAAAGTTAACCCAGAGCAAAGCCTCCTTGAAGGCAGTATTTTAAATGGAAACATTTGGCGCTGGGCGTGGCAACATTGGTTATATTGAGACAGAACCATGGGATTATCAAGGTTTGACCAAGTAAAGGGTCTTGATTCCTGGAAAAAGAGAGATTCAATAAAAGGCTTGTTTTTTTTGTTTGTTTGTTTTTTGAGATGGAGTCTGGCTGTGTCGCCCAGGCTGGAGTGCAGTGGCCGGATCTCAGCTCACTGCAAGCTCCGCCTCCCGGGTTCACACCATCCTCCTGCCTCAGCCTCCCGAGTAGCTGGGACTACAGGCGCCCGCCACCTTGCCCGGCTAATTTTTTGTATCTTTTTAGTAGAGCCAGGGTTTCACCGTGTTAGCCAGGATGGTCTCGATCTCCTGACCTCGTGATCTGCCCGTCTCGGCCTCCCAAAGTGCTGGGATTACAGGCTTGAGCCACCGCGCCCGGCCAAAGGCTTGTTTTTAATAGGTGAAAACTGAGGTCTTGACAGCGGAAGGAAGCCACCAAATCAAACCTAGCAATGGGGCCATCCAGGCACAGCTTAGCTGCTTAGAGCACACCACTTGGGAGAAGGCAGCTCTGGCTTTCAATCCTACTACGATTTACCAACTGGGTGGCCTGAACAAGTCTCTCAACCTCTTGGAAGCCTCAGCTCTCTCATCCATAAAATGAGGATAGGAAAACCTTTCTTTCGGTAGAATTCAAGGATGAAATGAAATGGTACATATTTTATGGCACATAATAAAGATTCAATAAAATTACTATTATTTTTTGAGATGGAGTCTTGCTCTATTGCCCAGGCTGGAGTGCAGTGATGTGATCTCAGCTCACTGCAGCCTCTGCCTCCTAGACTCAGGTGATCCCCCCACCTCAGCCTCCCAAGTAACTGGGTCCACAGGTGTGCACCACCACACCTGGCTAATTTTTTGTGTCCTTGGTAGAGATGGGGTTTCACCATGTTGCTTAGGCTGGTCTCGAACTCCTGAGCTCAAGCGATCCGCCCACCTCAGCCTCCCAAACTGCTGGGATTACAGGCATGAGGCACCGTGTCCAGCTATAAAATTATTTTTTATCACACAAGTAATGCAGCTACTGCAGAAAAACTGGAAAATATAATATTTTAAAACAAATATTTAAGCAGGTTTTCTTTAAATCATTGAGTAAGCCTTAGTTTATGTGTTATTCATATGTGTTTATAGATCTATTCGTATTTTCTTTCTATATCTCAATTTACAAGGGTAACTCCATTTTGCAATTAGCTGAATCACGTTGAGATTGGAGTTTTAGTGCTACAGTTTAAACAGCCACCATCTGGTTGTCCTTCGAAATTCTGTGTCTTCAAAAGCCGAGTGAGTCATGGGTGTGAATGAACACAGACAAACCCTGTCAGCCGTGTCTTATGACTTTTTATTTATCACTGCATTCTCAGCTGCCGCTGCCCAAACGGAACCTTTAGAAATATCCCAGGCATTCTGATTGAGTTTAGGGTATAAACTGTTAGCCAGTTTAGACTGGCAGAAGCTCTGTATATTACATGTTGCCTTTAAGAACAACAGAGACAAACCCTCCAGTTTATTTTTAAACAGCTCCTCTACAAGTGTAACAAATTAATAAACAATTGAGAAATTATTTCAATCTGTACTTAGGGATTGCGAGACAATCTTCACTCATCTTGATGGCTGACTCAGAACCCAGGGCAGATAGGGCTAACATCAAAAAACTCCAGGGAATAAGAAACTAAACTGGCAGGGCATGGTGGCTCACACGTGTAATCCCAGCACTTTGGGAGGCTGAGGCAGGCTGATTGCTTGAGCCCAGGAGTTCGAGACCAGCCTGGGCAACGTGGTGAAAACCTCTACAAAAAATACAAAAATTAGCCGGGCATGGTGATGTGTGTCTGTAGTCCCAGCTACTAGGGAGGCTGAAATGGGAGGATCACTTTAGCCCAGTAGGCAGCAGTTGCAGTGAGCCAAGATTGTGCCCCTGTACTACAATCTGGGGGACAGAGCAAGACCCTGTCTCAAAAACAACAAAACAAAAAACTTCCCATCCCCTTTCTTCATGTTTGGTAAGGTGTTTGTTGTTATTGTTGTTGTTGTTTTTACCAAACATGAAGAAAGGGGATGGGAATTAACATCCTTTGAGTTTCAACTAGAGTTCTTTCTAACAGGAAGCCCCCGGTCCACTGAAAAGAAAACGTGAACATTTTCAACCACTTACTATGATGAGAAATACCTTTATCTACAAACAAAGCTACATTTTTAGAAAAGATCACTGATCTCATCTTTGTCGTTTTTACCCCATAAATGTCTCCTAAATCTGTCCACTTTTGTCTGGTCTCACTGCCACCAGGTCATCCGACCCATCTCCAACCTGCCCTGTACTCATCTTTCCTATAAAGCCCTCTTGATGCTGTGTGGCCCAGCAGAAACTGAGTTCAACTCCGAAGTCTTCAACAAGGCTGGCCAGACACAGTGGTTCACAGCTGTAATCCCAGCACTTTGGGAGGACAAGGTGGGCAGATCACCTGAGGTCAGGAGTTCGAGACCAGGCTGGCCAACATAGTGAAACCCTGTCACTACTAAAAATACAAAAATTAGCCAGGTGTGGTGGCGGGTGCCTGTAATCCCAGCTACTTGGGAGGCTGAAGTGGGAGAATTGCTTGAGCCTGGGAGGTGGAGCTTGCAGTGAGTCGAGATCAAGCCACTGCACTCCAGCCTGGGTGAGAGAGCCAGATCCTATCTCGAAAAAAAAAAAAAAAAAAAAAAAGCAAGCATATGAGTATACAAAACCTTGTACATGAATATTCATAGCAGCATTATTCATAATAGCCAAAAAGTGGAAACAACTCAAATGCCCATCAATTGATTAATGGATAAGTGAGTTGTGATACATCCATACAATGGAATATTACTCAGCCATGCTACAGACTGAGTTATGTCCCTCAAAATTCATATGATGAAGCCTTAACTCCCACCATCTAACTGTATTGGAGATAGGACCTTGAAGGAGGTGATTAAGGTTAAGGGTAGATACCTGATCTGGTAGAACTGGTACCCTTACAAGAAGAGGAAGAGACACCAGAGAGCTCCCTCTCCCATGAGATGACCTGGCAAGAAGGTGGCTGTCCGCAAGCCGGGAAGAGAGCCCTCACTAGAACCTGACCATGCTGGCTCCTTGGTCTCAGACTTACAGTCTCCAGAACTGTGAGAGAACAAATGTCTGTTGTTTAAACTGTCAAGCCTGTGGTATTTTGTTATGGTGGCCTGAGCTGACTAATACAAGCCGTAAAAAGGAATAAAGTACTGACACATGCTACAACATAGATAAACTTTGCAAACATTGTGCTAAGTGAAAGAAGTCAGTCACAAAGGATTACATCATGAATGATTCCATTTATATGAACTGTCCAGACCAGGCAAATCCATAAAGAGACAGAGTAGATTAGTGGTTGTCTGGGGTTGGGAGGAATGGAAGTCTTGGGAGATAATGGCTAAAGGGTGTAGGGGTTCTTTCATGGGTGATGAAAATGTGCTAAAATTCATTTAGTGATAGTTGCAAATTCTGTGACATCTGTACTATCTGTGATATACTAAAAGCCATTGAGTTGTACACTCTGAATTGCATGATATATGAATTATATCTCAATACAACCTTTTTAAAAAGAAAGATGACATTTCAGTAATGGTCATCTCTAGGTGGTGAGACAGAATTATCCACTTTTTTGTTTAGGTTTCTACAAAGAGCAAGTATTACTTCTACAATCAGTTAAGAAGAAAGTTATTTTTAACAATTCTGTTAAAACAAATACCAGCCCTATTCTCCTTGTCGACAAAGCTGATAAAACTTACACCTTTGCAAGAGTCAGATATGGTCTAATGACAAACCCCCCTGGGCCAGGCTTCCCAGTGTTTTATGTTCTTCTCCATACATTATCTCATCTGAGGTTCACAACCTCTCTGTGTCATAAGCAAGGAAAACAACTGTTTTCCTCCTGAATGTTTTCACATCCTGCTTCCTTCCTTAAAGGATTTGAGATAATTTATAATAAAGGATGGTAAATCAAAACAGAAAAAGAAAACAAAGCGTGAAGAGAAATGGGGAATTTACATATGCTAACCATAGCATTTAAGAAGTTGCTATAAATGAGTTTCACATTGAACTCTGAGCATCCTGGCCAACAAGGCAGAAAGGGAAAGTCAGGGAAGAAGGAAACCATTTTAAAGGGAAGCAACATTTTTCTGGCACCATTTGCTGGATGACATTTCACATATGGATTTATTTTTGAAAAGGATTTAATGGATTTTGACCCAAAGAAAAAATTTTACAGAAGATGTTAAAGTACATTAACATGGTTATTTCCCAAAGGTACCTTGGTTTGTGAGCCAAAGACACGCCACCTTGGCAAATTCAGGGAAAATCTAAAACCATGGGAACCAAATTTACAATCTAACTTAGTGGTTTTCATATTTTTAAACAGCCACCATCCATTTAAAAAATACGTTTTACATTGCTTTTACGATGCACAAACACATCTCAAACAAATATTTCTCCAAAAAGTATTTCCCTTACAATAAGCGAAGCATGTTGATATTTTCTCTATATTGTACTTCATTTTTCAAAATGTTTGTGGCAACCCATTAATTGATTTCACCACTCAGTGGGAAAAGACACTGCTCTAAAATGATTCAAAAATGATATGGGGCCGGGTGTGGTGGTTCACACCTGTAATCCCAGCATTTTGGGATACCGTGGTGGGCGGATCACCTGAGGTCAGGAGTTTGAGGCCTGCCTGGCCAACATGGTGAAACCCCATCTCTCCTAAAAATACAAAAATGGGCTGGGCATGGTGGTGGGTGCCTGTAATCTCAGCTACTCAGAAGGCTGAGGCAGGAGAATTGCTTGAACCTGGGAGGTGGAGGTTGCAGTGAGCCGAGATCGTGCCATTGCACTCCAGCTTGGGTGAGAAGAACAAAACTGCATCTCAAAAAAAAAAAAAGAAAAAAAAAAAGATGGCTTACAGTGGTAGACACTGATCATTATTGAGCACCTAATGTTTACGAGGCATTGGACTAAGCATATTCATTACAAGCATTGTCTCATTTGAGAATCCAGCGATGGGGATGCTTTTATTTCCATTGTACAGGTGAAAAAAACTGAAAGCTAGAGGGGTTAAGTAACTTGTCTAAGGTCACATAGCCAGTAAGAATTTGTAGGTGAAATTAGCTCAAGTTGTTGTTGTTTTCACACAAATAAATTTGTCTCTCAGTTGGACCTTCAGGGAGAGTGTTAATTTCATTCCGCAGCTAAAAGATGAGCCATCAGGAAGGTTAAGTGCCGTGCTCAAGGACACACAGCTAGGAAGTTTCCAGTCAGGGTTCCAATGCAGGTCTTGGGACTCCAAGCCTAGGACTCTTTCTACTATTATTAGCTGCTCATCCTGAACAGCTTCAAATGTCACTTTGAAACCTCTTAAGTGACAAGTCTCTGGATGCCACGAGAAGAAAATGAGGGCAATTCCAATGCACGTGGCAACAGTAGGGCTCATGCAAAAGATTCCTTAGTCTCCCCCATCTCCCTCCTACTCAGATCTGGCAAAGTAAGGCATTTTTGAAAAGTTTTCCTAGCCACCAAAGTATTACCAGTGACAGTGAGGTGGGTACCTTTTTTAGATCTCTTGGTACTATTCTGTATTTTTCATAATGAGAATGTATTGCTTTGATATGGGGACAGGTTTTAAATTATTTTTAAAAAGATAATTTAAAAGAGATAATGAGAGTTGAATCTGAAAACTGGCAAGACAATTTAGCTGTTCAGATCCTAAATTTAGATCCTAAGGGTGAACACCATGTGTCGACAGTCTTGGACTGGAGCTCACGGAGAGAAGTGGGGACAATTTGGTGGGCGGGATCATGACTCTTTAAGGCAGGCTCACAGGCATAAAGGAGCATGTGCCTCATGCCCTTGGCAATGCAACCAGAAGTCCTAATGGACTTTGTAGGAAACTGAACACCAACAGATTTCGCTCGAGCATTTGAACTCCATAAATAACATCTGTGCATTGCAGCCTAATGAGGAGAGAGGGAGGACTCTGGAGTCAAGCTGCTTGGTTCTGCTACGTTCTTGCTCTGTGGCCCCAGATGTATTGTTTGATCTCTCTCTGCCTCAGTTTCTTCATCTATACAATGGAGACCATAGTAGTACCTACTTCAAAGGTGTAAAGATTATTTAATTGAGTTACTACTAGTAAAAAGCTTGGGAAAATGCTTGCCTCATAGTAAGTGCACAATGAATGTAAACAAATACTCCTTTTTATTATTTTTAGAAATTATAGATAATCGAAAAAGAAAAATAATCTTTTGCATTTCTGTTTTAGAAAAAAAGGCAAAAATAAATCAACTCAGCAATCGCCTGCATTATAACCACTCAGAGATAATCACTATTAGCATCTAGGGATTATATTCTAATGGACTTTTTGTCTTTATTTATTTAGCTATTATTATTTTTTGAAATGGAGTTTCTCTCTGTCGCCCAGGCTAGAGTGCAATGGCGTGATCTTGGCTCACTGCAACCTCCACCTCCCAGGTTCAAGCGATTCTCCTGCCTCAGCCTTCTAAGTAGCTGAGATTACAGGTGCCTGCCACCACGCCCGGTTAATTTTTGTATTTTTAGTAGAGACGGGGTTTCATCATGTAGGCCAGGCTGGTCTTGAACTCCTGATCTCAGGTGATTCACCCGCCTTGGCCTCCTAAAGTGCTGAGATTACAGGCCGTCTTTATCCATTTATATATTATATGTAAGCATATATCTTCCCTTAATTTTTTTTTTTTTGGAAACAGTTCTGTTTGCTTTATTTTTCTTTTTTTGGAGACAGAGTCTTGCTCTGTCCCCCAGGCTGGAGTGAGTGGTACAATCATAGCTCACTGCAGCCTCTACCTCCTGAGCTTTAAGAGATCCTCCTGCTTCAGTCTCCTGAGCAGCTGGGTCTACAGGCATGCACCACCATACCCAGTTATTTATTTTTTATTTTTTTAGTGGATACAGGGTCTCTTAACATTGCCCAGGCTAGTCTCGAACTCTTCAAGTGACCTTCCCACCTTGGCCTCCCAAAGCACTGGGATTGCAGGTGTGAGCCTCTGTGTCCAGCCTCAGTTCTGTTTACTTGCCCATAGAGTGTTTGGCAAGCTGGTTGATCTGGGAAGGAGGTTACGTAACACAGATCCATTCATTCAACCAACAAGTATTCCTTGACTGTCTACCATGTGCTGGGCCCTGTTCTAGATGCTGAGGATAGAGCAGTGAACAAAATAGGAAAGAAAAGTCCCTGCTGTCAGAGAACTTACATTCTAGTGCAGTCACACAGACAATAATCAAAATGATTCATTAAAATCCTGGGCAATTGGCCAGATGTGGTGGGTCACACCTGTAATTTCAGCACTTTGGGAAGCCAAGGAGAGTGGATCACTTGTGGTCAGGAGTTCGAGACCAGTCTGGCCAACATGGTAAAACCTCATCTCTACTAAAAATACAAAAATTAGCCAGGTGTGGTGGCACATACCTGTAATCCCAGCTACTCGGGAGGCTGAGGCAGGAGGATCACTTGAACCTGGGAGGTGGAGGTTGCAGTGAGCCAAGATCATGCCATTGCACTCCAGCCTGGGTGACAGAGTGAGACCCTATCCCCAAAATAAAAAAATAAATAAATAAATAAATTTTCTCAGTTCTGCCACTTCAAAGCTGTGTGACCAAAGGTGAATGATTTAACCTCTGAGACACAGTTTCCTCCCTTGAAAGATAGGGGCAATAATAGTTTCCTTTTTTTTTTTTTTTTTTTTTTTGCTATGGAGTCTCACTCTGTGGCCCAGGTTGGAGTGCAATGGTGTGATCTTGCCTCACTGCAACCTCTGCCTCCTAGGTTCAAGCAATTCTGTAGCCTCAGCCTCCCGAGTAGCTAGGATTACAGGCGCCCGCCATCATGCCTGGCTAATTTTTGTATTTTTAGTAGAGACAGGGTTTCACCATGTTGGCCAGGCTGGTCTCAAACTCCTAACCTCAAGTGATCTGCCTACCTTGGCCTCCCAAAGTCCTGGGATTACAAGCATGAGCCACTGCTCCCGGTCAGGCAATAATAATTTCTACTCATTCTGTTTGCTGTGAAGATTAGAAATAATATATGCAAAGTGCCTGGCATGTAGTTGGCACTCAATAAATCAGAGCTGCTATGAGGATTGTGGATCTTTGCAGACACCCAACGTTTGGCAGCCACAGGTAGGCAATGCTGTCCTGTAGGCCGGGCCACAGCTTGACAAGGCAGACAGAATTTCACATTGCCCTCCCGGTTAGCTCCAACTTGCATTAGAAAGAGTCATTCTGGATGTGACAGGCCCAAATGTAGTGACAGGAGGAGTCTATGCTTCCTACCTTCTCAAACATGTGATCAAACTTCACAAAAATCTCCTTTAAACCTCCCTACTCTTTTCCTCCAAACTTTCTCAAATTGCCAAATACCAAATTCATGCCTCCCTCTTCTCTGCCTCACACTCTAAACTTCCAGATTTACTCTCTGCCTCCCCCAGTAATCCCACCTCGCTTTCCCCAACAAAAGCCCAGTAGTGAGCAGAATGTTCACCATCTATTGTTCTTGCCTTCAACGTCGAGACCAAACTCCCAAACCTGGCAACAGCCACCAAAACAGCAGCAACAGGTTTTCAAGGTTTAGATTTGCCCAGACAGCAGGTCTCTTGCCTGAGACGCAGGAGATTCTACAGCAAACACCTATGGGATATTCTGTTTTACTGTTATAGAGATTTCCTGATTCAACGATTCAATTTTTCAAAGCGGAAAGCAAGGTCCATGTAGCTGGTAAATTGCAGAGTCAAACAGGAACTCAGATCCCCTGAATTTCAGACCAAAAGAAACTGCATTAGTGAGAAGAGCCTCGCTAAGGAAGATTTTGAATCCAAAGCTATTACTGGGATCTTGTAGCTAATCCATAGTATTAGGGCTTTGCTGATGTGGTTACAACACATTCTCTACTAAGAATAAACCCATGTAATCACTTTTTCTGGCCTCTAGCCTGACACAGCTTATAAATTTTCCCCCAGGAGATTCTAATCTACAGCCAGCATTGAGAACCACTGCTGTACAAAAATATGGAATAAAAACCGGAATAAAAACTTTATTTTTGCTGACAGCTTTAAAAAATATTACTAAAACCAGCCACCAGTTACTGATCATTCACTTTGTGCCAGAGATCTGTTTAATTCCATACATGGCTGTTTTATTTAATCCTCACAGTAGCCCTTTGTGGCAGATCCTAATTGTCCCCACATAACAGAGGAGAAAACATCCTGGTGAGGATTAACAACTTGTCCAGGAACCACACTGATGGTAAAAGGCAGGAGCTCGGTTCTGTCAGACCCTCCAAAGCCAGTATTTTTATTTTATGTTTTTTGGAGACAGGGTCTTACTCTGTTGCCCAGGCTGGAGTACAGCAGTGTGATCATGGCTTTCTGAAGCCTCGACCTCCCAGAACCAAGAGATCCTCTTGCCTCAGCCTCCCAAGTAGCTGGGACCACATACACACACCACCACACCCAGCTAGTTTTCATAATTTTGTAGAGATAGAGTCTCCCTATGTTGCCCTGGCTGGTCTGGAACTCCTGGGCTCTCAAGTGATCCTCCCATCTTGGCCTCTCAAAGTGTTGGTATTACAAGCAAGAGCCACTGCACCTGGCTGCCAATATTCTTAACAATATATATAAACCATATGTTGAATGCTTTGCTTAATTAATAATTATCATTTATTGATCACTTATTATGGGTCACGCACTATTCCAGTTCTTTTAATCCTCACAAAAACTCTATGGTTTGGTTACTAGTATTAGTATTGTCATTATATTGCCAGACAAACTGAGTCACAGAGAGGTTAAACTGAGTCACAGAGCGGTTAAACTGAGTCACAGAGAGGTTAAGCAACCTGCTCGAGGTTGTACAGTGAGAAATGGGAAACTTAACCCAATCTGGTCATGAGCCGTCTAGGGTTTGTAGATTTATCTATATCCTTCAAAAGCATTCTGCATCGGCCAGGCGCGGTGGCTCATGCCTGTACTCCCAGCACTTTGGGAGGCTGGGGTGGGCAGATCACAAGGTCAAGAGATCGAGACCATCCTGGCCAACATGGTGAAACCCCGTCTCTACTAAAAATACAAAATTTAGCCAGGTTTGGTGGCTCGCTCCTGTAGTCCCAGCTACTTGGGAGGCTGAGGCAGGAGAATCACTTGAACCCGGGAAGCGGAGGTTGCAGTGAGCCGAGATCACATCAGAGATGAAGCTCATGAAGTTGGAAGTGGTCATTCGCATAAACTTAAATATAGGATCTTGAACTTTTAGGGCAAATCATTAAGAAAGGAAATCATCTTTTATGTTTAAATCTCAGAACAGTAGGGATCTTCAGGCATTTCAGTAGGACGCTTGTGCCATGTCATAGCTGTGCAGACTTTTGCAAATTTTAAATGAAAAGATATGTGTAAAAGTTGATGTCATCCAAATATCCCCAGACACTGGTGAGTCCTAAAAATGGAATTGATGAAGGCAGTGCCAAGGCATGAAGTCACTAGATGTCTCTTAATCAAATTATTTATTTTGCAGGTTAAAATGGAGAAGGAACTAAGTTTTGAGGGACTATGAAAGAAACAAATGAAAATGACACCTTAGATTTACAGATATATGTCTTCTGAAGGAGTCATGGTCCTATCAAAACAATGACCTCATTTAGAATTATTACTGAGGCATAAGAATTCTCATTTTACAAGTAGAGAAAATGTAGCACAAAGATGACATCACCCATCAAAAGTCCCACAGTGGGTTGGCAGCATTAAGTATAAACTAATATAACATTTTTGGATGACAATATGGTGATCACTGTCTAAATTTAATACGTGTGTGTCCTTTGACCCAGCAATTCCACTTCTAGGAATTTATCCTATAGATATACTTCTACAAGTCTTGGTGCAGTGGCTCACGCCTGTAATTCCAGCCCTTTGAGAGGCCGAGGTAGGTGGATCACCTGAGGTCAGGAGTTCGAGACTAGCCTGGCCAACGTGGCAAAACCCTGTCTCTACTAAAAATATAAAAATTAACCGGGTGTGGTGGCACTTGCCTGTAATCCCAGCTACTTAAGAGGCTGAGGCAGGAGAATTGCTTGAATCCGGGAGGCGGATGTTGCAGTGACCCGAGACTGCGCCACTGCACTCCAGTCTGGGCAACAGAGCAAGACTCTGTCTCAAAAAAAAAAAAAAAAAAAAAAAGAAAAAGAAAAACAAATACTTCTACAAGTAAGCTAGAATATAGCTACACCAATGTTTATGGAGCATGGTTCATAATACAAGCCAACTATCCATTCATAGGAATTGGTTTTATAAAAGTATGGTACAGCTCTATCATTTTTATGGAGCCACTAAAAATAATGGAATAGATCTGTGTGTGCTGGCACGAAACAGATGGCAATGATACATTGTCAAGTGAAGAAAAAACAAGCAAGTTACGGTACAGCATATGTAATATGGTTACATGCTTATAAATATATATATTTATGGTTTTTTTATTTTTTTGAGACAGTCTTGCTCTGTCACCCAGGCTAGAGTGCAGTAGTGCGATCACGGCTCACTTCAACCTCCACCTCCTGGTTCACACAATTCTCATGCCTCAGCCTTCCGAGTAGCTGGGACTACAGGCATGTGCCACCACGCCTGGCTAATTTTTTTGTATTTTTAATAGAGACGGAGTTTCACCATGTTGGCCAGGCTGATCTCGAACTCCTGGCCTCAAGTGATCCACCTGCCTCGGCCTCCCAAAGTGCTGGGGCTATGGGTGTGAGCCACCGTGCCTGGCCTATATTTATTTGCATGTTGATAGATGAATGGGAAAACTATGGGCTGATATACTCAACAGTGATTGTCTTTGGAAAATACATCACTAAAACTTGACCTTTTTTGTTAGATGACAGACTGTTGGTCACAAAGGTTCTCAACTAATGCTAGAACCCACTTCCTGAGCCACAGGCTAGAGTGTTCCCTGTACCCAGGTTCTCTCTCTGGTGGCCAAACCCTTCTCTGCTCCTCAAATGTAGATGGACAGAGGATTTGGAAGGAGGGAGAAAAGAATATCCTTATGCTGATTCACTTAACCCTGGTTTCTTGCTTTAGTGAAAAGATCTTCCCAAAACACTCATGTATATCCTGCAGCCTTTGAATGGTGCTCTCAGCCTCCTCTACCACCAAGCCTCCCCTGTACTTGTGGTCTGTGGGCACTTCAGTGTCAGGGTGCAGGTTGGGAGGCATGGCCAGACACTGCCTGCTGTCCAGCCTGTGGGTCCTTAGTTACCATGCTGGGAAGCTTTGCAGTGGACCACTGCGGCCTATTGGGCACTTGGGTTACAGAACAGCATGGCCTGGGATGGCCCTAGCCTCTTTGGTATCAAGTAGATTCGGGTTCAAATCCCTGGTCTCTGGCCTGACTGGCTACGTGGACTTGTGCAAGCCGTGTATCCTCCCAGCTCCGGTTTCCTCATCTGTACGATGGAGATAATCTCACCTCTCTATCAGGTGTGAGGACTACATGGAAACATAAGGTGCTTAGTGTAGTGTCTGGCACATGGTATAAGCTCCATCGCTCTTAGCTACTCCCTAGTTGCAGACATCCTTCTCTGCTCTTGGCAGTGCATCCAATTACATGGGCTAGGAAGGAAAGAACTAAGTTCCAGCATACCTTATTTATTTATTTATTTTGAGACGAGGTCTTGCTCATTGCCCAGGCTGGAGTGCAGTGGTGCAGTCACAGCTCACTGCAGCCTCGTGTTCCTAGGCTCAAGCAATCCTCCCACCTCAGCTTCCTGAGTAGCTGGGACTACAGGAGTGCGCTACCACGCCTGGCTAATTTTATTTTTTGTAGAGACGGGGTCTCATTGTGCTGCCCAGACTGGTCTCAAACTCCTAGGCTCAGGCAATTTTCCTGCCTTGGCCTTCCAAAGTGCTAGGATTACAGCCACGACCCCAGCCTTCAGCATAGCCTGAGGTCACAAGCAGGTGGGGTGGCTAAGATGAGGTGTTCATCTTAAGAACAGCCTTTAAACCACAGGGAAATCCTAATCACTAGGATTTGTCATTGTAATCTAAATTAAAATTAGGGAAAAGAACTTTCTCCCATCTCCACCCTCTACTCCCGGCTTTCATGTTTTCCCTCTAGAAGGAAATATTGCTCTAAGAAACTTACTATATTCGGGAATAAAATGGTGTTCAGTATGTTATACAGTGTCCTCTTTATGAAAGAAAAATCAAATCTCAGCTCCAGGAATGTGTGCTTCCAAGAAACTTACTTAATCTTGAGGACACAATAAACCATTAATGATCCTATTTCCTTTATTGTTGTGGCTTCCAGGAAGCTCAGAGCCATATTTCTATTTATTATAGGAACATTTTTGAGGCCATGATGCATATTGTATAATGTATTAGGGAAGTTCTGAGTATTTCTTGAACAAATGGTTTGTCTTTTTTCTTATGGACACTGTGAATTTATGTAATAGATTCTATTTCCATCTTTACTTTGGCACGTTTTCCTAAGAAACTTCTACGTTGGTCAAAGGGTACAAACTTTCAGTTATAAGATGAATAAGTTCTGGGGATCTAATGAAAAGTATGGTAACTACAGTTAATAATACTGAATTGTTTATTTAAAAATTGATGAGAGAGCAGATTTTAAGTGTCCTCACCACACACATACACACACACAAATCGTAACTATGGGTGATGGATGTGTTCATTAATTTGATCATAGTAATAATTACACAGTGTGTATGATACGGTTTGGCTCTGTGTCCCCACCCAAATTCATCTTGAATTGTAATCCCCACTGGCGGGGGGTGACTGGATCATGGGGGAGACTTCCACCATACTGTTCTTATGATAGTGAGTGAGTTCTCATGAGATCTGATGGTTTATGTTTGACAGTTCCCCCCTCACTCTCTCTCTCTCCTGCTGCCATATAAGACGTGTCTTGCTTCCCTTTTGCCTTCCGCCATGATTGTAAGTTTCCTGAGACCTCCCCAGCTGTGCAGAACTATGAGTGCATTAAACCTCTTTTCTTTATAAATAACCCAGTCTCAGGTATTCTTTATAGCAGTGTGAAAACGGACTAATACAGTGTACAAATAATCATGCTGCACACCTTGAATATATATAATTTTTATTTGTCAGCATAGGCCTTGAAATTAAGTATTTTACTTACAGCACTGAGTGGCTTTATTTTTTTCCCTAACCTTAATTATTCCTTAATTACCACCTTTACCTAAAAATATCATATTGCGTGTATTTCTGTAACTACTAAAAACCACTCTTGGAATGAAGTAGGAAATAAACAGTTAAGCAAACAAAAAGTAGACAATTCATTTCCTTTGACAGATCAACCAATCTCTCCCTCCAAGTCTCTGCCTTTTCTTCAAAACATTAAGTGATAGTTATTTAGAGATTATTTCTGCATATGTAAAGAATACGCACACAAACACATATATGGTAAATTTATCTGATTATATATATGATGTATATATATGTGTGTGCATATATATATACACACACACATATGTAATTTAATCTGATGTTATGGGAATAATTTCTATGATTTCTTTCTCCCTGCTCATACTAGATGTCCAAATAAAATATGGATATTCAATTACAAAGCACATTTGAAAACAAATACTATGTGAGGCTAAAAATATGCTATTAATCGAGACACGATTTTTTTTACTACATCTCAAAAATGACTTGGGCGTCTTATTTTAAACTACATTGGCTGAAATTCTTACCATACACATTTTAAAATAATTCCTGCATCTGTCCTGATGGATAGAGACTTGAAGATAACTTCATACCACTTCCGTCCTAGAAGAAAATACTGTTTGGGACAGGCAGCCTCTGACTCACTGTAACGTGAGACGGGCTATATATGACCATGATTCCACCACCCCGACAGCTGATGTGACTCTCCCTCAGACCTCCTGTCTGCCCAAGGTTGCTCTAAGCTATGAACTTGGTAAAATCTATTTGTATTGTAAATGCCGGAGCACAATGTGGATAAAATGGCAACACCTTAAAAAGATACGCCTGTCTCCTGGATTTGTACATAGATGAGCTTTTTTTTTTTTAAATGAAGTTGAAAAACCATTTTCATTTGCAATCACCCCACTATTTTTTATTGCAAGTCTAAAAGAGAACTAGCATGCGCTTAACATCCGCTTTCAAACTGCTTCACTGGAAGCCTTTGAGGTCTAATTGAGGGGTCACGTTGGCTGGGAGATTTATTTTGTAACCCCCCACACTATCCAGATTCATAAGGTTTAAAATAGGAAGTAACTCTAGCGCATGAGCTTAATGAAATGATTCAACTCGGCGACAGTTAAAGGGAACAAGAAGTTCTGCTTCGCTTGATGTGCAGCAGGTTGTATTCGCTTCTCATAATTCTGCCCCTAGCTGGAGGCTTCAGTCCATGAAAACATAAACAGCAAGCACCCTGAGGCCCAGATAGGAAATTGAACAGGTCATAGGTCATGTTCCAGAAGATTCCAGAGAAGTTGGGTCTGAGGGCAGAACCTAAAAGAATGTCTTAACTCTCTGCATCTGTTCTCCAGGATGTGTTAGAACACTGGACAGAGACAGGGAAGTCCTGGACCCAGTCCCAGGCTCTCCTCTGCTGTGTGACCTTGCGCAAGTCACTCAATCTTGCTGGAACTCAATTTCTTCATATGTAAAATGAAGCCCAGAGCTTCATCCCCTAAATATGTACAGACTACCTGCTCTGTGCCAGGCTCATGATGAATAAGACAAACACGGTCCCTACATGAAAGCCCATGGAGCTTGGAGTCTATTGGAAGAAATCAACACAAATATTTTAATAATACTATCATGACAATAACTCACATTTATGGGAACCATATGCCAGGACTTGTTCTAAAGATCATCATCTCTTATAATTTTATAATAACATCTGTATGAGATAGACACTATTATTACTATCTCATTACCATTTTGCACAAGGGAAAACTGAGGCCTCATGAAGTTCACTAGATCAGGGTTACATGGATAGAAGTGGTACTCAGGATTCCAAGGGCAGGTCTGGCCAACTCCAAAGCCGGGTCCTTTATCTGTCCTTCCTGCTGTCTTGACTTCCTTCTTAACTGATGACAGACCTGGGGACAGACTTTAGAATTGGCTTGTTTGCCCAAAGACCATTTCACGGTCTCAGCGTAAATAGGAACCTATCCATGGGTTCACACTGGGGTATTTACCGAAGAGGTGTTTCTTGTTTGGAAAGCACAGTTCACTCCTTCTGGAGCCCTTGGAAGGTGGCACGGGAAGCCAACAGCAGATGGTGGAAGTGGAATTGCTTCCACCAGCCCCTCCAGCCCCTCTGCTGCGGACTGGATAACGGCATGAACTCCAGGTCTATTCTCCCTGCTCCAGAGCGAGCCCAGTCAGTCAATCAACCAACCGCAAATCAACTCCAAAGAATACAGACCAACAGAAAGAAACAGGCATGCTGCACTTTCCTCGACCTTTAAACTGATTATAGCCCTGATTGCCTTCCAGTTTTGAAGCCAAATGAAACTGCAGTTGTGCATGGAACAGAGGCCAGTGCTGAGCCAGCCAAACAGTAATAGCTCAAGCTGCTTCTTTATAAGGGCAGCTTAGACTGACAATTTGATGTGCTCCTACTCTGCACCAGGAACTTTCTGTTTATTGACTCGTTTAAAACTCACAGCTCCATTCATTCATTCATTCATTCATTCATTTGTTCACTTGATATTTATCTGCCACTCACTTTGTACCAGGCACTGTACTAGGAGATAAACCAGGCAGACACATCACATCAGGAGGTACCATGATGTCAATGTGTCCTATTATTTCATGTAGGTTACATGCTAGTGGGGAAGACAATTGTCCAGTAAATAAATTTAGGTTGGTGCAAAAGTAATTGCATTTAATGTCATTATTTTTAATGGCAAAAACCGCAATTATTTTTGCACCAACCTAATAGCAGCTGTACAGTCAAGCATCAGCAGGACTTGTCCAGAGCTGAGAGTACAGGCCCAAAGGACTCCACATTTAAAGAAAGCACAAAGCAACTGGGCATCTCGCATCTCCTTAGGTTCTCCATCCTGGCTGAGCAATAGGCACAGTGGCTGATGCCCGTAATCCCAGCACTTTGGGAGGCCGAGGAAGGAAGATCACTTGAGGTCAGGAGTTCAGGACCAGCCTGGCCAACATGGTGAAACCCCGTCTCTGCGAAAAATATGAAAATTAGCTGGGCATGGTGGCAAATGCCTGTAATCCCACCTACTTGGGAAGCTGAGGCATGAGAATCGCTTGAACCCCAGAGGTGGAGGTTACAGTGAGCCAAGATTATGCCACTGCACTCCAGCCTGGGTGACAGAGCGAGATCCTGTCTCAGAAAAAAAAAAAAAAAGAAAAGGAATAGAAAGTACAGAGTCCCAAGGTGAAGAAGGCATTGGCAAATTGCAAGAACAGAAAAGAGACTAGAGGGGCTGCAGTCCACTGAAGGAGGATGGGGACAGGGTAGGATGGGGAGGTTAGAGGACCCAAGGCATGATGGCCTATGGCCTGCTGAGGGATGTATGACTATTTTTTGTAGTTTCTCATAATCATAATCATAAAGTACTATGTGCTTATCTAAAAGATTCCAACAGTGTGGTTCCACCCCTCTGGTCCAAATTCTCAAAGGTAACTACCAATAATTTTTTTCCAGACTGTTTAGCATCTCTGTGGTTCCGTGCATATATATACACATTTATTTATTTATTTATTTATTTATTTATTTATTTATTTATTTATTTTTTGAGACAGAGTCTGGCTGCGTTGCCTAGGCTAGAGTGCAGTAGCACGATCTCGGCTCACTGCAACCTCTGCCTTCTGGGTTCAAGTAGCTGGGATTATAGGTGCCCACCACAAAGCCTGGAAAATTTTTGTATTTTTAGTAGAGACAGGGTTTCACTATGTTGGCCAGGCTGGTCTTGAATTTCTGACTTGAGGTGATCCACCTGCCTCAGGCTTCCAAAGTCCTAGTATTACAGACCATGCATATATTTTTTATATGAATAAAATCTTATAGTTCTGCAATTTAATTTTCTCCACTTGAAAACATATCAGGCCAGGCGCGGTGGCTCACACCTGTAATCCCAGTACTTTGGGAGGCTGAGGCGGGCAGATCACCTGAGGTCAGGAGTTTGAGACTAGCCTGGCCAATATGGATGGTGAAACTCCATCTCTACTAAAAGTACAAAAATTAGCCAGGCATGGTGGCAGGTGCCTGTAATCCCACCTACTTGGGAGGCTGAGGCAGGCGAATTGCTTGACTCTGGGAGGCAGAGGTTGCAGTGAGCCAAGATCGAGCCACTGCACTCCTCCAGCTTGAGCCACAGAGCGAGACTCCATCTCAAAAAAAAAAAAAAAAAAAAAAAAAAAAAAGAACATATCAGCCAGGCGCGCTGGCTCATGCCTGTAATCCCAGCACTTTGGGAGGCTGAGGTGGGCAGATCACTTGAGGTCAGGAGTTCAAGACTAGCCTGGCCAACATGGTGAAACCCTGTCTCTACTAAAAATACAAAAATTACCCAGGCATGATGGAGCATGCCTGTAATCCCAGGTACTCAGAAGGCTGAGGCTGGAGAATCATTTGAACCCAGAAGGCGGAGGTTGCAGTGAACCGAGATCGCACCACTGCACTCCAGCCTGGGCAAACTGAGTGAGACTCTGTCTCAAAAAAAAAAAAAAAAAAAAAAGAAGAAGATATTGGCTCATGAAATTATGGAGACTGAGAAGTCCCACAATCTGCCATTTGTAAGCCAGAGACCCAGGAAGTCCAGAGAACCAATAGTGTAGATTCTTGCCTGGGTTTGAAGGCCTGCGAGCCAGGAGCAGAAGGGCAGGAGAGATCAAGGCCCCAGCTCACATGGCCAGGCAGAGTTCATGCAACCTTCCTCTACTTTTTTGTTCTATTTAGGCCCTTGACAGATTGGATGAAGCCCAGTGGGGAGGTTCATCTGCTTTATTCAGTCAATCAAATCAAATGCTAATCTCTCTGGAAACACCTTGACAGACAGACCTAGAAATAATGTTTAATCTGGGCATCTCACAGCCTAGTAAAGTTGACACATAAAATTAGCCATCACAAAAGGGGAGAAGACAAGCATAAAATACCATTTGAGTTCAGACACACAATCAACAACTTAGAAGAATAACTATAACTATCCATCATACTGATAGACACTGTGTTTCCAAAATAATGGGTTATTCTTGATGTCTTGTAGCTTCAAAAATAGAAACCTGCAGACACAGGGAGACATTGAATTTGTCCCTGTGGGAGAGAAATAGCCCTGTAAATTATATCACATCACCTCTGTCATTGCACAGCAGAATCTTAATATGCAGCCACTTCCCCCATGCACAAGCTGAGTTCCATGCAGACAAGGACCTTACAAAACCTCAGAGGGCCTCCTTCTTGAGCCTGGAATAAGAATCAGGCTTTTCTTGAATGAACTAAGGACTGTGAATCCAGCAACTTACCTTTTTGTTCTTGCTTGGCCCAGAAAATTTTGACTCGCTGGTGAATGTGCTTGGCCTCGCGCAGTTTCTTCTGCCACTGACGCAGCTCTTGAATCTCAGGATCACAGCGAACCTGGAAAATCCCAGTAAAACTTCAGTCCCTTTTCAACATACTTCTGTACACGAGCTTATTAACCCTGCATGGAAAATCCTTTACAAACCAATTGGATGTACTTTTGATTCTCAATGAATCATCGTCCTAAATGAATTATTGACACTCCTAGAGCTTACATCATATTTGAGCATAAATGAGGTTGTGTGAAGATTTGCTATAGTAACAGTAGGTTAAGAATGAGCAGGTCTGTGCTGTCCAATAGAAAGATAATGCAGCCACCACATTTGTAACTTTAAACTTCCTAGCTGGCATCTCATTTTAAAAAGTAAAAGCAAGCAGATAAGATTATTTTTAAGAATGTATTTCACAGCCGGGCGCGGTGGCTCAAGCCTGTAATCCCAGCACTTTGGGAGGCTGAGACGGGCAGATCACGAGGTCAGGAGATCGAGACCATCCTGGCTAACACAGTGAAACCCCGTCTCTACTAAAAAAATACAAAAATCTAGCCGGGCGAGGTGGCAGGCGCCTGTAGTCCCAGTTACTCAGGAGGCTGAGGCAGGAGAATGACGTGAACCTGGGAGGCGGAGCTTGCAGTGAGCTGAGATCCGGCCACTGCACTCCAGCCTGGGCAACAGAGCCAGACTCCATCTCAAAAAAAAAAAAAAAGAATGTATTTCACTTGGCCAGGCATGGTGGCTTATGCCTGTAATCCCAGCACTTTGGGAGGCCGAGGCTGACAGATCACCTGAGGTCAGGAGTTCGAGACCAGTCTGGCCAACATGGTAAAACCCCCTCTCTACTAAAAGTACAAAAATTAGCTAAGCACGGTGGCAGGTGCCTGTAATACCAGCTACTTGGGAGGCTGAGGCAAGAGAATCACTTGAACCCAGGAGGTGGAGGTTGCAATGAACCGAGATCGCGCCATTGCACTCCAGCCTGAACAAACAAACAAGAATATATCTCACGTAACCTAAAACATTCAAAATCTTATTCCTTCAACATGTAATTAATATAAAAAATTATTATTATTATTATTTTTTTTGAGACGGAGTCTCGCTCTGTCGCCCAGGCTGGAGTGCAGTGGCTGGATCTCAGCTCACTGCAAGCTCCGCCTCCCGGGTTCCCGCCATTCTCCTGCCTCAGCCTCCCGAGTAGCTGGGACTACAGGCGCCCACAACCGCGCCCGGCTAATTTTTTGTATTTTTAGTAGAGACGAGGTTTCACCGTGGTCTCGATCTCCTGACCTTGTGATCCGCCCGCCTCGGCCTCCCAAAGTGCTGGGATTACAGGTGTGAGCCACCGCGCCCGGCCTAAAAAATTATTATGCAGGGCATGGTGACTCATGCCTGTAAATCCCAGTACTATGAGAGGCCAAGGTAGGAGGATTGCTCAAGCCCAGGTGTTCAAGACCAGCCTGGGCAACATAGCAAGGCGTCATCTCTATAAAAAATAAACAAAATTAGCTGGTGGTGGTGAACGCCTGTAGTTCCAGCTACTCAGGAGGCTGAGATAGCAGGATTGCTCAAGCCTGGGAGGTTGCGGCTAAGGTGAGCCAAGACTGTGCCACTGCACTCCAGCCTGGGTGACAGAGTGAGATCCTGTCTCAAAAAAATAAAAATACAAAATTTATGAGTTATCTTACTTTCTGTTTTGCATGCTAAAGTCTTCAACACTGTGTGTTTTTGCACTTAAAACATACTTCATTGGCTGGGCGTGGTGGCTCACGCCTGTAATTGCAGCACTTTGGGAGGCCGAGGCAGGTGGATCACGAGGTCAGGAGATCAAGACCAACCTGGCTAACATAGTGAAACCCTGTCTCTACTAAAAATACAAAAAATTAGCCAGGCGTGCTGGTGGACACCTGTAGTCCCAGCTACTGGGAGGCTGAGGCCTCCAGTAGGAGAGGAGAATGGCGTGAACCCGGGAGGCGGAGCTTGCAGTGAGCCGAGATCGCACCACTGCACTCCAGCCTGGGAGACAGCGAGACTCCATCTCAAAAAAACAAAACAAAACAAAACAAAAAACTTCATTTCAAGTGTTCAACAGACACATGTAGCTGGTGGTTACTACATAGAACAGCACAGTTCTAGGCTCACCACAGTTAATGTATTAACCACAGTTCTGTGTAACACTGACTGCTTACTTCATACCAACTTTAGCGCTAGATGTTGAAATTAAAGAGATGAATAATAGTAATTGTAACAATAATTATTTTTATTTTTATTATAGCTCATATTTATTGAGCATTTATCTCCCAGGCATGGTTTGAAGTATCTTACAAATTTTATTTCATAGAGATAGAGTCTTGCCATGTTGCCCAGGCTGGTCTCAAACTCCTGGGCTCAAGCCTTGGCCTCCAAAAGTGCTGGGATTACGGGTGACAGCCACTGTGCCTGGCCAAATATTTTACAATTTTTTTTTTTTTTTTTGATACGGAGTTTTCGCTCTTGCTGCCCAGGCAGGAGTGCAGTGGTGCAATCTCAGCTCACTGCAATCTCCACCTCCCAGATTCAAGCAATTCTCCTGCCTCAGCCTCCCAAGTAGCTGGAATTACAGGTGTGCGCCACCAGGCCTGGCTAATTTTGTATTTTTAGTAGAGACAGGGTTTCATCATGTTGGTCAGGCTGGTCTCAAACTCCTGACCTCAAGTGAACCATCTGCCTTGGCCTCCCAAAGTGCTGGGATTACAGGTATGAGCCACTGCTCCCGGCCTATTTTACAAATTTGAATCACTAAGCCACACGGATAAGGCAGGATTGGTTATCCCCATGTTACAGATGAGATAACTGAGTTTTAGTGGCTTGCCAAGTCGTATTGGAAATGGTGGAGCTGCAATTAAAACTTGAATGGGGCTGGGCGCGGTGGCTCACGCCTGTAATCCCAGCACTTTGGGAGGCTGAGGCGGGCGGATCACAAGGTCAGGAAATCGAGACCACGGTGAAACCCCGTCTCTACTAAAAATACAGAAAATTAGCCGGGCGCGGTAGCGGGTGCCTGTAGTCCCAGCTACTCAGGAGGCTGAGGCAGGAGAATGGTGTGAACCCAGGAGGCGGAGCTTGCAGTGAGCAGAGATTGCACCACTGCACTCCAGCCTGGGGGACAGAGCTAGACTCCATCTCAAAAAAAAAAAAAAACAACCAAAAAAAAACTTGAATGGATTGATTCCAGCTGCCCTTGAGAAACTTCAAGTGTAGGAGGAGACACAGGAATAAGATCAGTAAGGTATGGTAAGAGTAGGGAAATTGGTGAGTGCAAGGGAAAACAGAGGGGGCATCCAACCCAGCCTTGGACAGGTCAGAAAACCCCTGGGCTGTTTTGAAGGATGAACTAGAGTTTACCATGGGAAGAAGGGATGGAGTGTAATGGTGTTCCTCGGAGGGATACTGGCCTCTGCAAAAGGTGCAGAAGGGTGAAACAGTCTTGGATGATCCAGGAACTCCAAGGCGACAAAGTAACAAAGGGCTCAGAAAGGCCCCAGCCACTCACATCCTTCCTCTTCCTGATTCATCTTTCTACCTCTTCACTTGCCAGAGGAGCTGCATCTCACAAAGCAGATTCCAAGACTGGAAGGGAGTGATTTTATATATGTGGAAGTGTGTCAACTTTATCTTGAAAGATAAGTTAAAGTCACAAAAGAATGCTGCGAGACATACCAAGAAATGAGATCCAACATTTTCCAAAGAAGTCCCTGACTCAGCTCTCTAGATTAACTATTCAATAGGGCTACTTTGGGGGTTCCCCTTATTTCGGGGGTCCCCAACCCCTGCAGCCACAGCCACAGGCTAGTACTGGTCCATGGCCTCTTAGGAACCAGGCAGTACAACAGAAGATGAGTGGCGAGTGAGCAGTGAAGCTTCATCTGTATCTGCAGCCACTCCCTATTGCTCACATTACCACCCGAGCTCCACCTCCTGTCAGATCAGTGGCAGCATTAGATTCTCATAGGAGCATGAACCTTATTGTGAACTGCATATGTGAGGGATCTAGGCTGCGTGCTCCTTATGAGAATCTAACTAATGCCTCATGATCTGTCACCATCTCCCATCACCCCCCAGATGGGACCACTTAGTTGCAGGAAAACAAGCTCAGGGTTGCCACTGATTCTACATGATGGTGAGTTGTATAATTACTTCATTACATATTATAATGTAATAATAATAGAAATAAAGTACACAATAAATGTAATGTGCTTGTATCATCCCAAAACCATCCCCCTACCCCAGTCCCCCATCGATGGAAAAACTGTTTTCCATGAAACTGGTCCCTGGTGCCAAAAAGGTTGGGGACCACTGTCTTAATCAGTTTATTTATTTATTTATTTTATTTTATTTTTTTAAGAGGGAGTCTCATTTTGCTGCCTAGGCTGGAGTGCAGTGGTGCGATCTCACCTCACTGCAACCTCTGCCTCCTGGGTTCAAGCAATTCTCCTGCCTCAGCCTCACGAGTAGCTGGGATTACAGGCATGCACCACCACATCTGACTAATTTTTGTTGTTTTAGTAGAGACTGGGTTTTGCCATGTTGGCCAGGCTGGTCTCGAACTCCTCACCTCACGTGGTCTGTCCACCTCGGCCTCCCGAAGTGCTGGCATTACAGTCGTGAGCCACTGCGCCCGCCCAGCTCCATTCATTTTAAATGAGGCAGTAGCTGTGGATTCTGGAGGAACAGTTGCCTGAACTGGAATGAGCATGTAGAACTGGGGCAGTCACATTCCACATGCCCAGGTCAGTGCTTCCCTCTCTAGGCCATGGTCCCTTCCTGTCTCTCCAGGGACCCCAGGTGCCCAGAAGGGTGGCCTCCTTGCTCCTCCTCTCTTCTTAAAGTCACAACTCAGACCTACTGGTCTGATAGTCAGGAACTACTGTCTCTCCTGCTGGGAGGGATGCAGGGCAAACTGAGGCAGAAATAGTAATCTGCCAGGCCTGCAGGACCCAGCATTTAAGAGAAACTGGTGAAGGGAGCGCAGGGTGAGGACAGACCAGAGAGCCAGGCTTGTCTAAGGGGATCAGCTGCTCCCCAGCTCTGCTGACATGGGGATGCCACCAAGCCAGAGCTCGATCTCTTGCTTTTTCAGATCACCGCTGGATCTTGGGACTTCCTATCTTGGTCCCTGGGCTTCCTACCATGGTCACTGCTATCCTTTGAGGGTGCCCAAGTCTGGGCTACCAAGTTTCAACTTGCTCGAGTCACCCACACATCCACCATCTTAGGACACAAACACAGTCCCCAAAGAGCAAGATTGAGCCAGGTTTCACCACCAGCTACCTCCCAGCCCCAGAACTACCATTCCCTCTCGTCTCTCCCCTACTGATAGAGGGGCCACCTCTTCCGACTCTCTTAATAATTTTACATCAAAGAGCCTTGTTTTCCTTTCCTTCCACTGAAATTTTATCAGATTCACAAGTAACCTCAGTGATTTTTTTAAAATTTGGTCAAATACACATAGCATAAACTGTACCATTTTAATCCTTCTAAAGTATACAGTTCAGTAGCATTAAGTTACACTTACAATGTTATGTGACCATCACCATTCTCTCGTTGCAACACATTTTCATCAGGCCAAAAGGAAATCCCAGATTCTTTAAGCAGTGAATTCCCATTCTCCCCTCTCCCTACCCCAGCCAGCCATAGCCTCTCTGTGTCTTTATATCCACATTCTCTCTGGATTTGCCTATTCTGGATATTTCCTACAAACGGAATCATATAATCATGTGTCCTTTGTGTCTGGATTCTTCCAGTCAGCATATATTTTAAGGTTTATCCAGATTGCAGCATGTATCAGTACTTCATTCCTGAATAATATCTATCATATAGGTATGCCACATTTATTTTTATCCATTCATCACTTAATGTAACATTTGTTTTGCTTTTTTTTTTTTGAGACTCTGTCACCCAGGCTGGAAGGCAGTGGTGCCATCTCAGCTCACTGCAACCTCCGCCTCCCTGGTTCAAGCAATTCTCCTGCCTCAGCCTCCCGAGTAGCTGGGATTACAGGCACTTGCCACCACGCCCAACTGATTTTTGTGTTTTTAGTAGAGACAGGGGTTTCACCATGTTGGCCAGTTGCTCTCGAACCCCCGACCTTGCCTTGTGATCCACCTGCCTTGGCCTCCCAAAGTGCTGGGATTACAGGTGTGAGCCACTGCCCGGCCTTTTTTTTTTTTTTTTTTTTTTTGAGACAGGGTCTCATTCTGTCGCCCAGATTGTAATGCAGTGATGCATGATCTTGGCTCACTGCAACCTCCACCTCCCAGGGTCAAGCAATTCTCTCACCTCAGCTGGGACTACAGGCACGCCACTGCACCCAGCTAATTTTTTAATTTTTTGCTTTTGTAGAGACAAAGTTTCACTATACTACCTAGGCTGGTCTCAAACTCCTGCATTCAAGCAATCCTCCTATCTCAGCCTCCCAAAGTACCTGGATTACAGGTGTGAGCCACCGAGTCCAGCACTTAATGGAACATTTGAGTTGTTTCTACCTTTTGGCTATTGGGAACAGGGCTGCTATGAACATTTGCGTATGAGTTTTTATTTGTTTGTTTATTTATTTATTGAGATGGAGTCTCGCTCTGTTACCCAGGCTGGAGTGCAGCGGCATGGTCTCGCCTCACTGCAACCTCCACTTTCAAGCCATTCTCCTGACTCAGCCTCCTGAGTAGCTGGGATTACAGGCACATACTACCATGCCTGGCTAATTTTTTGTATTTTTAGTAGACACGGGGTTTCACCACGTTGGCCAGGCTGGTCTTAAACTCCTGACCTCAGGTGATCCACCTGCCTCGGTCTCCCAGAGTGCTGGGATTACAGGCGAGTTTTTGTTTAAATACCTATTTTCAATTTGGAAGGGGAGCTGTCGACCTAGAAGTCGAACTTCTGGGTCACATGGGTAATTTTACATTCGACTTATTGAGAAAACAAACTGGTTGTCACAGTGGCTGAATCATCTTATATTCTCACCAGCAATGAATGAGGGTTCTAATTGAACCACATTCTTGTCAACACTTGTTATTTTCGATTTTTTTAATTTTAAATTTAAATTTCATTTTTAATTTAATTTAATTTTTTGAAATAGGGTCTCACTTTTTTGCCCAGGCTGGTCTCAAACTCCTGGGCTCAAGTGATCCTCCCACCTCATTCTTCTGAGCAGCTGGGACTACAGGTGTGTACCACTGTGCCTGGCTCTGTTTGTTTTCACTATAGCCATCCTAGTAGATATGAAGTGGCATCTCATTGTGGTTTAAATTTGCACTTCTCTAATGTTTAACAACATCAAGCATCTTTTCAGGTGCTTGTTGGCTGTCTGTATATCTTCTTAGAGAAACGTCTATTCAAGGCCTTTGTCCATTTTATTTGTTTACTTTTTTCTCCCTCCACTTCCCTTTGCCCTTTTGGAAAGTGGGTTGCTTGTCATTTTGTTGTTGAGTTGTAAGAGTTTATTATATGTTTTGGACACTATACCCTTCTCAAATATATTATTTACAAGTATTTTCTGCCATTCCGAATGTTGTCTTTTCACTCTCTTAATAGTGTCCTTTGATGTAAAAGGTTTTAATTTTTATAAAATCAAATTTATCTTTTTTTTTTTTTTTTGAGACAGAGTTTCCCTCTGGTGCCCAGGCTGGAGTGCAATGACGCAATTTTGGCTCACTGCAACCTCTGTCTCCCGGGTTCAAGTGATTCTTGTGACCGGGAACCAAGAGCATGATCTCAGCTCACTGCAACCTCCACCTCTCAGACTCAAGCAATTCTCCTGCTTCAGCCTTCTGAGTAGCTGGGACTACAGGCACCCGCCACCACGACCGGCTAATTTTTGTATTTTTAGTAGAGATGGGGTTTCACGATGTTGGCCAGGCTGGTCTCGAACTCCTGACCTCAAGTGATCTGCCAGCCTCAGCCTCTCAAAGTGTTGGAATTACAGGCATGAGCCAACGCACCCAGCCCCTTGTGGAATTTGAAACAAAAGAATAAGCAGCAAAAGCTACCGTGATAGGTCCAGATCCACCAGTGGTGGGGAGCCCAGCCTTAACAGACTCACCGTCATGGACATCCTTTAACGTTTCATCTCTCTGATCCTGTTCTTCTATAGCAAAGGCCTCCAGCAGATTTTGATAACTAGGAAACTTGGGGAGAAATATTGGGATTGTGGTGATCTCAATCCCTTTCCTCCCAGAAAATTCTAGATTTTTTATGCCAATCGATCCAATGCCACCCCAGAGCTTTACTCACCGAGAGGAATTTGGATAGATGGTCTTGTCAAGCTCGAGAAAAATAAAGTCCTTCCTATTACTACTTCTTCCAGAGCATAGTGTGCCTTACTTGTTTTAAGAAAACCATTCAACTGATTTTTTCCTCCCAAATAAAGAAGATTGGTTGTTTTCAGCCAAACTTACAAATGGAAGTTTATCTTGCTTAATAAAAAGAAAATACACGGCCGGGCGCGGTGGCTCAAGCCTGTAATCCCAGCACTTTGGGAGGCCGAGGCGGGTGGATCACGAGGTCAGGAGATCGAGACTATCCTGGCTAACATGGTGAAACCCCGTCTCTACTAAAAATACAAAAAACTAGCCGGGCGTGGTGGCGGGCGCCTGTAGTCTCAGCTACTTGGGAGGCTGAGGCGGGAGAATGGCGTGAACCCGGGAGGCGGAGCTTGCAGTGAGCCGAGATCACGCCACTGCACTCCAGCCTGGGAGCACAGCGAGACTCCGTCTCAAAAAAAAAAAAAAAAAAAAAAGAAAATACACAATTTATCTCTAAATATATATAAAAAACGGCCGGGCATGATGGCTCATGCCTGTAATCCCAACACTTTGGGAGGTCGAGACGGGCAGATCACCTGAGGTCAGGAGTTCGAGACCACCCTGTCCAACATGGTGAAACGTCATCCCTACTAATAATACAAAAATTAGCTGGGCATCGTGGCACATGTCTGTAATCCCAGCTACTCAGGAGGCTGAGACAGGCAGATCACTTGAACCCAGGAGGCGGAGGTTGCAGTGAGCCAAAATCACGCCATTGCACTCCAGCCTGAACGACAAGAGTGAAACTCCGTCTCAAAAAAAAAAAAGAAAAGAAAAATGTATATATGTAAAACATTATATACGCGTATACACACACACACACACACACACAAAGTAGTGTGTCATGCAAATCTCAGAGAGGAAAATCAGCTCTATATTAATGTCACAGAACATGGGATAAGGCCCCAAACCTTTTTTATTACAAACCAATGTTTTTACAGTATTTCTTAAAGTCTTATAAGAATCAGGCATCCTAGACATCTCTGATCTGGGTAGGATGGGTTATCATATCTTATCATATCTTACTAACCATAACTTTAGCTGTGATCTCAGCAACCCAAACCCTCCTAGAGGCGAAGGGCGGGGGAGGAGGCAAACAAGGGATTAACCCCAACTTTCCCACAGGCTCGTGTTTATCAGGATCTAATAGCACAAGAATCCCCATACTTATGGACCGCGACAACTGATAACCTTCATGAGTATAAGCCCAACGGATCTTCTGAATCCTTAAAGGAAGGTCTAGTTACAATCAGCAACTTGACTATGTTTTATCACAGTCAAATTCTTTCTTTACAGTTGGTTTACCCTTAATGTTTGGAAGGACATACAAGGTGGGTTCGTCATCAGGGACTATCACTTTTTAGTCCATGTTTTTCTGGACTGGATTGTTTGGGATATTTACAGTGAGCATGTATTGTTTTAGGAATACAAGAAGTGTTTACATTTTTAAGCTAACAGGTTCTGAGAGGCAAATAAAAGTCCTTTAACTTATAAATAATTAATTAATTTTTCCTATAATCGTTTGACTCTCCATTACCTAAATACTCAACAAAAAACCAGAAGCACCCATTTCACCATCATTCTAGAAGCCTGCAGTTGTTCATAGGCTTCTGCTGACCAGTTTAGTGATTTTGCTCTGTCTGGCCAGAGACCCTTTCATCTTTTCCTTAATTTCCTTCATTTTGAAGGGAGGACTGCTATTTACCCATGGAGAATACAGCAGCCGTGTTAGTTCATTACCAGGGAAGCCTGGATCTCTAGAGAAGGCTTTTGTGAGCCCTGGGGAAAGCATGCACCCATTGAACTGGGCTAATCCCAGTCATTATCATCATGATTAGGGAATCAATTTCAATGGCAGTGGTTGTGCCAATCAGCAAATACCATAGAGTGCAGTTTAATGTTTAACACATAAACAATTTCATTGCCAAACAAAGCCTCCCTTACTTTGTTTCTACTGTTATTTCAAAAAAGCTTTCTTTTATTTTTAAAAATTACTGTGTGGAGTCCATTTGCTCCTCCAAGACGGGAACATAAATAGGGTATATGTTATTTATGTCAGTTTTTAAAAAAAATGCCCATGACACCATCAGATTCTCCTAATTATAGATTACCCTGATGGAAGCCAGTACAGGGTACCATATTGGTTTTAAAAGCCAACCCTGGATCTGATAGCCTGAGGCTGAATCTCAGCTCCACAAATTACAAACTGAGGAGCCTTGGGCAGGTTCCTTAAACTCCCTGAGCCTCACTGTTCTCACCTGTAAAATGGGGATAATAAAAATATTTTTTCATTGGGTTGGTGTGAAAATAAGCTGAGATAATACATGCAAAGTGCTAAACCAGTGTCATTACACATAGCAAGCTCTCACTGTTAGCAATTTCTTAAATCAATTGCTAAAGCACTGAGAATAATCTGATTCAGCTCTGAGGCTGAATCTTACAATTGCTATTAATACATGGAACTGGCTGAGGGGCCAGTGATTCAGAAAACTGAAAACAAGGCTCCTCCCAAGGGTTTACAAAGTGTTGAATATATAAATGATTTCATAATTTTATAATTTTAGGCATTAGCCAGACAGCAGAAAAAGTGTTGGCCAGGCGCGGTGGCTCACGCCTGTGTAATCCCAACACTTTGGGAGGCTGAGGCGGGTGGATCACCTGAGGTCAGGAGTTCAAGACCAGCCTGGCCAACATGGTGAAACCCCATCTCTACTAAAAATAGAAAAATTAGCTGGGCGTGGTGGCACGCACCTGTAATCCCAGCTACTTGATAGGCTGAGGTGGGAGAATCGCTTGAACCCGGGAGGCGGAGGTTGCAGTGAGCTGAGATTGCGTCACTGCACTCCAGTCTGGGTGACAGAGAGAGACTCCATCTCAAAAAAAAAAAAAAAAAAAAAAGAAGTGTTGCTGTGAGGTGGTGGTTGCAGGCAGAGAAGAGGAGGGAGACTGTTGCCTGGGACTCTGAAATTACCCATTGTAGATCTAGACTTCTAAATTCCTCAGTTGTTTTCTCTAATTCTTGGCAAAACAGACAAAAACCTAGCAACAGCCTGGATGACTGAGGATGATTCCCAGGGCTTTTTCTAATTGCTCTGGAGGAAGACAGTTCATATATTACAGTTGCTGGAAAGAAGCTGGGGAAATAACATAATGGTCAGGCCTCTTCAGTCATGTTCACAAGAGTGAACCATCGACTTGGTGTGAGATGCCTCATAGAAGGTTCTTAATACATCTTTGCTAATGATGTGACATACTGATGATTATACTGAAGGATTTTATACTCAAGAAAAGCGGATTTCAACATAAAGGAAATATATGTTTGCAAAATCTTTTTTAATGACCTTATATTAATAAAATATTCAGAGTTTATAACTCTCTTGAATTCAACTTTATAAGGAAGCTTTGTGATTTCTCCTTAGATCTTTGGCAAAATGAAACAAAACAAAAGCTAGTTTTTCATTCTGGTGATTATTAGTGTTCCTTACTGTCTTAAGGATCTAATGCTTGTTTTTGGTTTTTGAGACAGGACCTTGCTCTGTTGTCCAGGCTGGAATGCAGTGGCGCAATCGTGGCTCACTGCAGCCTGAAACTCCTGGGCTCAAGGGATCCTCCCACCTCAGCCTCCCATGTAGCTGGGACTACAGGCACAAACCACCATGCCTGGTTTTGTTTTTGTTTTTGTTTCTCATTGTAGAGATGGGGGGTCTCACTATGCTGCCTAGGCTGGTCTTGAACCCCTGGGCTCAAGCAGTTATCTCACCTCCACCTCCTAAAATGCTGGGATTATCAGCATAAGCCACTGCGCCTGGCCTTTAAGGATCTAATTTGTAAAAGCTGTAGATATCACCTATTCCCTGGTATTGTGGAAGTGTTAGCTATTCTACTGCAGAAGGACAGTAGTCCTCTTAGAGTTACTTGGGGCTTTCAGGGAGGTTTAGAAGTGTGTTCTAGAGCAGCATTTTTCAGTCTGTTGTGTCATATTAGTGAATGGTAAATTCAGTTGGGTGGCTGGTGAATGACATTAAAAAATATGATCAAATGGAAAACAGAGAAAATGATAATTATTCCTTTATCATTAAGGACCCTCTCTAGGCCAGGCGTAGTGACTCACGCCTATAATCCCAGCACTTCGGGATGGTGAGGTAGCTGGATCACTTGCGCACAGGAGTTCGAGACCAGCTTGGGCATTTTAGTGAGACTTCAGCTCTACAAAAAAGCTAAATTTTAGCCAACTGTGGTGGTGCATGCCTGTAATTCCAGCTACTCAGGAAGCTGAGGTGGGAGGATTGCTTGAGCCCAGAAGGTTGAGGGTGCAGTCAGCATGACTGCACCACGGCACTCCGACCTGGGCAGCAGAGTGAGACCCTGTCTCAAAAAAAAAAAAAAGGACCCTCTTTATTCCTAATGTGTTCTGCCTTAAGTCTATTTATCTGATCTTAATATTGCTATATCGCTTTTCTTTTGGTTAGTATCTGTGTTGTCAATCTTTCCCCATCTCATTATTTTCAGCCATTCTGGGTCATTTTATGTGCCTATACCTCCAGCATAGAGGCAGATTTCTTTTTTAATTCAATCTGAAAACCAGAGAAGACTTCATTCTATTTACATTTATTGAGATTAGTGATGTTTATATTTATGTCTCTCACTCCTTTTTTTGTCATAATTTTGTCTTTTTCTATCCCGCTTTCTGTCTCATTGAATTTTCTGCATTTTACTTGTTTCCTTCTACTGATTTATTAGTTCACATTCTATTTCTTTTCTTTTCTTTTCTTTTTGAGATGGAGTTTTTCATCATCCAGGCTGGAGTACGATGGCGTGATCTTGGCTCACTACAACTTCTTCCTCCCAGGTTCAAGTGATTCTCCTGTCTCAGCCTCCCGAGTAGCTGGGATTACAGGTGCCCGCCACCGTGCCCGGCTAATTTTTGTGGGTTTTTTTTTTTGTTTTTTGTTTTTGAGATGGAGTTTTGCTCTTGTTACCCAGGTTGGAGTGCAATGGCACGATCTCGGCTCACTGCAAACTCTGTCTCCCAGGTTTAAGCAATTCTCCTGTCTCAGCCTCCTGAGTAGCTGGGATTACAGTTACCCGCCACCATGCCCAGCTAATTTTTTTGTATTTTTAGTAGAGACAGGATTTCACCATGTTGGCCAGGCTAGTCTCAAACTCCTGACCTCAAGGGATCCACCCACCCCGGCCTCCCAAAGTGCTGGGATTACAGGCATGAGCCACCACGCCCAGCCCTAATTGTTTTCTTTAATGTGTTGTTATAATGAAATAAATGATTTAAAGAAAAAAAAAAAGGCTGCCCAGCCTTCTCCCAAACAACACAAGGACTTTAAAATGCTTAACTCCAACCTTCCAATTCTCAACTTTTATATTATTGTTATCTAGGATTTTAGTTTCCCCTAATTTACTTCTCATTGGCTAATAACTATTTAGATCTATCAGCTTCCTCATTCACCATTGTTTCTTGCATCCCACTTCTTCCTAGTGGGTTCAGTCTCCTTCTAGCTGAAGTATATCATTTACTAGTTCTTTCAATGAGAGATGTGTTTTTAAATGCCTTTGTTTATAGCCCTTGCTCTTGAATGGTAATTGAGTGGGCACATAATTCTAGGTTGAATATTATCTTGTCTGGATTAGAAGATATTACACTTCCCTGTCTTCCGGCATATACTGCTGCTGACTGGAAGTCTATAATCAGTCTCATTGTTTTCTTTTGTAGGTAATCTCTCCTTTAAGATAGCTTGCAGGCTTCTTTGCATAGTTTCACCATGAAGCATTTTGGTTTTGTTTTGTCCCTATTTATCTAGTTCAAGATTCATGTTTCTTCAACTTTGGAATATTGTCACTCATTATCTCTATGCATATTGCTTCTCCCCCATTCATTCTATTGTTTCCCTCTGGAATTCCTAGTAGACTTAGGTTGGACCTTCTCATTCTGTCCTTGTCTCTTAACTGCTTTTCCACATTTCCTATCCCTATCTTTCTACTGCATTTTATCTCCCAGATCTGTCTTCCAGTTGATGAATTACTTCTCCAGCTGTGTCTATCTGCTGTTTAACTCATACCTAAAATATGGTCCATGGACCAGAAATATCAGCATCACTGGGGAGCTTATTAGAAATGCAAATTCATGGGCTCCACCCAAGACCCATTTAACAGAATGGGGCCCAGGAATCTGTGTTTTACCAAACTCTGCAGGTGATTGTGATGCTCATTGAAGTTTGAGAAGCATTGCTTTAGTACATTGATTCAACTGCTTTCATTTCTAGAGGATGCACTTAGTTTTTTCAAATCTGAATTTCCCACCCCCCTTTTTTTTGCAATGAATTGCCTTTTTCTTTCAGCAAGATTTAAATATGTTTTCTAGCAAATCTTTATAATCTTATACTTATTTTATAGTCTCAAATTGCCACTCTTGAGGGTTTGGATTTTCCAGTTGATTGTATCTACTGACTCCCCTCCTTTCTTGCTGGTTTATTTTTTATTATGAGCTCATAACTATTAGTTCTAACTCCAAGTTTGCCCATGTCTGAAATCGTACCTCTTATCCAGGGGTCAGTAAACTGTTTTTTTGTAAAAGATCAGATAGGAAATATTTTCGGCTTTGTGCACCATATGGTCTCTGTCATAATAATGCCAACTCTGTCATTATAGTACAAAAGCACCCATAGAAAACATGTTTTTAAAATAGGCATATTGTAGTCCAACAAAACTTTATAAAACAGGCAGTGGACTAGATTTGCTCTGTGGGCTATAGTTTACAAACACCTGCTCTTGAGTGGCCATTAGAACCTATAGCCCCCAGCTTCCCTTATTGCGTCTTCCATCTCTCTATATGTATTACATAAATATCAATTTAAGGCTGTTTCCATGGCCAGGCATAGTGGCTCACGCTTGTAATTCCAGCACTTTGGGAGGCCCAGGTGGGCAGATCACTTGAGGTCAGGAATTCAAGACTAGCTTGGCCAACATGGTGAAACTCCATCTCTACTAAAAATACGAAAATCAGTGGGCACTGTGGTGCACGCCTGTAATCCCAGCTACCTGGGAGGCTAAGGCAGAAGAATTGCTTGAACCTGGGAGATGGAGACTGCAGCAAGCTGAGATTGTGCCACTGCACTCCAGCCTGGGCAACAGAGTGAGACTCTGTCTAAAAAAAAAAAAAAAATTAAGGCTGTTTCCTAAATTTACCTAAGGACAGAGATCACTGAAGGTACTTGTTCAAAACAGAATCCCAGACCCTTTCTCTGTAGGTACTGATTGAGTATGTGTGAGGTAGAACCAAGGTTTCAGCATGTTCAGGAAGAAACCTAGGTGATTCTAATGATCTGAAAAGTTTGGGGAACCTTTTTCTAATAAAGAGAATGTTAAGAATGAACTTACTGTTACAAGGCTTACTACCCAAACATCTGTACAACTTTCTGTTCTTGCTCACGTGAATGCCACAATGATTATTGCAAATCCATAAAATCTGAGTCAAAAAGGACTGCTCAGGTCATTAATGTGTGGTCAGCAAGGCACGATCTCCGTGACTCATGAAGAGCAGCTGCTTTTTGGTGGGGTCATCTTTGCAATGCCGGATATAAAGAGGCCTCCCAGGAAGCCACATCTATTTTTTGTTAAAGTCCCTTTAATAATAAGACTATATCGCAGTACAGATTTGGAAAAGATGGAATTTCCCCCAACAGCTCAGTGATAATGGTTCAGAGAAAGTTCATCCAACTGTTCGTCGTACTTGTTTACCCAAATAACCAGGGAATGAATAAGTTGCAAAAGCATTTAAGGTATTTGATGAACTTTCCAATGATTTACAGGGTTAAACTACAGCAAAGTTTGCTATGCCAGAGATCACATCATTGTAAAATGCATTGTTGTTGTTTTGAGACAGCGTCTCGCTCTGTCACCCAGGCTTGAGTGCAGTGGCATGATCTGGGCTCACTGCAGCCTCAATCTCCTGGGCTTAAGCAATTTTCCCGAGTAGCTGGGACCACAGGCATGCACCACTACACCCGGCTGATTTTTACATTTTTTGTAGAGACCAGTTTTTGCCATGTTCCCCAGGCTGGTCTCAAGCTCCTGAACTCAAGCAATCCTCCAGTTTCCATCTCCCAAAGTGTTGGGATTACAGGCATGAGCCACTGCACCCAGCCTGTACAATGCCTTCAATGCTTTGATCTCTTCTTTACCACTAATACTCAAGAGCTGACTTTTATGTAGTACTTTATTACATAATAGTGCCAGCACTGTTCTAAGACTTTTATACATATTAACTTTTAATCCTCAGAACAACCATACACATTAGAAACTATTGCCATCCCCATTTTCTTTTTTCTTTTCTTTTTTTGCTGGAGTCTTGCTCTGTCACCCAGGCTGAAGTGCAGTGGCATGATCTTGGCTCACTACAACCTCCACCTCCCAGGTTCAAGCGATTCTCCTGCCTCAGCCTTCCGAGTAGCTGGGATTACAGGCGACTGTGCCCAGCTTTTTGTATTTGTGTGAGCCACCGCACCTGGCTGACCATCCCTATTTTCAAAAAGGAAACCGAGTCAAGGAGAGGTAGGATAACTTGCCTAAACTTGTGCATACTGTAGCCAGCACTTGAACCTACGTGGCCTAACTCTAAAGTAGCAGTTCTTAGCCCTGGCTGCCCATTGGAATCCTTGGGGGAGCTCTAAAAAAAAACTCACTGAAGCCTGAGTCTTACCACCACACCTTCTGATTTAACTGATGGCTTCAGGATTGTCATCGCTGCCCCGGTGCTTCTAATGTACAGTCAAGGTTGAGCACCGCTGCCCTCATGTGTGGACACTTAACTCCTCTGCCAGCTCTCAAAGTCAGATCCCTAGACCGGCAGCATCTGCATCACCTGAGAACTTTGAAACACAAGTTCTCATGTCCCACCCCACTCCTACTGACTCCGATTTTCTGGGGGTGGGGCCCAGCAGCTGTGTGTCAACAGGCCCTCTGGATAATTATGATGCAGGCTAAAGGCTGGAGAACTGCTGTACTGTGCCCCAGTGAGTTACATCTTCCCGGGTCCCTACCCCCTTGAAAACATTGTCGTGCTTCTCATTGAATGAGGGAGTCAAACGCTTTTCTCTTGAATCTAGGCGAGCCTCATGACTGGCTTTGACAGATAGACGGTAACTGAAGTGCTGTGTTGTGCAACTTCCAGAAGGCTTGAAATTTTTGTTTTTGTCCCCTGGATTGTATCTGCCACAATTTAAGAAAGCTGATGTGGTTTACTGGAGGATGAGAAGCCACATGGAGGAGAACTGTAGTGCCCCAGACAGCAGCCAGCACCACCTGCCAGACATGCGAGGCCAGCTTGGACATTCCACCCCAGCCCGGTCACCAGCTGAACACAGCTACATGATCGAGCCTAGGTGAGACCAGTAGAGGAATCAACTAGCTAATCCACATCATGAAAAACAATCAACTGCTGTGGTTTTAAGTCACTAAGTATTAGAGTGGTTTGTTATTCAGCAGAAGGGACTAGATTGCAGCTGTGCAATTTACCCTTAAACCTTGCCCTGGGAGGAAACTGGTTAGCCCTTGAAAGAAAACGATGCAGCCGGGCACAGTGGCTCACGCCTGTAATCCCAGCACTTTGGGAGGCCGAGGTGGGTGAATCACCTGAGGAGTTTGAGACCAGACTGACCAACATGGTGAAACCCCATCTCTACTAAATACAAAAAATTAGCCAGGTGTGGTGGCGCATGCCTGTAATCCAGGCTACTTGGGAGGTTGAGGCAGGAGAATCACTTAAACCCAGGAGGCGGAGGTTGCAGTGAGCCAAGATGGTGCCATTGCACTCCAGCCTGGACAACAAGAGTGAAAACTCCGTCTAAAAAAAAAAAAAAAAAAAAAGGTACCCTAGGAAAGTTGGAGATTTGGCTGGTGCTAATGTCAGGCAGGGTACTAGGGTACTAGGTGGCTCACATGCAGGCCTGGATTCATGGGCACTGCCCTGTGCAACTGCACAGGACTCACGCTTACATGGGCCTCACACTTATTTTATGCTCTGCTGACACTATCTAGAAATTCTTAATCACTTTGAACAAAGAGCCCTGCATTTTCATTTTCCTCTGAGCCCTGCAAATTAATATATAACCAGTCCTGCTAATATGCAGGTTTCTCATTTATTCCACCCAACCACCCAAGGAACTAGAATTCCTTATTATTATCAGCCTCACGTTACAGATAAGGAAAATGAGGCTCCGAGAAGTGAAATACGCATACAAGCTCACGTGGCAAGAGAGGCAGGGTGGCACTCAGGCTTCTCAAATCCCTGAGCCCTAGAGCCAGTTCACTGCAGTGAAACCTGTGTGAACCCCTGAGTGAAACCTGGAGTGTGGTTTATCAGTTTTCGTCACATACTTGTGGTACATTGTGACTGAGAAAAAGGAGATTTTGCTGATAGCCTGGCAAGTTGGCAAGACATTTCCTGGGCATATTAAGGAAAATGCACTAGCAGCTCTAACCCAGAGTATATTTAAACAACTACAGGAGCAGGCAGGGGGAAGGGAAAGGCCTGACCTGAGAAGTCAGGCCCAAAGCAGCCCAAATCCACTATTTATAGTGCCATGGCCTATTTTGGCCTGCTGGGTGGCCCTGAAAATTGCCCTGAGAACTGGGCCTGGAAATGGACCATGGAAACCAGGCGCCTTCATTCTGGGGTATGGCTGGAATCATGCTGGGCACAGACAAAAGTTTTCTTGATGAGCTCAAGGATGTTTTGTTTTTGTTTTTCTTTTTTTTAAAAAAAAAGCAAAACAGGATTTTCTTTGACAGGGAATTAAAAAAAAATACTCATTTAAGGAACATCATCAGGAAATGATCAGGAATATATTCTCAAGGAGCAAATGCATGGATCAGACCCAGTCAATACAGAGCTAATACTTATGAGCCCTTAACCATGTGCCAAGCACTGTGCTACCTGCACCATTTCATTTATGCCCTCACATATGACCCTATGACAGCAGCAATATTATTATCCCCATCTTACAAGAAAGGAAACTGAGGCTTAGGAAAATTAAGTAATTTACTGAAGGTCACATTGTTGGCAAGCCAGGATTAAAACCCAGATCATGGCACCCTACTAGGCTGTCACCCATAGACTGCTTCTCAAACTTCAGCATACAAAGACTCTCCTGGGAACCACGTAAAGATGCAGATTTTGATTCAGGAGGTCTGGGTGGGGCCTGAGATTCTGCATGCCAACCAGATGCCAGTTGATGATGATAATAGCACTGGTTCTTGGACCATAATTTGAGTAGCAAGGATGCAAACAAATATTACAAGTTTTCCTGCTTCTACTTTTATCCTCTTACAATCTGTTCTCTTTGCAGCAGCCTCAGTTATTGTATTGGTCTCCATTGCTGCATAACAAACATCCCCCAGGTGTGGCAGCTTTCAGAAACAACACAATTTCTGAGGATTAGAAACATAGGAACAGCTCAGCTGGGGGATTCTGGCTTAGGGTCAAGGCTGCTGTTAGGATGTCAGCTGGGCCTGCCATCATCTGAAGGCTCGACTGGGCTGGAGGATCCTCTTCCACAATGGCTCTCTCCAATGGCTGTTGGCTGGAGGCCTCAGTTTCTTGTCATGTAAGTTTCTCCATAGGGATGCTCAAGACCAGCTGGCATCCTCCAGAGGGAATGATCCCAGAGAGAAAGAACAAGTGAGCACAAGACTGCTGTGTCTTTAATAATCTCATCTTGGACGTGGCACACCATTATTTCTGCCATATTCTACTGGCCACACATATTAACCCTGATACAATGTGGGAAGAGACTCCCCAGGAATGGGAATCCCAGGGGGTGGGGGTTATTGGGGAGTCACTGTGCATACAGACTACAGTTTCCTGATGAAAACTCAGATCATGTCATGCTTCTGCCCATCATTTCTTATCAAAGTCAAAATAAAATCCAAAGTTCCAGCATCCAAATGAAAGCTCACCTTTGATTCTACAAGATCTGTCCCCTGATTGCTTCCTCATCTCCTCTCCCACTCTCCTCTAGCTCACTGTTTTTGTTGTTGTTGTTGTTGTTGTTGTTGTTTTGTTTTGGTGGCGGGTGGATTTGAGACAGGGTCTTGCTCTGTCGCCCAGACTGGAATGCAGTGGCGTGATCTCAGCTCACTGCAACTTCTGCCTCCTGGGCTCAAGCCATCCTCCCACCTCGAGTTCCCAAGTAGCTAGGACTACAGATGCGTGCCACCACACTCAGCTATTTTTTTGTATTTTTTGTAGTGACTTCATTTCACCATGTAGCCCAGGCTAGTCTCAAACTCCTGGACTCATGTGATCTGCCCGCCTCAGTCTCCCAAAGTGCTGAAATTACAGGTGTGAGCCACTGAGCCTGGCCTCACTTTTATTTTCTAATATATATATAATGTATTTTTTAGAGAGAGAGTCTTGCTCTGTCACCCAGGCTGGAGTGTAGTGGTGCAATTATAGCTCACTGTAGCCTCAACCTCCTGGTCTCAAGCCATCCCCTCACTTTAGCCTCCATTAGCCTCCACCACCATGCCCAGCTCCAGTTGACTTTCACACTGACTCTCTTGCTGGTCCTCAATATACCCAGCACCCTCCTGCTCCTGCAGGCCTTTGCATGTGCTTTTCCTTCTGCCTAGAATGAACTTCATTCAGGTCTCAGATCAAATAACACTTTCTCAGAGAGGCCTTCCTTGACCAAATTCAATACCATCTGAAATAGTATCCGAGATGTCTTTTCAGGCTTCTGCATTTCTGACTATCGGACGGCCTCACCCAGACCTGTGCTGTGACTCAACCAGTCCTGTGGCTCCCCACCCAGAAGTGGACTCAGCCCATGAGGACTGCTTTCCATACCCCTATGATTTCATCCCCAACCAATCAGCAGCACTCATTCCCTAGCCCCCAGCCCCACCAAACTATCTTTGAAAAACCTCTAGCCTCTGAGCCTTTGGGGATATTGATTTGAGTAATAACTCTGTCTCCCATGTGGCATGGCTGGCCTCGTGTCAATTAAACTCTTTCTTTACTGCAACGCCTGGTCTGTATGAATTGCTTTTGCTTGTGCAGCACACAGGAAGAACCCATGGGTGGTTTTAAGATGTAAATGTATATTGTGAGCTGCTGAGTTTTGGAGTTTGGGGGTGATTTGTTATGCAGCATTATTGTGACAATAGCTAACTGACACACTCTTTGATGTTATGTTACTGTATACTTGTTTGTATCTGTTAATAGTCTCCTGAAAGAATGCAAGCTCCATGAGAGCAGGGACTTTGTCTCCTTCCCTGCAGTATACCTAGCGTCCAGAACAATGCCTGCCTGCCACATTGTAGACACTCAATAATTACTAGTGAGTGAATATTAGTGAATGAATCGATCTCATTGTAGCTCCTGCTTGCTTAACTATGATGCTATATTGCCTTCAAATCAGACCCCAAATTGCAAAGTATCAAAAAATAATTGTCTTGCACAGGAGTTCTAGGCAGCATACTATTCACCAGAAAAATGTGACTCATACACTAAGCTGTTGGCCATTGTCTCTGTGCCAGACACCATCTCTCTTCACCTGGGCCATATCTGAAGTCAGCCAGAAACTACAACCAGCCTGAGAACGGAAGTGCTGCTTTAAATGACACTGGCTCACCTGGTTGGCTGGCTGTCCCCAGAGGAAAGCCAGAGACAGGGCTAATGAGCTCACACAAAGGGAGGAAATGCACTCCCACCCCCCTTCCTGGAACAGCTGCAGCAGGAGACGCCCCTCTCTGGAAAGGAGGAAGAGGAAGCTGGGGAAAGCAGACCAACAATGTGGGGAAGCCACGCACTCAAGAGAAAGCAGAAGGAAAAAAGAATCTGGCGCTTAAACAACTGATTGTTGGAACTTTTATGACAAAATATAATAAAAATCAAGACCAACTCCTAAAGGTTTCTTTGGTCCTGCCATCTCAGGGCTCACCCTGGGTTGAAAGTACTGTGAATGAGAAATGTCTGGCTAAATGCCAGCCCATGAGCCACACTGGTAGTGTGTTTTTCTTTAAATACAAATACTGGCCAGGTGCAGTGGCTCACACCTGTAATCTCAACACTTTGGGAGGCGGAGTGGGGAGGACCACTTGAGCTCAGGAGTTTGAGACCAGGCAACATGGCAAGACCCGTCTCTAAAAAAATGCAAACATTAGCTGGTGTAGTAGCTCACAGCTGTGGTCTGAGCTGTGAGGCTACTGGGAGGCTGAACTGGGATGACTGCTTGAGCCCGGGAGGTGGAGGCTGCAGTAGGGTGAGATCACACCACTGCACTCCAGCCTGGGTGACAATGAGACCCTGTCTCAAAAAATAACAACAAAAAAAAAACCACACACACACACACACAACAAACCTCTTACATCTGTTTAGGAAACAGAACCTCAAGTACTTTTTTTTTTTTTTTTGAGATGAAGTCTCCCTCTGTCACCCAGGTTGAGTGCAGTGGCGCAATCTCGGCTCACTGCAACCTCTGCCTCCCACGTTCAAGTGATTCTCCTGCCTCAGCCTCCCAAGTACAGGCATCCGCTACCATGCGCAGCTAATATTTTTTTTGGTATTTTTAGTAGAGACAGGGTTTCACCATATTGGCCAAGCTGGTCTGGAACTCCTGATCTTGTGATCCACCTGCCTCGGCTTCCCTAAATGCTGGGATTACAGGTGTGAGCCACTGCACCCGGCAAAGAACCTCTAGTACCTTTCAAATAGGAAAGTCACTGATATAATCACCTCCATACTGATACCATTCATTTCTGCATCTACAGTTTGCAGAACACTATCTCCTGTGTTGTTAAATTTAGAGACTGGGCACAGTGGCCCACATTTGTCATCCCAGCACTTTGGGGGGTCAAGGTGAGAGAATCACTTAAGGCCAGGAATTCGAGGCCAGCTTGGGCAACATAGTGAGACCCCCATCTCTACAAAAAAATTAGCTGGCCGAGTGCGGTGGCTCACACCTGTAATCCCAGCACTTTGGGAGGCCGAGGCGGGCAGATCACGAGGTCAGGAGATCAAGACCATTCTGGCGAACACGGTGAAACCCCGTTTCTACTAAAAATACAAAAAAAATTAGCCGGGCATGGTGGCGGGCGCCTGTAGTCCCAGCTGCTCGGGAGGCTGAAGCAGGAGAATGGCATGAGCCTGGGAGGCGGAGGTTGCAGTGAGCCGAGATTGCGCCACTGCACTCCAGCCTGGGCGACAGAGCCTGATTTCATCTCAAAAAAAAAAAAAAAAAAAAAAAAAATTAGCTGTTTGTGGTGGTGCACAACTGTAGCCCTATCTACTTGGGAGGCTGAATTGGGAGGATCGTTTGAGCTCATGAGTTCAAGTCTGTAGTGAGCTGTGATTGCACCACTGCACTTCAGCCTGGACAACATAGTAAGACCTTGTCTCTGAAAATAAAAAATAAACCATTTTAATTATCATGATAACTTGGTGAGCTAGACTGGGCAGCTATTATTATTCTCCATCTAAAGAGAAAAAAAGTTGTGATTTATCATTCAGTGATTTGTCCTGGATCATAAAACTGGTAGGTAGCAAAGTCAATTCCAATACATCAGTGGGTCTCAATCCTGGCTGCATGTTAGAGTCACCTGGGAGCTGTTAAACAATACCCATCTCTGGCTGGATGCGGTGGCTCACGCCTGCAATTCCCGCACCTTGGGAGGCCAAGGTGGGCGTATCACTTGAGGGCAGGAGTTTGAGACCAACCTGGCCAACATGGTGAGACCCTGTCTCTACTGAAAATGCAAAAATTAGCCGAGTGCAGTGGCGGGTGCCTGTAATCCCAGCTACTCGGGAGGCTGAGGCAGGAGAATTGCTTGAACCTGGGAGGTGGAGGTAGCAGTGAGCTGAGATCATTCCACTGCACTCTGGCCTGGGTGACAGAGCGAGACTCTGTCTCAAACAACAACAACAATAACAAACCTATCTCTTATTCTCACTGTGACCAGTTGAACAAGAATCTCAGGGGAATAAGACTCCAGGTATCAGAAATTAAAAACAAAATCTTTCAGTGGATGGCTCTGATGAACAGTGAAGCTCGAGACCATCACAATCCATAGGTTCAAATAAACGAGTCTTACGTAAAAGTCAGATGTGTTTAATCATCAGCAGAGTTAAGAACACCTTCCTTCATGTTTCTTCTCTTGCTGGGTTCTACAGTGGAATACTGTTCAGCAACAAAAAGGAAGGGACTACACACACACCCAAATACGTGGGAGAACAGCAAACACATGAAGCCAAGTGAAGGAAGCCAGACTCGAAGGCTACCTGCTATATGATTCCATTTATGTAACATGCTGGAAAAGGCAAAAGTATAGGAGCAGAAAACAAATCAGTGATTTCCAAGGTGAGATGGGAGCCTGCTTGGTGCCTTTGAAAAACTTAAAGGAGGGCAGTAGTTAGCTTTTTAAAAAGAACCCCTATTCAGGAAAATAGTGCCAACAACTGCAACAACAGTAACAATAACAGCTAATGTTTCTTGTGGATTCACTATGTCCTTGGCACTGTGCCATGTCTCTTATGTGGACTGAAGCATCTGATTCAATCTTCACAGGCAGGAATTATTATTCCCATTTTACAAACAGAAAACTGTGGCTCAGAAGTTACATCATCTGCCCATGGTTTTTAAAACCCATTTATGCCTAGTGTTCCATTATTGGAATGCTAAGCATGTGGGAGTTATTTATATCCTGCTGCTCAAAGTTGTCACCAAAGTCTGATTGCAAAAATTCAAAAAATTTCAATCTCAGGCATAAATGGGTTAATAACCTGACACGTTGGGATTCAAACAGGTCTGTCTGCTGTTAGAGCCCACATTACTAACAAGTTGCCATAGGGCATGTTTTACATGGAAAAAAAATAAGTCTTTCTCTTCAGCCACAACATTGAAGACAAGAAAGTTAAGGCCAATAATGAGAACTTCAAGTGACCTTTCGGAAAAAATAAAACCTGTCATGCCTAATAGCCCAGCCAGCTGCCTGACTTGGAGAAGACGCTCTCCCTCTCAGCGCTGAGCCTTAAGTTGTAATTTCTGCTTTTTGTAGAAAAATATGGGAGGAACTACAAAACCTTTTATTTGTATTGTTTACAGGTCTTTTCCATACGTGTTTGGTTTTTATCCTGGGCTGTTTTCATCACCTATTTTCTTTTTTTTTTTTTTGAGACAGAGTCTTTGTCACCCAGACTGGAGTACCGTGGCGCGATCTCGGTTCACTGCAACCTCTGCCTCCCGGGTTCAAGGGATTCTCCTGCCTCACCCTCCTGAGTAGCTGGGACTATAGGCGCCCGCTACCACGCCCGGCTAATTTTTTTATAGAGACGGGGTTTGGGGTTTCACCATGTTAGCCAGGATGATCTCGATCTCCTGACCTCGTGATCCACCCGCCTCGGCCTCCCAAAGTGCTGGGATTACAAGCGTGAGCCACCGCGCCCGGCCTCATCACCTATTTTCTACCTAATTATGTAGGCCAGATCTTCTCTAAATAGAAAGGAGTGGTTTTTCAGAATAAAAAATAAAGTTAAATCAAATCAAAGCACACCTGAAGACCCACCACTTTTAACTGAGTCTTCTGAATGCCCTGCCTTTTAGACTGTCCGCTGATTCAATGCGTGTTCTCCAGTGAAGTATAACACATGTGGCGTGGAAGACTTTCTCTGTTTGTGAGGCCAAATTGTTCTCCACATGACTTGTGGTCTATGATTTCTTGTCAGTTAAGACTGTGAAGAGGCTGGGTGCAGTGGCTCATGTCTGGAATCCCAGCACATTGGGAGGCCAAGTTGGGAGGATCACTTGAGCTCAGGAGATCGAGACCAGCCTGGGCAACATGATGAAACCCCATCTGTATAAAAAATACAAAAATTAGCCAGGCATGGTGGTGTGTGCCTGTCATCCCAGCTACTCAGGAAGCTGAGGTGGGAGGGATCACTGGAGCTCAGCAGGCGGAGGCTGCAGTGAGCTGTGATTGTGCCACTGCACTCCAGCCTGAGTGACAGAGAGAGACCTTGTCTCATAAAAAAAAAAAAAAAAAAAAGAGAGACAGAAAAAGACTGTGAAGACTTGTAATAGGAGGTCTATAGGTAAAAATCCTCAAACTTCTTTGCTAGTGAAAATATTATTTAACCATAAGCACTTATTGTGTACATAGACACACACACACACAGCCCAAACCAAAAACCAAAAACACTATTAGAAAGACTATGAAATGCAAAACAAAATGATTTTGGAATTTTGGAATGAACAGAGTACACTAACAGATTAAAATAAAACAAAGAACACTTTCCGAATACTATTGTTTCAAATTTTTTGCATATTTACACACACACACACACACACATATACATACTCCTAAAAAGGTTCAGAAAAAATAGTCTAATTATGTCAAATTTTAACTAAAGAAGAAAAGAGTAAAAAAAAATTATCATGGTGGAATATAGGTTTCATAATAAAAATAAAGTTTTTATTATAAAAGCTGTATATATTCTTTGTAATAATTTACAAAGAATATAATTTTATAATTATATGTAATGTAAATAATTTTACATTATATGTAATGTAATTTTACATTATATGTAATAATTTTACATTATATGTAATAATACATTATATGTAATAATACAATGTAATATTACATTATATATTACATTATATATAAAAATACATTACATTATATATAATAATAAATAAATAATAATAAAATAATACATTATATGTAATTTTACATTATATGTAATGTAATTACATATACATTACATATAATGTAAATAATTACATATACATTACATATAATATAAATAATTTACATTACACTATATGTAATGTAAAAACAGAGAGAATAAAAACGTCACTCCTTATCCTGCCACTGAACAATCACAATATTTTACATATGTCTTTGTAGCCTATTTTCCTTATAAGGTTATTTTTTACATAATCATAAAATAATCTGCATATGTCATTTTATTCATTTTTCACTTAGTAATACTATGGGCAATTTCCATCTTGTTACCATGCCTGATGCTTATTATTTTTGGTGTTTAAATAATACTCTATGGAGTAAATTCCCAATATTTATTTTATAATTATTATTACTGAATATTAAATATCATTGAATATTCATGTTTAATCTAAGATGCTGTACAATTTCAGGAAGAAAATGCAAATTCTTGATCAAAGCAGTAGTGCTTCTATACAGTATCACTGATACATGCTCCACTGACCCATCCAGCCTCCAGTTAGCAGAGGGGTTTTATAAACCATAGGCCAGGAGCTGGGTAGGCCAGCGGAATTTTAAAAAGTGTAGCAAGCGGCCACTCAACCACTATTTCCCAAGCTTCTCCAAGCCTCAGATGTCTAATATATATGGTTTGGAATGGTATCCCCGAGTTGTGCAGTGCACAGCCCACACAACCGAACAAACTGGTCCTCCCTTCTCATACCCTCTAGCGTGGTGTCCTCACAACTGCACCCTCCTGAGACATGCATTATGCTCCCAATCCCTTCCTTCCTCTCTCTACTTTCCCATCAAAACCTATGGCTAAAGTACACGTGCATACATTGCTGGTGTGCCTATAGATTGGTCTAGGGGTTGAACTCTAGCCTCTCTAGAGGGTGATTTATCAATAATGATCTGAACTCTTGAGAAACGGTGCTTACTCTTTGAGCTATCAATTCCACTGCCAGCAATTAATCTGGAGAAAAATCTGATAAGTGTGCAGACATATGAACGAGGATGCTTTGGGGTTTCTGGTTTCCTGTTTTTGTTTTTTGTTTTGCTTTGTTTTATTTGAGAGACAGGGTCTTTCTCTGTCACTCAGGCTGGAGTGCAATGGCATCATCATAGCTCACTGCAGTCTCGACCTCCCAGGGCTTAAGTGATCCTCCCACTCAGTCTCCTGAGTAGCTAGGACTACAGGTGTGTGAATTTGAACAATAATGTTTTTCACTGAATATACAGGAGAGGAAATGAGAATGTCTAATCACCTATGATTAAGTTATGGCTCAATGTATTCACTGTGTGTGTGTATATATACACACACACACATATATATGTATACATACATATATATACACACACACACACACACATATATACATATAAAATATAGGCCAGGCATGGTGGCTCATACCTGTAATCCCAGCACTTTGGGAGGCTAAGGCAGGCAGATCACCTGAGGTCAGTTGTTCAAGACCAGCCTGGCCAACATGGTGAAACCCTGTCTCTACTAAAACTGCAAAAATTAGATAGGTGTGGTGGTGGGCGCCTGTAATCCCAGCTACTCAGGAGGCTGAGGCAGGAGAATTGCTTGAACCCAGGAGGTGGAGGTTGCAGTGAGCCAAGCTCACACCACTGCACTCCAGTCTGGGTGACAGAGCAAAACTCCATCTCAAAAAATAAATAAAATTAAAAAATAAAAAATAAAAAAATATATATATACCACAGAAGAATTAAAATTTGTGAGGTACATCTTTGTGTGGCAACAATGAAAGATATTCCCCATATATCATTAAGGAGAGACAGCAGGCTGAAAAAAGTGTTTATAATCACAATTTTGTAGAAAATTTTTTAAAATTTCCATATGAATAGAAAAAATTCTAGAAGGATATTATATATTTTTAAAAAGCTTATATGCATTGCTGGGCACGGTGGCTCACCCCTGTAATCCCTACACTTTGGGAAGCTGAGGTGAGAGAATCCCTTATGTCTAGGAGTTTGAGACCAGCCTGGCCAACACAGTGAGATCCCTTCTCCATTTGTTTTTTTTTATTAGCCGGGCATAGTGGCACATTCCTGTAGTCCCAGCTACTCGGGAAGCTGGGGTGGGAGGATTGCTTGAGCTCAGGAGATTGAGGCTACAGTGAGCCGTGTTCACGCCACTGCCCTCCAGCCTGGGTGACAAAGTGAGACCCTGTCAGAAAAAAAAAACAAACCCAAAACTTGTATGCATTATCTATTTTTTTCACAAGTGATATGCATTACTTGCACAATTAAAAAAATACATATATGTTTTAGAAAAATTTGCTCGTTGGGGTAGGCTCTCGTCTCCAGCTATAGCCAAGCCTCCAGCTGACACAGGACACAGTCTTTTCCTGGGACAAATTGAAATGGCTGCTTTGTACCATTGGGTCCAGATTTTCATTTTGTGCCAATATCCTCCTTTGTGTGCAAGTAATTAAGAGTCTGGATATTTTCACACTGAAAATTGTATTGTCAGGACTTTAGGCTATAAGTGACTGAAGTGTTTTTTCGTGTGTGTGTGTGATGGAGTCTGGCTCTGTTGCCAGGCTGGAGTGCAATGGCACGATCTCGGCTCACTGAAACTTCCTCCTCCCAGATTCAAGCGATTCTCCTGCCTCAGCCTCCTAAGTAGCTGGGATTACAGGCATGTGCCACCACACCTGGTTAATTTTTATATTTTTAGTAGAGATGGGGTTTCACCATGTTGGCCAGGCTGGTCTCCAACTCCTGACCTCAAGTGATCCACCTGCCTCACCTCCCAAAGTGTTGGGATTACAGGCGTGTGCCACTGTGCCCAGCCTGAAGTCCATCTTGAAGGGGATTCACTGGTATAGCTGAATGCAGGTCCTCAAACGAACTCAAAACCCAGCCCTTTTCTCTGCCTTTTAGCCCTGCTTACCTATGTGGTCATTTTTCCAACAGGCTCTTCACACTGTGTTAAGATGGTGCTGACAGTCTGGCCTCTCGGTAACCCAGTGCAAAGAGGGCTGCTCTGTCCCAGCCACTCCAATGAGGATCCCAGAATGGAGGAGTCTCACTAGGTCTGACTGGCCTGATTTCCGTCTGCTGCCCATCATGAACTAAGCCCTATAGCCAGAAGGATGGAATACGCATCCAGGCCGACACAGCCCCTCCACAGCTAGGGTGAGACCTGTCCCACCCTCAACCTTGTACTCTGCTGATACCAAGCTGTTTCTCCTTGGTGGTTCCCTCACTTACCCTAGGTCAGTTCGCTCAGTGCACAGATTCTTATTGTTCTCTGCAAGTGGAGATCAGAAATCTCCATTATTTTATTTTACTGTTGTTTTTTTTTTTTTTTTAATTTTTCAAGGCCTCAAAGGGGCCGCTGTAGCAACCTGGCACTGTATTGTTCATCAAATAACGTGTAATGATTGATGGACTTTGTAATTCTCAGTTGTCACAATGCCTGGAGGGGGAGCTGATGTTGGGAGGAGGGGAGGACTGCTAATGCATGCCACCCTGGGTGACTCCGCTGAGTTAGAATAAAACAAAACAAATGAGTAGAAGGCATAAAACACCACGGGCGCTTATTCAGACAGAATACATATTCAGTGGATTTATCTGGTCTCTACTGCTAAAATCATTAAAGAAATTTCAATCATGATGGCGCATAAGAACCTCATATTTGAACTTCACAAGAAAGCAAGGTTTTTTTCTTACCAATTGTATCCAAGATTTCATAAACTGAAGAACACCAGTGATGCAATAGTGCGTGACTTATCACCAATCACACTAGGAAAAGGAGAGTGTTCAGAACGGAACCAGAATTCATTCACAATATTAAAAAACCAACACTCAGTTTTTGCACATTGAAGCAATCTGACTTTTCTTTCTTTCTTTTTTTGAGACAGAGTCTCGCTTTTGTCCCCCAGGCTAGAGTGCAATGGCACGATCTCGGCTCACTGCAACCTCCACCTTCCGAGTTCAACTGATTCTCCTGCCTCAGCCTCCTGAGTAGCTGGGATTATAGGCGCCCGCTACCACGCCCAGCTAATTTTTGTATTTTTAGTAGCGACGAGGTTTCACCATATTAGTCAGTTGGTCTCGATGGTCTCAGACTCCTGACCTCAGGTGATCCACCCACCTTGGCCACCCAAAGAATCTGACTTTTCAACCACTAGACTCGAATTTTGAAAGAAGAAACAGGCCGGGCGCAGTGACTCACACCTGTAATCCCAGCACATTGGGAGGCCGAGAAGGGCGGATCACTTGAGGCCAGGAGTTTGAGACCAGCTTGGCCAACATAGTGAGACACCGTTTCTACTAAAAATACAAAAAATAGCCAGGTGTGGTGGCACCCTGTTATTGTGTTACTGTCTTTTTGATTCTAGCCATGCTAGTGGATATGAAGTGGTATCTCATTGTGGTTTTGATTTGTATTTCCTTATGACTAGTGATGTTGAGCATCTTTTCGTGTTTATTGGCCACTGGTATATATTCTCTGGAGAGATGTCTACTCAAATCCTTTGCCAATTTTGTAAATGGGTCATTTGTACTTTTACTGTTGGGTTGTGAGAGTTCTTTATATATTATAAATATGAGACCTTTATCGAATGCCTGAACTTGCAAATATTTTTTCCTGTTCTGTGGGTTCTTGTTTCACTCACTTGATGATGTTCTTTGAAGCACAAAATGTGTTTTTAATTTGATGAAGTCCAATTTATCTATTTTGTTCCTTTTGTGGCTTTTGCTTTTTGTTATATAAACTGTTGCTTAATATAAGGTCATGAAAATTTACATCCATGTTTTCTTCTAATATTTTTATAGTTTTCACACTTTCATTTAGATATTTAAGTAATTTTGAGTTAATTTTTCATATAAGATATCAAGTAAGGGTCTAACTTCATTCTTTTGCATGTGAATATCCAGTTGTTCCAGTATCGTTTGTTGAAAGGACTATTCTTTCCCCCATTAAATGGTCTTGGCACCCTTGTTGGAAATCAATTGACCATAAATGTAAGAGTTTATTTCTGGACTCTCAATTCTATTCCATCTATATACACATTTATCCTTATGCTAGTACTACTCAGTTTTGATTACTGCACTTTGTAGTAAGTTCTGAAATAGGGAAGGGTGAGTCCTCCAACTTGGTTCTCCTTTTTCAAGATTGTTTTGACTGTTTTGGGTCCCTTCGCATCTTCATACAAATTTTAGGACTGGTTTGTTAATTTCACAAAAAAAAAAAAAAAAAAAAAACCCCAGCCGAGATTTCGATAGGCATTGTGTTGAATCTGTAGATCAATGTGGGGAGTACTGCCGTCTTAACAATATCAAGTCTTCCAGTCAATGAACACAGGATGTCTTTCCATTTGATTAGGTTTTATTTAATATCTTTCAATGATGTTTTATAGTTTTCAGCATGCAAGCCTTGCACTTCTTTTGTTAAATTTATTCCTAATATTTTATTCTTTTAGATGCCATTGCAAATGGAATTATTTTCTTAATTTCATTTTCAGATTGTTCATTGCTAAGTGTATAGAAATTCAGTTGCTTTTTGTATACTGACCTTGTATCCTACAACCTTGTTTATTAGTTCTAATAGGTTGTTTTTAGTGAATCTTTACAATTTTCTATATATAAGGTCTTGTCATCTATGACTGGAAATATATTTACTTTTTTGTTTCCAATCCAAATGCTTTTATTTATTTTTCTTGCCTAATTTTCCTGGCTAGAACCACCAGTACTATGTTAAATTGAAGTTGCAAGAGAGGACATTTTCCTCTTGTTCCTAATCTTGGGGGAAAATATTCAGTCTTTCACCATTAAATGTGATGTTAGCTTTGTGGTTTTCATAACTTTACCAGGTTGAGGAAATCCCCTTCTATTCCCAGTTTGTTAAGTGTTTTTGTCAAGAAAACATTTTTATCAAATGCGTTTTCTATATCCATTGAGATGATCTCTGGTTTAAGTTCATTTTTAATTAAAGAAAATCATACTACATTCTCTTTATAAAAAAATGTGTTCAGTGTCGCCGGGTGCAGTGGCTCACGCCTGTAATTCCAGCACTTTGGGAGGCCGAGGCGGGTGGATCAGCTGAGGTCAGGAGTTTGAGACCAGCTTGGCCAACATGGTGAAACCCCCCGTCTCTACTAAAAATACAAAAATTAGCTGAATGTGGTGGCAGGCGCCTGTAATCCCACCTACTCGGGAGGCTGAGGCAGGACAATCGCTTGAACCTGGGAGGTGGAGGTTGCAGTGAGCTGAGATCATGCCACTGCACTCCAGCCTGGGTGACAAGAGCAAAACTCCGTCTCAAAAAAAAAAAAAAAACAACAAAAACAAACAAAAAAGTGTTCAGTATACATAAGGCTAGAGTCTTCCTAGTTCTTTCCCAACCACCCCAAGGTACTCGCTGTTGTCAGATTGCTGTTTCTTTTAGCTAATTTCCTATCCGTGTGTGTGCATGTGCTCAAAATATACAATATGCTTTAACAAAAAATGGCATAATAGTGTCAAATTAAATTCGGCCTAAACCTGCCTCCATGGATCATGGAGGCAGTTTTTGTATTTTTAGTAGAGACAGGATTTTGCCATGTTGGCCAGGCTTGCAATCTATGAGTACCTTCTTGTAACAAGTAGCTGAGTCTCAGCCAATCACAGCAGACAAGCTTCAGTCGATTGCAGGCTGCCAACTGATGAGACCACGTCCATATAAGGCAATGCCAAGCTGTAACCAATCAAGCTGTTTCTGGATGTCATTACCACTTTCTGTCTATAAATAAGGCCTGCCTAGGTTGCTGGGTAGAGCTCTCTGAACCTCTCTCCTGCTTCCGAGTGCTGCCCAATTCATGAATTGTTCTTTGCTCAAATAACTTCTGTGAAATTTGTCTAAAGTTTTTCTTTTAATAATGGATGTATGCTGTTTCCTCTCCCTGGAATGCCCTCTTGGTCCCAGCTGACATACCAGTGCCCACTTCCTCTTTAAGACTGAGGAAGTGCCTCTTTTCCGTGGTGCCTTCTAAGGTCATCCATACATCAGACATCTTTTCCTTCTAGTGATGGCTCAAAATTGTTCCCCTTTTTGTAGCCCCCTTTGGTTATGATTTTAACAGGGGAGGTGTTTAGATTTGAACAGCCTGAATTTTCATCCAGTATACACTGATAGCCCCCAAACATCTTTTTAGCTATAAACACATTTATAGCTATTGTGTGATGATGGTGCTACAGCCACAGTTAAATTTTGAGCCACTTTGACATCGTTTTATATGGCAGCATTTGTTGGTATGATAAGTGGAATTCAGCTGCTTTGTTGGTATGATAAGTGGAATTACAGACTGCTTTTCATACTGTGTTCATATCAGTAAGAATGAATCCCAAAGCTCCTTGTGTGTGGGAGGATGAGGGTGGCTGGAATCTTACCATGGAAGAATCAGGGATGAACAGTTCCCCTTTTACTGTTATTACTGGTTACATACTGGGCTTCTGGGTATGAGTTCATTTGAAATAAACAGCACACACCTGTTTCAAGGACGGGCTTGAAAATGACTATTTTATTGCACTTAGCTCTTACCTTTTCTTTATTGAGACAGAGTCTCACTCTGTCACCAAGCCTGGAATGCAGTGGCACAATCTTGGCTGACTGCAACCTCCACCTCCTAGGTTGAAGCTATTCTCATGCTTCAGCCTCCCAAGTAGCTGGGATTACTGGCATGCGCCACCATGCCCAGCTAGTTTTTGTATTTTTAGTAGAGACAGGATTTTGCCATGTTGGCCAGGCTTGTTTCAAACTCCTGACCTCAAGTGATCCGCCTGCCTTGGCCTCCCAAAATGCAGGGATTACAGGTGTGAGCCACCACTCACAGTCTGCTCTTAACATTTCATAAAAGTAGAAAAGTAAAATTGCTGATTCTAGTGTAACAAGTATAAGTCTCACAAATCAAAGATGGAATTCCAGTAGCATCTGAACAGCAGGAATATTTTGCCTTGGTTAGACATCCCTGGATGTAAGCTAACCTTCTGGTGTTCAATGAAGAAAAAAGACCACATTTATAAAATATGTATGAAATAGTGAAAACCTACATTATAAAAAACTATGTCTAAATCACAGGGAATAATAGGGGTTTCTGTAACAGGGGTTTTTTTTTTTTTTTTTTTAACTCTTTGGGCATAGACTGCTCCTTTAATGTGCAAATATGTTATTTAACTTTCACACTTCCCTTTAGCCCTGGTTTCTGGAACGTACCATGCACAAAAGGAGTGGAATAACTGGACAATATTGACTCATACAGTAAGCTCTTGTGTTCAGGGACAGTTCCACTAATGGGCATGTAGCAAATATTTGTTGATTAATTGTAGCTTGTTAGGATTAATCCAACTTCTTAATTGATAGCTGTTTGCTGGTGTGTTTATCAGAGTCTCTTTTTCCTACACCAGCTGTGTATAGAGTATGAAAAGCTTTTGGTCTCTACGGAAATCCACTGCGACCTTTCCCTCTGGCGGTGTTTGCCACGGCTGATGTTAAATGTAAGCTCATTCCACGATATATGATGCTCAGATTTGGGGTAAGTCATCTTGCTACCTAGAATGGGAGCTTTATGGAAGCTTGTTAACACTGATACACTAATTGCCAAATAATTGGAGAGGTTGTATACTTTTTGGAATGAGATACACATGCTACTCTCATATGTATTTGGTGAGAACTTCTTACACTATATCCTTCCTGAAGGGCCACATGACAATATTATCAGGAGTTTTTTGTTTTTTTTTTTTTGAGACAGGGTCTTGCTTTGTCACCCAGGTTTGAGTACAGTGGCACAATCCTATCTCACTGCAGCCTTGACCCCTTTGGCTCAAGTGATCCTCCTGCCTCAGCCTCCCAAGTAGCTGGGATTACAGATGCCCACCACTGCACCTGGCTCATTTTTGTATGTTTTTGCAAAGACAGAGTCTCACTATGTTGCCCAGGCTGGTCTCTAACTCCTGCCTCAAGAGATCCTCCTTCCTTGTCCCTCCAAAGTGTTGAGATTACAGGCATGAGTCATCCTGCCCAGCCAGGATCAGGAGCTTTAAAAAAAGCTTACCTTTTCATCTAGAAATTCCACTTCTAGGGTTTTCCTATATAAATGACCAGATGAACGTGCAAAAATGACTGAACGAAGGTGTCTATTATAGCATTTATTACAATAATAAAAAATATTGTAAATAACCTCAAAGTCTCAAATAGAAAAATGGTTAAAAAAGACAGGTTATAAAGGCAAAGGCTATTTTCTATGTTAAGTGTTTATATGTCACTATGTGAATTCAGATTTTTAAAGTTTGAAGTTTTATACCAAAATGTTAACAATAATTATCTTTTGGTGATGGAGCTATCAGTGACTCAAAAAATTTTTATTTCTTTTATCCGACTTACCTGAATTTTCTAATTTGTTTTCTAAAATGACAATGTAGTTTTCTCTGTATATATCAATACAGGCCAGTCAACCCAACTTTAAAAGGTGAAGAGAGTACTTTCAATAACTACAAAATAAGTTTTGGTAAAAATTACTTGTTTTTTTTTTTGGAAACAGGGTGTATCTCTGTCTCCCAGGCTGGAGTGCAATGGCACTATCTCCACTTACTGAAACCTCTGCCTCCTGGGCTCAAGCCATCCTCCCACCTCAGCCTCCCAAGAGCAGCTAGACTACAGATGTGCACCACACAGGCTAAGTTTTGTATTTTTTTTCTTTTTTTTCTTTTTGGCAGATATGAGGTTTCGTCATGTTGCCCAGGATGGTCTTGAACTCCTGGGTTCAAGTGATCCTCCCACGCTGGCCTCCCCAAAGTTCTGGGATTACAGCCATGAGCTACTATGCCCAGCCAGTTTCGGTCAAAATTCTAAATCACTCTTTAAGACCCATTTTACAGAGAATCCTATTTCTGAGGTCTGGATGTTAGCTATAATATCCTGTTCCTAACTCATCTAAGGTTTCCCCTGGACCCTCCTCCTCACAAAAGTTCCCTGTTAAATCAAATACCACAGTTGCATATGATTCTTACCAAATAGGCTCTCCAGAAGGATTGAATGTAGAGGGCCGCTTCCTCTTCTGTCAGCAGGAGGGAGAGTGGGATTGGCGGCCGTGGGCTGAAAAGCAATAAAATGGTCATATGCCCATGAGAATCCAGTCCTTCAGCCTTGGCGTTGCCTTTGACAACATAATGACCTCTCTGATTAAGTGCTTCATCCATCCCCTTTCTTAGCAGGCAACAGTGTCATTTTAGATAGAAAAGTATATGCTTGAGTTAGCGTTTATTATTTTAAAATCTGGGAAGGATTTTTAAAAAAAAAAAAAAAACAAAACGGTGTAATCTTAAATCATTGTTAGCCTATTCTTCTTTTGAAGGACTCAGGCTGCTATACTTGCATTTTAGTCCTGAAGGTGCAACATACATGTTACTGACATGAGACTGTTTGGATACAATGCAAGAGACAGAGGAGCAGCTGCCTTTATGTACTGCAGTATGACCGAGACATAATAAAGAGCTCTTTCTCCAACTTTCCATTGAAATTAAGGACTATAGTTCATCTCTTTCCTGAAAAGAACACTGGAATTTATCTCTGATTAGTGTGCATTCCAGGTTAATATGGTTTAAATTCAAGCACATTTTTAAGTTCTGTAACAACAGAAACATCAGGGGTTTGGTGTAGGTCTTGCTGCTCACCACACAGAATGCCAATCACTGAGCTGATGAGTATTACCAGGGAAGAAGACTCTAATCTTAATCGAGTGCTACAGTCAGGAGGAGATGGGATCAATCCTAAATCCACCTCCCAAATGGACAAAAACTAGGGGTTTATACAGCAGGGAAGAAATGTGACAATGTGTAAGGAAACAAGAACTACAGAGGAGCTAGGAAGCAATCATGATGAATGAGGGCTCTGGCATCTCATTGTCTAGATGTGGTGATCTGATGAGTTTCAGTTCTTTGATACCGCCTTTTTTTTTTTTTTTTTTTGAGAGGCCTGGGGTTCCTTCCCTGAGGAAGGAACTTGGATAAATTAAGTTTTAAGCTTTAAGACCGGAGGGGTCAATTTCTATGTTTATCCGAAAACAACAACAACAACAAAAACTATGGGACGACTGGGTTGGTTTCACTGCTTCATCTTAATAAGAAATAAAATATCTCAAGTGCTGGATCAGTTGATAGTGTCTGCTCTTGTGGGATTTTTCATATTATAGGATTTAAAAAAAAAATCAAAGATACCACATTAAAAAATTAAGACTACTCATTTTTTCCCCCTAAAAGTTTAACAGAGGCACTAACAGATGACAAGGACTTACAAATCTGTCTTAATTCAGGTTCTTTATGTTTCCCCCAAAGCAAAACATAGCTGCCTCTGAAAAGCAAAGGCCAAGACAGTTCAGATATAAAAGAAATAAACCCTCAAAGGACGTGGATCACATGGAGGCTGCTTCCAGTATAGCATCCCCAGAAATGACTTTGCAAGTAAGGGACTCCCAAGTGCCCTGGCCTCAAAACTATCCCAAATAACAGCTAGAGCTTACAGTAACTCATGGCACAGACAGGTTGACTAACCTACCCAAGGTCACACAGCTTGTAGGTGCCTAGTCAGGATTTGGGACCAGACCTCTACAATCCCAAAGCCCAAGCATCCCTTACCATGGAGTGCTGACACACCAGGCCTCAATGGGCAAATAAATGCAGATGCCTGGCCTGCCACAGACTGCAAAGCTAACTGGCAACAGTGCATGATTCTCCAGGACCCAAGGGTTTTATTTCCCTCCAAAAACTCTGACTTAAAAAAAGAAAAAGAAAAGCTTGATGTAGTATATTTGTTTGAGTGAATGAATGCTCTTTTGAATTATTCCAGAACCAAAGAAATCAAAGCCACAAAGAACATAGAAGTTATCAGCACTATTTCTAGTGAGTGCAGAGCTGTTGCCAGGCTCTGGTTTTCTGGCTGGACAGGTCCTTTTTAAGAGACCAAGTAAAGGTGATTCTTCCATTTCTTCCTCCCTCCCTCCCTGCCTCCCTCCCTGCTTCCCTCCCTCCCTTCCTTCCTCTTTCTTTCTCTCTCTTTCTTTCTTCTTTTCTCCCTTCCTTCCTCTCTCTCTCTTTCTTTCTTTCTTTCTGATGAAGTCTTACTCTGTCCCCTAGGCTAGAGTACGGTGGCATGATCTTGGCTCACTGCAACCTCTGCCTCCTGGGTTCAAGCAATCCTCCTGCCTCAGTATCCTGAGTAGTGGGACTACAGGAGCTCGCCACAATACCCGGTTGATTTTTGTATTTTTGGGTAGAGATAGGGTTTCACTGTGTTGGCCAGGTTGGTCTCGAACTCCTGACCTCAGGTGATCTGCTCACCTCTGCCTCCCAAAGTGCTGGGATTACAGGCATGAGCCATCATGCGCAGTCTCTTTTACATTTTTTAAGTAAATTTTCTTAAAATTGTACAGGCAGAGTCTTGCTATGTGGTCTCCAACTCTTGGCCTCAAGCAATCCTCCCACCTCAGCCTCCCAAAGCACTGGGATTACAGGCATGAGCCACCAGCCCAGCCTGGGCTCCCTCTTTTCCACATTAAATGTCTCTCCTCCTCCAATGTCCTGATTCTCTATATCTCAGTTCTGTGACACCAACAAATCACATCCCTGAAGTAATTTCCCTTCACTAGTTAAAATTCAACAGCTTCTAGAGAGACCTTAGTGTTTATAAGGAGACCTTGGTGTGTTGGCAGTGAATTCATGGGAATGATGCTCTAATGCATTCTCACTGGCTGATATTTACTGGGAACTTTCTGGATCCCCTCCCAGCAGCCTTGCTCCTCATGCTCCAGCCCTGCGGGCGTCACTGGTGGAGGGTCGTGACTGCAAGTTGTCCAGGTCCTTGGCGTTTTGAACAAAGAATTGTACAAAATGCCCAAGAAAGCAAAGAAAGAATGAAGCAACAAAACAACGAAAGCAGGGATTTATTGAAAATGAAAGTACGAAAGTACAAAAGTACACTCCACAGTGTGGGAGCGGGCCCAAACAGCGGCTCAAGGGCCCGGATACATAATTTCTTGGGTCCAAATACCCCCTAGAAGTTTCCCATTGGCCACTTCATGCTCACCTCATGTAAATGAAGTAAGTGGTAGCCAGCAATCAGTCTGATTGGTTGTAAAAAGCGGCCAACCAGAGGCTGAAGCGAAGTAACAAAATTATACTTCTATGCAAACAAAGACTCGGCCCGCAATCAGTCTGACTGGTGTGGACAGCCAATTTCCCATCTGCTGCGCAGAAAATTTTGGGAGTTGAAAAGCGAGGAGCCTCTGGTCCTTTTGCTACTTAGGCATGGAAAGTTAGGGTTTTCCTTTCAATTTAGTCCTAGGATGTGAGACAGCCTTAGGTTCCCTGCCTCCAGGCCCTATTCTCCTGCCTCATTGGCCCTTGGCAGCTCCTCAAATGTGTGGTGCTTCCCCCACCTCAGGGCCTTTGCTAAGCTGCTTTCCTCTGCCTCCAGTATCCCCCTACTCCTAGCCAGAAGCACCCTGTACAGAGGTCCTCGTTGTTCTCTGCTCAAGGGCACCCAGCTGATCGGCCAGAGGGTGCTAAAACCCAGCACATGCTCTGCTCCTGGCTGTGTGGCCACATCTGCCCTAAGGTGAGGATACCTTTTCCTAATTTGCTCAAATGCACCTTGGGGCTGGTGTGAGGCCTGACACCTCTTTTTCTTGGTTCCCTCTTATTCCTGCTTCTGATCTCCATTCAAATGTTATTGAGGCAGGGCGCTGTGGCTCATGGGCCTGTAATCCCAGCACTTTGGAAGGCCGAGGACGGTGGATCACCTGAGGTCAGGAGTTCGAGACCAGTCCGGCCAACATGGTGAAACCCCATCTCTACTAAAAGTACAAAACTTAGCCAGCTGTGGTGGTGTGTGCCTTTAATCCCAGCTACTCGGGAAGGTGAGGCAAGACAATCGTTTGAACCTGGGAGGCAGAGGTTGCAGTGAGCCAAGATCGTGCCACTGTACTCCAGCCTGGGCAACAGAGCAAGACTCCATCTCAAAAAGAAAAAAAAGTAATTGAAAAATGTCCTTTGATTACATCAGGGCCCAAGGAAGCTTCCTGTAATTTTCCTTCCTGGTCCTTGGCCCAATTTGGAGATAGAAGTTGTTGTAATTACCTAATCAATGCTTGAATCTTCTACTGGTCTGAAAGCTCCACAAGGGTAGACATGGGTCCTGTGTTTGCTCCTCTTGGTGTCCCTGGCATGTAGGACAATGTCTGGCACATAGTAGGCACACTCAACAAATACTTGTGGAATGAGTAGTTGCCTCTGTGCCCAGCTGTGTGTTAAGCACTTTCTACACGTGATTTTGTTAAATCCACATAACATGAAGAATGAGTTGTTATCCTTTGTTTAGAGTTGAAACAACTGAGGCATAGAGGGGTAAAGGGACTCTGTGTTCAAGGTCATTGAGCGTTTCCAGCTGAGAATGCAAACTGCCCAGGAAACAGTGGCCCAGAGAGAAGACAGGGCCAGCTCACAAGGTCAGTAGCATAGAAGTCAGGGTCTAGCAGCTGCTGAGTGTTAAGGAGAAGAAAACACAATCATTTGCTTCAAAGAAAAAAAAAAAATGGGGGCAGGGAGGGTGGAGAATCATAGAAAACGCCCTCTTTGTTGAACTTTACAGTAATAACTTGGCAGATATTCATTTATCTGAACCTCCACAGGGAAATCCTATGTCAGGAAGGCTAAACAGAGTAGAATTTGTCACTTGTATTGGAGGGGAGATTTGATAGTACCTTTCTGTTCAGCAGCAATTTTCCTGCTTTAAGTATGTTTTTCACAACTGATGTCATGAAATCCTCAAAGTAACAGTATTCCTGTTTCGGAATAGCAGCAGGAAAACAGAACTGCAAATCTCAGAACACAACGGGTGAGCCCAAACAAAGGGCTTTCACCAGTAATGAAACCCTGAACTGCTTTGCATCACAACGACATCTCCAAAAAGCAAAATGAGATTTCTAATAGGCCTTTAAGCAGTAATAAGAAGCCACCTTTAGTGACATCCCTGCTTTCATAGCTAGATAATGGGGCGCTGTCTAGCTCCCAAACCAAGAATAAGTATGAGAAAGCCATGGTAAATCAGGCCAAATAAAAAGGACTTACTCTTCGAAGAGTAGTCCTGGGAATTATCAATCATTTCGGCGGGCCAGCTTGAAGGGAGAGAAGCCACGCCAGGCCCTTTCCTCTCTCTTGGAATCAGTGCAACTGGCTTAAAGTCAAATAAAAATAAAGAGGCGACTGCTCATCACCAGGGAACTAGGGAGGGGAGAGATGAACACGTCAATCACAGAAGGAGGCAGCTGAGGCCTTAAAGTGCTTAAATCAGACATCCCAAAGCAGACGTTTTTGCACGTTCAGACGGGCACGACAGGACTGCTGGGTATGTTTCCAAGGAGAATTGTTTTATTAGTAATGCTCATTTGTCATGTCCTCCTCCTTTTTTCCTCAAATGTGAATACATTTGAACCGTAAGAATCAATGCTGGCCGGGCGCAGTGGCTCCCGCCTGTAATCCCAGTACTTTGGGAGGCCGAGGTGGGTGGATCACCTGAGGTCAGGAGTTCCAGACCAGCCTGGCCAACATGGTGAAACTCCGTCTCTACTAAAAACACAAAAATCAGCCTGGCATGGTGGTGGGCGCCTGTAACCCCAGCTACTCAGGAGGCTGAGGCAGGAGAATCGCTTGAACCCAGGAGGTGGAGGTTGCAGTGAGCCGAGATCGCACCACTGCACTCCAGTCTGTGTGAAACAGTGAGACTCTGTCTCACACACACACACACAAAAGAATAAATGCTATAATTCTGAGAAGGAACAAAAATTTATTTTTCTGATTGTGTTGTGTATATATAAATGTATGTGCACATGTGCGTGCGTATACATGCTTCTTTCCCCTTTTTCAGATGCAAAGTAAAAGCTCTGCAGGACATGAAGATACAGCATGCTAACAAAATACATAATAAGAAAATCAGAGACGTTAGTCTTCATCAATTTCTTCATCCAATTCAAAGACAATTAAAGAGGTGCCATCAAAAATCACATTTAATCAGAATAAAGAAGAAAGGAAGAATGCTTGCTTGAGATTGAAAATGAAATTTTGGAATCAAAATTCTATCCACTTTTCTTTCTCTCTCTTTTCTTTTTTTGACAGGGTCTTGCTCTGTCACCCAGGCTGCAGTGTAGTGGCATGATCATAGCTCACTGCAGCCTCAAATTCCTAGGCTCAAGCCATCCTCCCACCTCAGCCTCCTAAACAGCAGAGATTACAGATACTCACCACCATTCCCAGCTAATTTTTTTTTTTTTTTTTTTTTTGTATTTTTGTAGAGACAGCATCTCACTGTGTTGTCCAGGTTGGTCTCGAACTCCTGGGCTCAAGTGATCCTCCCACCTTGGCCTCCCAAAGTGCTGGATTACAGGCAAGAGCCACTGTGCCCATGCTCTCCATTTTTCTTTTCTCTCTCTTTTTTTTTTTTGAGACGGAGTCTCTGTTGCCCAGGCTGGAGTGCAATGGTACGATCTCAGCTCACTGCAACCTCCGCCTCCCAGGTTCAAGTGATTCTCCTGCCTCAGCCTCCTGAGTAGCTGGGATTCTAGGCATGCACCACCATGCCTGGCTAATTTTTGTATTTTTAGTAGAGATGGGGTTTCACCATGTTGGTCAGGCTGGTCTCGAACTGCTGACCTCGTGATCTGCCTACCTCAGTGTCCAAAGTGCTGGGATTACAGGCATGAGCCACCGCGTCCGGTCTTCCACTTTTCATTAACTAAGAGATTAAGTTGTTTTCTTGGAACATGAAAGCACAACCCAGATGTAAAGCCATTTACAAAGATGGCACATGCTCTAAATCAATCATTATGAAGTTTTGCAATTCACTAGTATTTGATAATGGCCACTTGTCACAGTCAGCAAGAGACCTTACCCAGTCCTCGCCTTCCATCCTAACTGGCTTACCAAATGCTCTATATTGAGGCATCACATTTTTTTTTTTTTTTTTTGACGGAGTCTTGCTCTGTCGCCCAGGCTGGAGTGCAGTGGCACGATCTCGGCTCACTGCATCCTCCATTGCCCAGGTTCAAGTAATTCTCCTTCCTCAGCCTCCCGAGTAGCTGGGATTACAGGCGCCTGCCACCACACCCAGCTAATTTTTGTATTTTTAGTAGAGATGGGGTTTCACCATACTGGCCAGGCTGGTCTCAAATTCCTGACCTCAAGTGATCCACCCACCTCAGCTTCCCAAGGTGCGGGGATTACAGGCGTGAGCCACCAGACCTGGCCGAGGCATCACATTCTTGACTTATAAACTTAAAATATTTCTAAAAAGTACAACAGAGGTTATCTGGAATGGTACTCCCCGACCATATGGTGACTAGCCGTTAGGACGGAATCTCATAGGATTCTTTCAATTCCAGCCTTCTGTGAACACACAAATAGCTCCAAAACCTGTGGAACATTACTCTCTGTAGCCTTAAAGCATATTTAGAAATCATGGTTACCAGGATATGATGTTGCTTTGGCCCCTTCACTAATCTCCACCCTGGGAGATCAACAAGCGGTTATTACCCCAGCATCAGGCTGAATCATCCTCCTACTTACACACAGAGCTGAGTCCCATTTTACCAACTCCATCATTGAAGCTGCATACGTGTCCAGATAACAGAACTTACTAAGCAGCAAAGTGCAAGACCACGTGCTCCCATGTGGGTTTCAGATATAACCATTTTTTTAAAAAAACCAAGGCTGTGATACTTGGTATTTCTTGATAAAATATGCCCAGATTATGGTGTTATTTAACAGCTTTGTAACTGATTACACATTTTCTCTAGTGTGACTAAATGAAAAGTTTAAGGAGACCCACCTACTCCCCGGTCTCCCTCCCCTGGATTTAAAGGGTGGGCCCAGGCATGGGGGATGTTCAGAAGAGCAGACCACCTCCCTCCCCACCCTTTTCAAACCTCTCACAGCGGATCTTCACCTTTTCTGTGTCACGGATCCCTTTCCACTTTGGCGGTTTGGATTCCTTCTCACAATAATGTTTTTAACAACATAAAAGTAAATACATAGGATTATGGCAAACCAATTATATTGAAATAAAGGTATCAAAATATTAAAATAAGAGCTGGTGATACAGTAATATATGTGCTTCTAAATTATGCAGTAAATAACAAGAGCTAATAGCAGGCCAGTTAACTACTGTAATTTGAAAGGTGTGACAAGTGTAAAATGGTATTTCTTGATCTCTGCAACAACTGTAATGTGACATAAGAATGTCTGTGGTTGCTGTCAGGGACAAACTCACAGATACTATGGAAACTACTGAGGTTTGTTGCCCACATTCATACTTAAAGGAGACGCTGGATTTAAGTGAGAGATTAGTGAAAATAAAGAGAGAATTTATTGCCCCTTCCAAGTTCTGGGACCCCTGAATCATAGACAGTTAGTTGTGGCTGGAGCTGGGGAAGGATGAGTTTTATATCCAGTCGGAGACTGAAGACTAAGGATTTAAAAATAAACAGGATGGGGCAGGTGCAGTGGCTCATGCCTATAATCCCAGCACTTAGAGATGCCAAGGAGGGAGGATGGCTTGAGGTAAGAAGTTCAAGACCAGCCAGGGCAATCCTGTCTCTATAAAAAACATAATAAATTTTTTGGCCAGGCACAGTGGCTCACGCTTGTAATCCCAACACTTTGGAAGGTGGAAGCGGGCAGATCACTTGAGGTCAGGAGTTCGAGACCAGCCTGGCCAACATAATGAAACTTTATCTCTACTAAAAATACAAAAATTAGCCAGGTGAGGTGGCGCATGCCTATAGTCCCAGCTACTTGGGAGACTGAGGCAGGAGAATCACGTGAACCTGGGAGGCAGAGGTTGCTGCGAGCCGAGAGCGCACCACTGCACTCCAGCCTGGATGACAGAGCAAGACTCCACCTCAAATAAATAAATAAATAAATAAACAAAATTAAAAAAAATACTTGTGATTTAAAAAAATAACCAAGAGGCCGGGCGCGGTGGCTCACACCTGTAATCCCAGCACTTTGGGATGCCGAGGCAGGCGGATCACGAGGTCAGGAGATCGAGACCATCCTGGCTAACACGGTGAAACCCCGTCTCTACTAAAAATACAAAAAATTAGCCGGGCATGGTGGTGTGCACCTGTAGTCCCAGCTACTTGGAGGCTGAGGCAGGAGAATGGCGTGAACCTGGGAGGCGGAGCTTGCAGTGAGCCAAGATCGCGCCACGGCACTCCAGCCTGGGCGACAAAGCGAGACTCCATCAAAAAACCCAAAAAAACAAAAAAACAAAACAAAACAAAAAACAAAACCAAGATAAATCCTAATGGTGAAATGAGACGATCTAAAAAGAGAGAGTGACCAGAAAGTTATGAAATTTGGCCCAAAATTATTAAAGAGCTGCTATCCAGATGGCAGACGGAGTCAATGTAATATAGTGTGGTGGTTAGTGGGAAAAAAGAAAAAACTTTTCATATTTTTATTCCCAATAATTTGTGATTTTTCAGTATACCCATTAAATTTTCAAAAGAGAACTGTTATTTCCCCACTCTGTTTCAGTAAAGGGATCCCATTCAGCCAGTTGCTCAGGCCTGAAATCTCTGTTGCATTCTTGACTCCTCTCTCTCCTCCAACATCCAGTCCATCAACAAGTCTTGGTTCCAACCTCAAAACATGTCCCAAATCCAATTTATTTTACTTCCTCCTCTCCATGAGGGCATCATGTCTTCACTGTAGTTGCATCCCTGTATGCACTATTAGGTTGATTTCAGTCAATAACCCATCCAGCTGCCGGACTGATCTTTTTAACAGATAAACTGAAGGCTGGGTGTGGTGGCTCATGTCTGTAATCCCAGTACTTGGGGAGGCTGAAGTGGGAGGACTGCTTGAGGGCAGGAGATCAACGCTGCAGTGAGCTATGATTGTACCACTGCACTCCGGCCTGGACAAAAGAGCAAGACCCTGACTCAAAAAAAATTTTTGTGTGTTGTTTTAAGCACCAACTTTGTGGTGATCTCTTGCAGTAGCCCTAGGAAACTAACATACTAATTCCCATCTTATGATTCTTAATCACATATGCAAAGTCCCTCCTTCTGCCATATAAGGAAACATATATTTACAAGGTCTGGGGATTGAATGTGGACATCTTGAGGCACTAAAAGGAAAAACCTTTGTTTCTCTACTCGCAAGACTTCTGACACCAAATATGTGGGTTTTTCACACCAAGTAATTCTCCAGTTCTCTGCAGATACCACCTGGGCATCCTACAATTTATTATTTTTTTATTTATTTTTGAGATAGGGTCTCACTCTGTTGCCCAGGCAGGAGTGCAGTGGCATGCTAATGGCTCGCTGCAGTCTCCATCTCCCAGGCCCAAGTGATTCTCTCCCCTCAGCCTCCAGAGTAGCTGGGACTACAAGTGTGTGCCATCACATCCAGCTAATTTAAAAAATTTTTTGTAGAGATGGGGGTCTCACTATGGTGCCCAAGCTGGTTGCAAACTCCTGACCTTACGCAATCGTCCCGTCTTGGCCTCCCAAAGTGCTGGGATTACAGGCACTACAATTTAATTAAACTCTGACACTAACTACCCACAGTTAGTGCAGACCCCACAGAAGGCCCACAGGGAGCTCACAGGATAAGGGCTTAGTCCCACAAGAATACGTTCCACTACAGATGCCAGTCACAAGGAATGGGTCTCCAGGTTATTCACACTTCTGTCTGATGTGGCTACAAATTGGGGGCTCCCACAACCCCCTCCTCAAGTTCGATAATTCTCTACAACAGCTGACAGAACTCAGGGAAAACACTTTACTAAATGGTGGGGCAAAGATTGGAGTCTAGATGTGCCTGCCGTACTGCTTCGCACAGGCTCTCTGAACTGGTTCCTTTTTTTTTTTTGAGACGGTATCTTGCACTGTCACCCCGGCTGGAGTGCAATGGCACGATCTCAGCTCACTGCAACTTTGGCCTCCCGGGTTCATGCAATTCTCCCACCTCAGCCTCCCGAGTAGCTGGGACTACAGGCGTGCACCATCATGCCCAGCTAATTTTTGCAGTTTTTTAAGTAGAGATGGGGTTTCACCACGTTGGCCAGACTGCTCTCAAACTCTTGACCTCAAGTCATCCACCAGTCTCGGCCTCCCAAAGTGCTAGGATTACAGGCGTGAGCCACCGTGCCCAGCCCTGAACTGGTTCTTAAACAGCCATGGAGAAACAGCAGGAAGAAAGAACGGAAGCAGTACTGAGTGCCCCTGAGAAAGGGCCACCCACATGTCAAACCTCCAGCAAGAGGGAGTCACTAGAGAGTTTATACATCTCAGCATGTCCCAAATTCAGGAAACAGCTTTCCTTCCTCCCTCTATTTGAAGATGAATGTGAATATAAAAAGCAAAGATGATTTACTATCCTCTTGGGACTCTCTGGCCTCCGAAATTACTGACACAGAAATCTACTCTTCTATAAGACAAAATAAAAGGATTTTTTTTTCTATCAAGAGGGCACGACAGCAAATTTTCCGCCGTGCCACCATTTAATTATAATCTTTAGTATGAAATGCAGTTTCTTGTGCCACTCTGAAGGCAGGAGCATTTTCAGTTCCACTATCAGCCTCAGCACAAATAGATCATCATACGGCTGGAGCTTGTCCTCAAATGACACGGTGACACTTTTGTTTTCACCTCCGCTTTTGGTCACAAGATACCTTTCATCAACATGAACATATCATGGGTTCCCTGCACCCCCACCACCTTTTTTTTTTTATTCAAGGATAAAACTTAGCTGAAAAGACATTTCACCCAAAGCAACCTTTTCTTTTCAAAAACACAATCTTTGTTTCATTGAAGGTCTCAGTTTTAATGATGTCTTTCATGAGCCTTCCCTTCTGGGACATGACACCAGAAAGGCAGTGGAGCACTTTTGCTTATTTAGTTATTTATTTTTGCAAATGAATCTGACCGATTCTCAGGGCCATTCTTTTTGGCCAAAATAGAAATTTAAACTTTTTCTCTTCTTAATGTGCTAGCAAATAATTTCATTGCCTCTGATTTGCTGGTTGAGTCACGACTATATACTACAAAAGAGGATGGTGCTGGATTCATAAACAGGACTGAAGCCAACGGGAGATATGACATCATCCACCCCTGTTGAAAGGTAAGGACAAAAACACCCTCATCACACTTCAATTAGAGTATGTGGCTGATCATTTTTTTCTTTGTCTGTGTATTTGTTTTTGAGATGGAGTCTCACTGGATCACCCAGGCTGGAGTGCAGTGGCACCATCTCGGCTCACTGCAACCTCTGCTTCTCAGGTTCCAGCGATTCTCCTGCCTCAGCCTCTCGAGTAGCTGGCATATCACAGGCGTGCACCACAATGCTTGGATAATTTTTTTTTTGTATTTTTAGTAGAGACGGAATTTTGTCATATTGGCCAGGATGGTCTCAAACTCTTGATCTCAGGTGATCTGCCCATCTTGGCCTCCCAAAGTGCTGGGATTCTAGGCATGGCCACCGTGCACGGGACATGGCATCTTTCAATCTGTCTCACACAGCCAGGTTTCTCCCTGTCTCATTACTGATCACTTTAAGGACCAGGTGACAGAAGGGGCAGTAGAGCAGAGTAATTAGCCATGCTCTTAATAGTGCGTAGACTCTGCAGCTAGGTTGCCTATGTTCAAATCCTGCCTACGCTATGCACTGGCTTGAGATCCTGGGCAAAGACTTAATTTCTCTCTGCCTCAGTTCTTTCTTAGAAATATGCCTGTGGGCCAGATGCAGTGGCTTATGCCTGTAATCCCAGCACTTTGGGAGGCCGAGGCAGGTGGATCACCTGAGGTCAGGGGTTTGAGACCAGTCTGGCTAACATAGTGGAACCCCATCTCTACTAAAAATACAAAAATTAGTTGGGCATGGTGGTGGGTGCCTATAGCCCCAGATACTTGGGAGGCTGAGGCAGGAGAATCGCTTGAAATGGGGAGGCAGAGATTGCAGTGAGCCTAGATCGTGCCACTGCACTCTATTCTGGATAACAGAAGTAGACTCAGTCTAAAAAAAAAAGGGGAAAAAAAAAGCCTGTGCCCAGAACAGCTAGTGTTCACCAAATATCCACATGTTCCTTTATGTATCCCTGCCTCCCCTGCAATTGGTTTGAAGCCATGCTCTGTAAAGAGAGGTGAGAAGGTTAAGAACCTTCTAGACTAAGAAAGTTAAGAGCTGAGGGACCTCCTACATTCTTTTCTTCCTTTGCGTCAGTGACCTCAGAAGTAAGAGGACGGTCCAACTTACAACAATCTTTTTGTGAGCAAGAAATAAGCTGTTATTGCGTTAAGCCACTGGTATTTTGGTATTGTTTATAACTGCAATCTAGCCTAGCCTAGCCTAATACAACGGGGACACTATGATTTTCTACTTTGTAGGGTTGTGATGTAAGTTAAATTAGGTAATATTTGTAAAGTGCCCAGAATAATACCCAAGTAAACACTAAGTAAATGTTTGGTAGGTAGGTAAGCAAATACATAAATACACGGACAGACAGACAGAAGGAAGTAGTTGCTTTATGAGCTGCTTATGTTATGAGGGGTATACAAAATTGAAAACAACTGAGGAAAGAGCTGAGTCATGTGTCCTATTTTGTACATCACCTCTAGAGTACAATGGCAAGAACTGCTTGCATTTAAAAAAATTTTTTTTTTTTTTTTTGAGACGGAGTCTCGCTGTCTCCCAGGCTGGAGTGCAGTGGCCGAATCTCAGCTCACTGCAAGCTCCGCCTCCCGGGTTCACGCCATTCTCCTGCCTCAGCCTCCCGAGTAGCTGGGACTACAGGCGCGCGCCATCTCGCCCAGCTATTTTTTTGTATTTTTTAGTAGAGACGGGGTTTCACCGGGTTAGCCAGGATGGTCTCGATCTCCTGACCTCGTGATCCACCCGTCTCGGCCTCCCAAAGTGCTGGGATTTTGATACAGAGTTTCACCCTGTCACCCAGGCTGGAGTACAGTAGCGTAATCTCAGCTGACTGCAACCTCTGCCTCCCAGGTTCAAGTGATTCTCCTCCCTCAGCCTCCCGAGTAACTGGGGTTACAGGCACGTGCCACCACGCCTGGCTAATGTTTTGTATCTTTAGTAGAGATGGGGTTTCACTATGTTGGCCAGATTGGTCTCGAACTCCTGACCTCGTGATCCACCTGCCTTGGCCTCCCAAAGTGCTGGGATTACAGGGGTAAGACACCGTGCCTGGTCTTAAAAATTCTTATCCCTTTGCCTTTCTGCCCCTCTCTGTCTTTCTCTCTTCTTCCCAAGAGCATATCAATGAATTGGCATAAATGAAGTACACATACACTTCAATTCAACTATACACAGTATGTCTGTCCATGAAAACAGGAACCATGTGTGTCTGTTTCCATGTGTCATGTTTCCACGGCACATAGTAGATGTTTCATAAATGGTAGCCAGCTAACTTATGAATATGCCTGCTCCACAATTTTAGAGCATATTTAAGCATTCAATAATTATTAGCTGGCTGGGCGCAGTGGCTCATGCCTGTAATCCCAGCACTTTGGAAGGCCAAGGTGAGCAGATTACTTGAGCTCAGGAGTTCGAGACCAGTCTGGGCAATGTGGTGAAATCTACAAAAATTGGCCAGGCATGGTGGTGCACACCTGTAGTCCCAGCTACTTGGGAGGGTGGGGCAGGAGGATAGCTTGAGTCCAGGAGGCAGAAGTTGCAGTGAGCCAAGATCACATCACTGCACTCCAGCCCGAACAACAGAGTAGGACCCTGTCTTTTTTTTCAGACAGTAAGACCCTGTCTCAAAAAAAAAAAAAAAAAAAGGTATTAGCTCAATAAATGAACAAATAATACAAATAATTCCCTTTAGCTGGAACATACCTGCTTGGTATAAGTACCAATAATAAAATATTATAATAGTTGGCACTAGGATTCCTCTTAGGTGGGGAACTTTGTTCAGATGAAAGGCCATTTTTCAGATGGAAAAACTGAGGCTGGAAGCATTAAGTCATCTTTGCCCAAAGTCATACAGTTGGAAGTGGTGGAGCTGGGTTTAGAATGCAGGGGTGTGATTCTAGTGCTTCCAAGCTCCTAACGACCACACTACACTGCCACTTCTTTGACTTCCAGAACATTCCTACACTTCCTTTGGCAACTGTGGGATTTGACTCACCGCCATCTTCTTCAGCTGTCTCCCCCTAGTGTTCTCAGCTACTTCATTATCTATGCTGATAATGCCTGCAACACCATGACTTTGGGTCCACATGTTTCCAATGACCCCTACCTTCCCTCCGGGTCAGCCACCCAACAGAAAGGTCACATCTTAGAATGGTTCATCACTGAAGACTGTCACATATCAAGTTCCTGAATTCCTGATGTAATCATAAACTTTTCTCTCCTTCCATCTTTCCCACCGATTATTTACTTCTAATTATGTTGGTTTTTTTTTTTTTTTTTTTTTTGCTTTTACATGAGACCATGGTTTGGGAAGGTTATTGGTGTCCACCTGAAACAGGGGATCAACAAACCGTAGCTCATGGGCCAAATCTGGCCCACCACCTGTTTTTGTGAATAAAGTGTTATTGGAACACAGCCACACCCATTCATTCACATATGGTACATCTATGGCTGCTTTCATGACACAACTAGGGAGCTGAGTAACTGAAAGACCGTCTGTGGCTTGCAAAGCCCAAAAGACTTACTATCCTCTACAGAAAAGTTTGCTGACCCTTGACATAGAAAGCCATGTCCTTGTTCCCCAGGAACTCTGAGATTATTGGAGACTTGTTCTTTAGAACAAACTCAAGACTCTGATCATGTTAATCCTCCTTCTCATTGTTTCTGGGGAAAATGGGTGTAGATTTGGTGGGGGGGTTGGATTTACCTGAGACTAACATAAGAGAATTGGTTGGGAAATTGTGCACATTCAGAGCCAGGTCTCTGGAGGGGTGACCGAGACCTTCTCAGCACCGCAACACTTGTCAGTTGGGCTGCACCTGCCATCTCCCCTTCCCCCTGGGCCATTTTCCCTCAATGCCATTTGAGTTTCTCAGCATGATCATAGGAAAACTCAGACCTCCATTGTCCGTCACTCCAGCCACCTCCAGTAGGGAATGGCCCCCAGCCCTCCTGGTTCACTGCCCTCCAGTAGATACCTCCCCGCCCAGGGCACATCTCCTACACTATCAAGTGCTCATAAGGAGCTTTGAACAATCTCATTTTAATGTGTTTTTAATTATTATTTTTTTTGAGACAGTATCTCACCCATGCTGGATTGAGCGGCACAACCACAGCTCACTGCATCCTAAACCTCTGGGGCTCAAGAGATCCTCCCACCTCAACCTCCTGAGTAGCTGGGACCACAGGTGAGCACCATCATGATCAGCTGATGTTTGATTTTTTAATAGAGATGGGGTCTCACTATGTTTCCCAGGCTGGTCCAAACTCCTGGGCTCAAGCAATTCTTCTGCCTCAGCCTCTCAAAGTGCTAGGAGGCATGAGCCACTGCACCTGGCCCTAATCTCATTTTAAAAAATTTTTGTTATAGAAATTTTAAAAGCTATACAAAAGTAGACAGAAAAAATTAAAATGAATCCATGTCTCCATCAACCAGCTTCAATTATACTGTTCTTCATGTCAGTTAATGGTAGCTTCCCTCCCTCACCACTGTCCATAGAATATGTAATTTCATATATAAATATTTTGGCATGTTTCTCTAAAAAGTAATAACTTTTTAATCATGACTATGAAATCAGTATTCTCATCATCATATGTTAAATAATAATTTTTTATTTCATCAACTATTAAGTGTTCAAATTTTCAGCTGTCTCCAATTTTTTATATCGTTTCTTTGAATTGGGATCCAATTAAGATCCACACATTAGAATCTTTAAAAACAAATTGTCTTGATTCTAAGATGGACCTCACTACCCTCATCTTAGTGTTTCTGAGTTTGGTATGTTTCTTACTTTCCATGTGAACACCTAATGTAGGATTTCTTTCGAAAATTGGTTGCTAAAGCGTTAACATAATTCAGAAAATATGGTAATTTATGATTTAAAAATGTAAGACATTCTTGAAAAAGGAAACAATGCTTTCACTTGTACCTACGATCCCCTGGGCCCAGTCTAGACCTTTTACTAGATTAGCTTTGCCAGTCTTCAACCCTGATTTTACCAACCATCTGTTCTCCACCCCCTTTCCAGAGCTGTGGAGGGTTGCTGGAGACAATCACATAAGCAGGCTGTTTATATGCACCACAAATTCAGGCCATCAGCTGGTCCATCCCTATTTATCCCTCATTGATTCCCTGTCGGTTTCACCACAGCAGCTGTTGCAACCCCCTCCCCTCCTCCATAAACCTCTGCCTCCCTCTCAGCAGATGCCTTCACACCTACATGAATGTGAACGTGAGTGACAGCACCCACCATGAACTTCCTCGGTGTTTCTTTCTCCACCTCAACGTCTCTCTCACTCTTAGCTCTGGTCTCAGAGGAATACTTACACATTTTTTAAATATCTGTATACATATGGAGATACATAGAAAAGTATCTGAAAAGTTCACCAAAATGTCAACAATGGTTATATCTGGGAGGCTGGCTCTTGGGTGATCTGTGCCTTTTTCTTTTGATTTTTCTGCTTTGTTTGAATTTTTTCACTCAGCATGTACCATTTTTATTATACAAAACCTGGAATAGTATTTTAAAATGTAAGCGATCTTCAGCAACATGTAGGTGATCTCTAAGAGAAAGGGACTTTAAATTTTTCCACATTCTCCATTATCCTTTGTGGTAGGCAGAATTTGGGTCCTAAAGATGTCTACATCAAAATTCCCAGCAACTGGTTGGGCATGGTGGCTTAAAACTACAATCCCAGCACTTTGGGAGGCCAAGGCAGGCAGATTGCTCAAGCTCAGGAGTTTGAGACCCACCTGGGCAACATGCCAAAACACTGTTTCTACCAAAAATACAAAAATTAGCTGGGTGCGATGGCATGCACCTGTAGCCGCAGCTACTCAGGAAGCTGAGGTGGGAGGATGGCTTGAGTCCAGGAAGTCAAGGCTGCAGTGAACTGTGATTGTGCTACTGCAGTTCAGCCTGGGCAACAGAGGGAGACCTTGTCACCCTCTCATCCCTCCCAAAAAATTCCCAGAACCTGTGAATATGTTACCTGACAATGGCAAAAGAAACTTTGCAGATGCGATTAAGTCAAGGATTTTGCAATGGGAAGGTTATCCTGAATTATCTAGGTGAGCTAATGTAATCACAGGAGTCCTTAAAAGTAGAAGATGGAGGCAAAAGAGAGTCAGAGAGGCCAGGCAAGATGGCTCACACCTATAATCCCAGCACTTTACGAGGCTGAGGCAGGTGGATCATTTGAGGTCAGGAGTTTGAGTTCAGCCTGGCCAACATGATGAGACCCTGTCTCTACTAAAAATACAAAAATTAGTCGGGTATGGTGGCATATGCCTGTAATCCCAGCTACTTGGGAGGGTGAGACAGGAGAATCACTTGAACCTGGGAGACAGAGGTTGCAGTGAGCCAAGATTTCACAACTGCACTCCAGCCTGGGTGACAGAGTTAGACCCTGTCCTCCCCGCCCCCCAAAAAAGAAAGAGTCAGAGAGATATGACTAAGAAAGAGGGTCAGAGAGATGCAACATTGTTGGCTTTGAAGAGGAATGCAGGGGCCACTAGCCAAGGAATGCAGACAGTTTCTAGAAGCTTGAAAAGGCAGGGAAACATTTTCCCCTAGAAACTCCAGAAAAGACTTAGGCTCTGCCAACACGTTGATTTTACCCCAGTGAAATCCAAGTCAAGCCTTGGATCTCCTGAATGGTATAGTAATACATTTGTGTTGTTTTAAAGCTACCAGTTCTGGGGTTATTTGTAACAGCAGCAATAGAAAATAAACACACCCCTATTTCTCCCTGCCAGTCATTTAAAATCAACATAGACTCTAAGTTGAAACAATGGCTTGCTTTGCAAACACAGCTTCAAGATAAGTCACCGTTACACTGCCAAACACATGACTTAGAGTATGTGCCATTTATTGAACTTCTGGAACCAACTCTGGGCTACCCCTCAGTTCGACCCTTGTCCATCTTGACTTAATCCATACATTCAATGTGGGGCTCTTGATTCCCAAACCATTTCTCTTCATATCCTACTTCTAAGCTTTAGGCCAATGTTTCTGGGATGGATATCCTAGAAGCACCTCAATCTAAATGTGCCCCAGACAGGAATTGTTATTTTACCCTTGCACTTGCTCTTCTGGCTGGGTTTCTTGGCTTCCATTATGGGCCGCCCACATACCCAGGAGCAAATCTCACCGTTTCAGGCACACCCCTTCTTTACCCCTAAATTTATCCTGTGTCATCCATCCATTCTACTCATCCCATGTCCCCCCTTTTCCACTAACATGGCCCTAACTCAATACCTTACGGCTGTAAAGACAGTCTTGGAACTAGTAGCCCAAACTCCAGGCTCTCCCCAATCTCAGATGTCTTCTGCACTGTCTCAGGAATTATCTTTCCAAAACAGCCTAATCCTATTTTACCTCTGCTCAAAAGCCTTTTGAATGATCTCCTGCTTATGGAATAATGCCCAAACTTCTTTCTTTTACTGAAAACGATAATCCACCTCCTAACTGCCTTCTAGCCATAGCTTCCATCTCAACCCTATGTCCTCACACACTCCAGGAGCTAGCAATGCTGGTTTCCTGTGACTGGACCAAATCTTGTCTCTTCTCCCATCTTTGGGTCTTTGGTCTGGAAGGTCACAATGTTCACCAACGGCAATAAGCCACTATTCACCATTTAGTAAGCCACATGTTACTATAAGTTGGGCTTGTTCACGATCCCATTTGTAGCTGTATCATTTCACCACATCTTCACAACTACCACATCTACCAATAAGGAACTGGAGGCCTAGAGACAGACATGCTGTGATACTTTTAAAATAAATATGTCCACACATTCTTTGATACTCCTCCCTCCCTAAGGTGGAGCTTAATTATTAAACCTCGAATGTGGCACTTGGTGACCTGCTTCTAATAGAATGTGGAGGTATGTGACTTCCAAGACTAGGTCATGAAAGGTACCATGCTTCCTTCTTGTGCCCAAATCTTTCACTCTGAAGGAGGTCAGTCACCATGTCATGAGGATACTCAAGCAGCTCATGGAAGGACCCAGATGGGGAAAATTTAAGGCCTCCAAACAACAACCAGCACCATATTTGTGCACCATCTTAAAAGCAGAACCTCCAGCCCCAGTTGGGCCTTCAGATGACTGCACCCCCTGTGACATCTTGACTACAACCTCATGGGAAACTCTGAACCACAACCACCCAGCTAAGCTGCTACCAAATTCCTGACCCAGAGAAACTATAGGATAATATCTATGACTTTAAGTCACTAAGTTTTGGGGCAATTTGTTACACAGTAATAGATAAACACTTGCCCAAGATCATAGGATCAGTAAGTGGTGATTTGTTTTGTTTTGTTTTTTTATTTTTTTGTTTTTTAAGAAAGAGTCTCACTCTGTCACCCAGGCTGGAATGCAGTGGTGCAATCTCAGCTCACTGCAACCTCCACCTCCCGGTTCAAGCGATTCTCCTGCCTCAGTTTCTGAGTAGCTAGGATTACAGACGCATACCACCATGCCCAGCTAATTTTTGTATTTTCAGTAGAGACAGGGTTTTGCCATGTTGGCCAGGCTAGCCTCAAACTCTTGACTTCAGGTGATCTGCCTGCCTCAGCCTCCCAAAGTGCTGAGATTACAGGCATCAGCCACTGCACCCAGCCAGTGGTGGAGATTTGAATACTGGTTTATCTATCCCAAAAGCTCAGGCTCCTAATTCTGCCTGAAGTATACTGTAGTTTATATTTCACTTCCTTTAAAAAGCCTTGACAGAGTCTCCCCCTCAAAAGTAATCTTCATCCAATCTGTATCATTAAGCCGTACTCAAAATGTCCATCCATAATACTCGTATAATCACCTTATTTGCCCAAGTCCCACCTCACTTCATGGTTGACTTCCCAGCTGTGGGCTCTCAGCTTTAGTACCTACATCCTAGTGTTGTTGTGAAGATTAAATGAGATGGCATGTATCAAAGCACTTAGTGAAGAAATGACTCAATTATACTATTCATTAGTTCCTGGATGCAGCGCTTTTTCTATCCTATGGATGGATAAGCTCTTAATCCTGGCTATATATTAGAATTACCTAGGAAGCTTGAAAAAAAAAAAAAAAAAAAAGCAAAAAAACAACGCCCAGGCTATACCTGAAGATTATGATTTGATCAATCTGGGTGAAGTTAGGTACCAATATTTTTCCAAAGTTCCCTGGGTGATTTTATTTTATTTATTTGTTTATTGAGACGGAATCTTGCTCTGTCACCCAGGCTGGAGTGCAGTGGTACCATTGATACAGGAGTGCTGGGAAGGGAAGATCGTGGTCCCTTTAAATAATACAGAAGGTGGTAGGGGAAGTGCTGCATAGAGGAGGGCGTGGTACTTGGCTAGGGCTCCACCCCCAGGGACCTAGATGAGAATGGGCATTTCCTGCCCAAATGTTGCATTTCCCAAGACCACCCTGGCTTGCCACGCACTCCCATCCTGGGCATATAAAAGCCCGAGACCCTAGCGGGCAGACACACAGGCAGCCAAACGTGGACAGAAACACATCAGTGTGAAAAGACACAAGCAGCTGCTCATCGAGAGGATGTTGAGAGGAGCACGCTGGCAGAAGAGCACAGGGACAGGCACAGGCACCTGGCAGGATGAGACTGAGTTTGGCCAGGGCAGTTAGTCGGAGAAGAGCTGTAGCCGCCCAGCAGCCCAACTCCATGGGAAAAACCATGGAGCCCTTCTGGCTCCTCCATTGGCTGAGAGCTACTTCCACTCAATAAAACCTTGCACTCATTCTCCAAGCCCATGTGTGATCTGATTCCTCCGGTACACAAAGGCAAGAACCTGGGATACAGAAATTCCTCTGTCCTTGCAACAAGGTAGAGGATAAATTGAGCTGGTTAACACAAACCGCCTACAGATGGCAAACTAAGAGAGCACCCGGTAACATATGCCCACTGGGGCTTCAGCTATAAATTCACCTATAGACACCGCCATTGGGTGGGAGCCCCACAACCTGCCTATCTGTATGCTCCCCTAGAGGTTTGAGCCGCAGGGCACTGAAGAAGCAAGCCACATCCCCGTTGCATGCCCTGCGAGAGGGACAAGGTAACTTTTCCTGTTTCACCATCTTGGCTTACTGCAACCTCTGCCTCCTGGATTCAAGCAATTCTCCTGCCTCAGCCTCCCAAGTAGCTGAGATTACAGGCACGCACCATGATACTTGGCTAATTTTTGTATTTTTAGTGGAGATGGGGTTTTACTGCATTGGCCAGGCTGGTCTCGAACTCGTGACCCCAAGTAATCTGCCCACCTCGGCCTCCCAAAGTGCTGGTTTAAAGTTCTGAAACTACTGGACTAAATCAGAGGTTCTCAACCAGAGGCAATTTTCCCTCATTCCCATTGGGGACATACAGTAGTGTCTGGAGATAGTCTTGATTGTCACAACTGGTAGGAGGGTGCTACTGGCATCTAGTGGGTGGAGGCCAGAGATGCTGCAAAACATCCTACAATGCACAGGTCATAGCTCCTTACAGCAAAGAATTATCCAGTCCTAAATGACAATAGTGCCAAGGTTGAGCCAACCTGGATTGGATATTTCCCGGCTCCTACCTTGTTCTCCTTAAGAATTTTGGTTTTTACTTGCTTCTCTGACTATTCCTACTTGAGACAAGAAGAATGCAGCATTTGAGTTCCTGCCTTGGACCAAATCTGGGCACCAACCAGCTTGGCCGCTGCCCCAGCTGGGCTGGCTCCAGGCCCACCAGGAAGGGCACGTGGATGGTCTCATGCTTCCCCACTTCCCTTTAATGCTTTGTTAACATTTGTATTACAACACTCACTACAGAAAGTACAGCAAGTCGTAAACACGTCTCCCTCACCCCAAGGGCCAGGGCCATACTTTATTCATCTCTGTTTTTTCCACAGCACCAAGCTCTTTTCAGTTGAACCGGGTAGGTGTTCAATAGATATTCATTGCATCAAATAGATTAATATCACTTTAATTTTTATCATGCATCTGGGCATCTCTTTGAAAGGTAATGGATGTAGAGAATACAAATGCCAGTTAAAGCAAGAGCTCTTGTGTTTCTGTTCCTGTGGAGTGCAGCTGAAATGACTGCTACTGCTTCTTTACGGTGTATTTACATGAGCATCTTGTGGACATCAGTGCCATTTAAAATTAAGATATTTGGATCAATAATCTAAGAGGATTCTTATTAGAGAAGTTCTCTTATTTTTAAGATTATTTTTCATTGGTTATTACAAATGGAAAAATGTTTTATCTTCAAGGCAAAGCAGCAACTCAGAGAATGATACTCAAACAAACTTGTCTTAGAAAAATATATGTAAATCAATAAATTTTGGGCTATACATTTCATAGTGGATAAAATCAGGCTCAGGTTTAAAAGCTAAATAAGAAACAAGGTTTTCCGATGTTTCTCTCCTTTCAATGTGTAATCTTAGATTAAAAAAAAAAACTGGTTAATATCTGGGGTTTTTTAAATTCTCAAAATTGCAAAAGTCAGCCAAAGGTCTGTTCATCTTGGCATTCTCAAAGAGGGCAGATTTAAGTAAAATATGTGACAACTGAGAACTGAGAATCTAAACTCTTCTTTGAGACAGAATCTCACTCTGTCCCCCAGGCTGGAGTGCAGTGGTGTGATCTTGGCTCACTGCAACCTCTACCACCCAGGTTCAAGCGATTCTCCTGCCTCAGCCTCCCAAGTAGCTGGGATTACAGGCACGTGCCACCATACCCAGCTAATTTTTGTATTTTTAGTAGAGATGGGGTTTTGCCCTGTGGGCCAGGCTGGTCTTGAACTCCTGATCTCAAGTGATCCACCTGACTCGGCCTCCCAAAGTGTTGGGATTACAGGCATAAGTCACCATGCCTGATCAGATATAAACCAATTTTTTTTTTTTTTTTTTTTTTTGAGATGGAATCTCACTCTGTCACCCAGGCTGGAGTGCAATGGCACCGTCTCGGCTCACTGCCAGTTCTGCCTCCCAGGTTCACACCATTCTCCTGCCTCAGCCTCCCAACTAGCTGGAACTACAGGTGCCCACCACCACTCCTGGCTAATTTTTTTGTATTTTTAGTAGAGACAGGGTTTCACCGTGTGAGCCAAGATGATCTCAATCTCCTGACCTCATGATCCACCTGCCTCAGCCTCCCAGAGTGCTGGAATTACCGGCATGAGCTACAGTGCCCGGTGAAAGGAAGTTTATTAAAAAATTAAAGGAATAAAAGAATGGCTACTCCATAGATAGAGCAGCATAAACTGATTTTATATAGCTAAATAAGAGGTCTGGAAGGTTGCACTGTAGACTGAACTGATTACTTCAATGCGGGGAGGAAACCCATATTAGAATGGTCAAAGAGTTTTAATTTTATCTGTCATGTTCTTTATTATATTGTAAATGAAGAATCGATGCAGGTAACTTACTATTTAAGCTCTTTCAGTATTTTCTAAGTATTTAGAAAAGCTTAGTCATATTTCCTGAGACATAATGACTGTCAGAGAGAGAGAGAAAAAAATGAAGGGAATGAAGGGATAAATTACTTAGGATAAGAATTTTTTTTTTTTTTTTTTTTTTTTTGGTTTTCTGGAGTGCTTCTTGAATGAAATTACTGGCATGATTAGGATAAGGTTAGCCTAGGCTAAGAATAACTAGAGACAAGATTGTCAGAAATATGACTGGCCCAAAGTCCTGGATGGATCACATCAGTTTGTTCTCTTAGATTGAAGAAAACTATTATTAATGCAATATTAAATTAGGAATAAATTATTCAAAGCCTTGTGTCATACTTACTGTTGCTTTAGCCACTCCTCCACAAATGGAATGGAGAAAAATTCTGTGAATGGCTCCCCTGCCCTCTTTGGATTTTGGCTGGTCACGATGCCATATGTTTGATTGACAAGAAAACAATAAGCAAGAATTCAAGTCAGTTGTTGCTATTCTGCTTGCAAATTAACATGACTGAATTCTTAGGATCACTGAATCGTCAGACATGAACAACTTACTTGTATAACCACTCGGTCAGAAAATCACAGGCAATGAATTTGGTTCTTTTCCTCTAAAGAGAGAAGAGATAATTAAATTACAGCTCACCCTTAAACAACATGGATTTGAACTGCACAGGTCTACTTATACATGACACTTTTCAATAAACCTTAACACCGGCCGGTGTGGTGGCTCATGCCTGTAATCCCAGGACTTTGGGAGGCCGAGGTGGGTGGATCACTTGAGGTCAGGAGTTCGAGACCAGCCTGGCCAACACAGTGAAACCCTGTGTCTACTAAAAATACAAAAATTAGCCAGGCATGGTGGCGGGCGCCTGTAGTCCTAGCTACTCAGGAGGCTGAGGCAGGAGAATTGCTTGAACCTGGGAGGTGGAGGTTGCAATGAACCGAGACTTCGCCACTGCACTCCAGCCTGGGCAACAGGGTGAGACTATGTGTCAAAATAACAAAAAACTTAACACCAAGTGTGCCTGCCTCTCCTGCCTCCCCTTCCACCTCTGCCACCCCTGAGACAGCAGGACCAATCCTTCCTCTTCCTCCTTCTCAGCCTACTAAACCTGAAGATGAGGAAGAAGACCTTTGTGACAATCCACTTCCACTTAATGACTGGTAAGTATATTTTCTCTTTTTTATAATTTTCTTAATAAATTTTCTTTTGCTACCTTACTTATATGAATATAGTATATAATACATATAACATACAAAATTTGTGCTACTGGTAAGGCTTCCAGTCAACAGTAGGCTATTAGTAGTTAAGTTTTGAGGGAGTCAAAAGTTTTATGTGGATTTTCTTTCTTTCTTTTTGTGACAGGGCCTCATTCTGTCACCCAGGCTGGAGTGCAGTGGCGTGATCTCAGTTCACTGCAACTTCTGCCTCCCGAGCTCAAGTGACCCTCCCACCTCAGCCTCCTCAGTACCTGGGACTACAGGCACACACCACCACACCTGGCTAATTTTTGTATTTTTTGTAGAGATGGGGTTTCATCATGTTGCCCAGGCTGGTCTCGAACTCCTGAGCTCAAGCAGTCTGCCCTGCCTTGGCCTCCCAAAGTGCTGGGATTACAGGTGTAAGCCACTGTGCCCGGCCAAAGTTGTAAGTGGATTTTTTACTGCACGGGGGTTTGGCATCTGTATTGTTTAGGAGTCAACTGTATATTCTTACTTTGCCCACATGTCTGAGTAGGAAAAAGGAAAGGAGGTTAATTGATTGCTTGTGTTAGATGAAATATGCATGAATCCTTTATGAGATTTATAAGAACATCAAGAAACAGTAACTTGGGCAAAGAATTCTAAAGACATTTCTTTAGTCCTCTTTCAATAAGCACATTTTCTGACATTAGGTACTAATAAAAGACAGTGCTCATATTGGGGTTTATTACATACTTTTGGAATTGGAGGATTTTGTTATTTAAATTTAGACTATGCTTCTCTTTTATGAGTAATTGTATATATTGCTTTACCCCAGATTCACTCAAGTCCTCTGAACAGCAGTCCTTTGGGTCTGAGTGCCACCTTCATGAGACACCCCGCACACAGGTGCCACCAGCGGTGTGGCTGACCCTGCTAGCTCTCCACCCAAGGTCCACTCTCCACTTCAGCCTTATTAACAGGAACATGATTGCTTCCAAATGGCAGTCAGCTCAGCCAAAGATCTACATTTCCCAGGCTCCCATGTAGCAAGGGACAGCTATGTCATACAGTTCTGCCCGATGAGATAGAAACAGACATATTCTAGGGACCTCTGAGAAAATTCTGCTTTCCTGATTTCTGCTGCCCCTTCCTCCTTGAAGTTTCATATCACTTCTTCAGGCTGGAACACAGATGTGGGGCTGCAAGTGGAGCAGCCCCTTTTAGCCATGAGGCCCAAAGCCACGTGCTAAGGATGGTGAAGCAGGGGATAGAAAGAGCCTGCGTCTTCCTTAAGCCACAGCACCAGCTTGGGCCTGCCCTACTCTGGACATCTCAATGTGTAAGGAGAAATAAACTTCATTCGTTTTATTGCCACTGTTCTTGAATGTTCAATACAGGCAGCTGAATGCAGCCCCTAAGGGATAGATACCTAGTAAGCCACAAGGGAAAAGACATCCCAGAGTAAAGGGGAGAAGATAAGCTGAGCCTGCAATGGGGTGGAGCACCAGATATCCTGTCTTCTATTTCCATTTCAAGTTTCTTCTTGGAACCCAAAGAATATTAGTCAACTTCTTTTAGAGAATTGTTATGGAAATTGGGTGACAAAATCTCTGTGTCTTCTTTTAAAAATAGCAGGAGCTAAGAACCAAGTCAATCTAGAGGTGTTGGCTGCCATGTGGAGAGACCCTTCCCAAGAAGAAAGATGCTACAAAGTGGCCTGGATATCCTTTTTGCATCTCCAGATCCACCCTCCCTACCCTGCTCTGTGCCTCAGGAAGCTGCTTTTCATGGTTCACATCAACCAGGCTCCCATACCCTCCAGATGGGTCCATCCTATGGGAGGTACCAGCAGGAGATCAGAGAGATGGAGGAGGGAAAGACAGAGTATTAGGGGTTGAATTGTATCACCCCAAAATTCATATGGTGAAGTATAACCCCTTCGGAATGTGACCTTACTGGAAATGTCAGAGGCACGTGAACCAGAGCAACTCCATCTTGAATAGGAGCTGGGTAAAATGAGGCTGAGACCTACTGGACTGCATTCCCAGATGGTTAAGGCATTCCAAGTCACAGGATGAGATAGGAGGTCGGCACAAGATATGGGTCATAAAGACCCTGCTGATGAAACAGTTGCAGTAAAGAAGCTGGCCAAAACCCACCAAAACCAACATGGCGACAAGAGTGACCTCTGGGCATCCTCACTGCTACACTCCCACTAGGGCCATGACAGTTTACAAATGCCATGGCAATGTCAGGAAGTTACCCTATATCATCTAAACAGGGGAGGCATGAATAATCCACCCCTTGCTTAGCACACACTCAAGAAATAACCATAAAAATGGGCAACCAGCAGCCCTAGGAGCTGCTCTGTCTATGGAGTAGCCATTCTTTTATTCCTATACTTTCCTAATAAACTTGCTTTCACTTTATGGACTCGCCCTGAATTTTTTCTTGCACAAGATCCAAGAACTCTCTTGGGGTCTGGATCAGGACCCCTTTCCTATAACATACCCTCCAGATCGGTCCAGTCAATGGGAGATACCAGCAGGAGATGAGAGAAATGGAGAAGGGAAAGGCTGAGTGTTTAGGGTTGAATTGTATCACCCCAAAATTAGTATATTGAAGTATAACTCCCAAGACCTCAGAACACGACTGTATTGGAAACACGATTGTCGCAGATGTAATGAGTTAAACCCAGCCACTCCTGAAAGACAAAGCAGTTCCACTGAGAATGAACACATTTGGGGCTCTATTAACAAGGAAGAAGGGAGATGCTGTTGGGTAGACAAACAGTGGCAGATCCCTGATGATACTCTACTAGATCCTGGGTCTAGCTATGACTGAAGCCAAAATTCCCTGGACATTTCAGGTACAAGAACCAATATTCTCTTTTGCACTTAAGCCAGTTTGCATTAGGTTGTTTATTATTTGAAACACAGAGACTTTTAAGCAATATTACTGTCTTCTCCAGTCAGGTAACCACCATTTATCCTTCATGATGCCTCCAGGAAGCCTTTCTGAGCATTCTCACTGTCTTTTTAAAAAATTATATATTTTTTTAAATTTTAGAGACAGAGACAGAGTCTCTCTCTGTCACCCAGGCTGGAGTATAGTGGCATGATCTCTCTCCAGCCTCTGACTCCTGGGCTCAAGCAATCCTTCTGCCTCAGCCTCTTGAGTAGTTGGGACTAGAGCCATATGCCACCACACTGGCTAATATACTTTTAAAACTTTTTGTAGAGACGGGGTCTCACTCTGTTGCCCGGGCTGGTCTCAAACTCCTGGGCTCAAGAGATCCTCCTGCCTCATGCCTCAGCCTCTTGAGTAGTTGGAACGAAAGGCATGCACCACCACACCTGGCTAATACATTTTTAAAACTTTTTGGAGAGATGAGGTCTCACTGTGTTGCCCAAGCTGGTCTCAGTCTCTTGGGCTCAAGTGATCCTCCTATCTCAGCCTTCCAAAGCGCTAGGATTATAGACATGGACCACTTTGCCCAGTCTCACCCTCTTAAGTTTAGGGAGGGCTCTACTCCAGTTTTCCATGTGCGTCTCTGCCATAGCACCTGAGACTATAACACGGGTCTGCCATGTCTATCTTCCCTACTGAATCATAAGCTCTGTGAGGACAGGCCACACATCTTTTTTTTTTTTTTTTTTTAATTCCTAGTGCTTAATTGACTGCACTGAGGCTGTGCCTGGTGGCTTACGCCTGTAATCCCAGCACTTTGGGAGGCCGAGGCAGGCAGATCACTTGAGATCAGGAGTTTGAGACCAGCCTGGCCAACATGGCGAAACCCCATCTCTACTAAAAATATAAAAATAAGCCAGGCATGGTGACACGTGCCTGTAATCCCAGCTACTCGGGAAGCTGGGACAGGAGAATCGCTTGAACCTGGGAGGCGGAGGTTGCAGTGAGCTGAGATCGCGCCACTGCACTCCAGCCTGGGCAACAGAGCAAGACTCCATCTCAAAAAAAAAAAAAAAGTAATTAATTAAAAAAAATTGACTGCACTGCACACAGCAGGTGAGCAGTTCCCGTTGAGTAAATGAATGAATGAATTCGCCACTCAACTCTCAAGCATCAAAGCAAGAAAAAACTCATGTACACAGGTTCTGATATTTAAAAGTAGGAATTGCTAATATAATTCTGGACAATTTCTCTTTACTTTCTTCCCACAATATTTTACTATGAAAAGGTTTCCATAATTTTTTTCTTTTTTCCTCTTTACTTTGAAATGGAAAACTCAGCTTTATAATTCAAGATAAGGTTGAAACGATCGTTGTAGAATTGATGTTTCACCAAAAAGAAAAGGCTCCTTCACACTTTTTACTGAAATCTTTATTGGAGTTTTTAGTAAATAAAATATCGTAGTGCCTGAGTTACTGGAGATTATCTGCAATCTTTTACCTCATTGCTGAAACCCCTAGAAAAAATGGAAATGCTGCTGGCTGGCATAATAAAATGCAATGTATCAGACCATGTAACAGGGTCTTCTAATCTGCCCTGCAAGAATAGGAGTCCCTTCAAAAAGCCATCTTTAACCAAAATAAGAAAATACTTGTATAACAGTGCAAATATGTAACTAGCCCGAATTGCCATATGATAATTTAAACAATCTGGCAATTGTTGGATGGCAGTGTCTCTCTCCTGCCTTACAAAAGATGCATTGTTCCCTCGGCATTTATCACGTCGTTTAGTGGTAAAGATTACTTCTGCAAAGAGAATGCAGCTTGACTTTAATAAATAGATTTTTAAAATAGCCAAACGGTCTGATGTATGAAGGTCATGCACACAGATTTAATCACTTTTGATGCAAAGAAATAAAATGGAAGAAACAGTGTTTTCCTTCTGTTCTGGGCAAGCGTGGACGTGCTATGCATACCCAGACATGTGGAACAGTGGGGATATTGTTCAGCTGTTGTTTAGTTTAAAAATTATCTGCTGAGGAGCTGAAAGAGAGAAGGAAAAGCAAATGAAAAGTTGTGGTGAGTGATGAAATAAGAGAGGAAGTAGGAGAGAAAGAAATTAAAGAGCGAGATTTAGACAGCGAGGGCATACAGGGTTTATGTAATGTGGGCAAATACACTGAGCCCTTGATTGTTAAAGGGTGAAAATGCTCAAGTTTGGGAGAGCAGAGGGAACAGTTAAGGCAGCCTCTAACAAGGTTTAAAAATATTATTTTAATCTGTAATTAAAAGGAAAAAGACTAGGTGTCAAGGGTTAAGGCATCATCATGTCCTCAAAAGTCTGCAACTTACTCTGAAATGCATCCAGAAAACGAAGATGAATGAATAGAGGGATGGATTGATGGGTTCGTGGATAGATATGTGATAAAATAAATAAAGCAAAATGGAAATTGTAGAATCAAGGCAGTGGACACGTGGGAATGCATTCCAAAATTCTCTCAGTTCATCTATCTGATTTTTTAAATAATAAAATTGGAGGAGAAGGGAAATGGGAGGAAAATATCATCAAAAAAGACCCAGACCTCTAAAAGAGAAAATACAGAATTTTGTTTTTTAGACAGAGTCTCACTCTGTTGCCCAGGCTGGAGTGCAGTGGCACGATCTCCGCTCACTGCAACCTCCAACACCTGGGTTCAAGCCTCAGTCTCCCAAGTAGCTAGGATTACAGGCATAGGCATAGGATTACCATGGCCTGGCTAATTTTTGTGTTTTTAGTAGATATAGGGTTTTGCCATGTTGGCCAGGCTGGTCTCCAACTGCTGGCCTCCAACTGCTGGCCTCAAGTGATCTACCTGCCTCGGCCTCCCAAAGTGCTGGGATTACAGGCATGAGCCACAGTGCCCAGCCAAAAATGCAGAAATTAATAAAGGTTCAATCCAGACATTATTTTGTACCAATTTTTATACTGGATGCACGTAGACGAGATACACTGGAGGACCGAAGGCTGGAAAGAGAAACAGCTAGCATTAAAAAGCAATTGCATCGGCGTCAGATGACTCATATAATTCCACCTAGAAAAGTTAAAAGCACATGTTGTGAGTCCAGGGGACTGAAGTGTGGCTGGCTACGGCACTGTGTTGGTTAAGACTCTTTGGGCTTACAAGGAATAGAAATGTGCTCAGTTTACTTCATGTCTTAGTCCATTCAGGTGGCAATAACAAAAATATCATAAACTGGGTGACTAATAAACAACAAACATTTCTCTCTCAGTTCTAGAGGCTGGGAAGTCCAAGATAAAAGTGCTGGCAGATTTGGTGTCTGGTTCCTCATAGATGGCACCCATAGATGGAAGGGACAAGGCAGCTGTCTGGAGTGCAGTGGCACGATCTCAGCTCATTGCAAGCTCCGCCTCCTGGGTTCATGTCATTCTCCTGCCTCAGCCTCCCAAAATGCTGGCATTACAGGTGTAAGCCACTGCGCTTGGCCTGTTTTGACTCTTTCAGCATGTGTTTGGAAATGACATATGTCATGCTGACCAAAGCAGTCGGTCACATGGTCAAACCTCCCTTAGGGAGAGACCAAAAATATTTCTGAAGTATAATCTGTTCTACCACGGGGAGTGACTGTACAGGTAAAAGGAATGGTGGGAAAAATGAGAATCTCTCTGGCCAGTGGCAAAGCCAGGTCTCAGGAAGAACTGGACCATTGCTCATGGCTGTTCAGGGTACAGGCGAGGCTACAGTCACCCAACAACGGTTCTGGTTCTAGTTATGGTTATGTGGAGCTCAGCTCCTTGGCCATGGCTCCTTTCATTGCTTGCTGTTGCTTTTTCTGCTGTTCTCTCCTAATTGATTCTCTGTCCTCCCTTCTCTGCCTTTAAGGTTGTCTCTAGGTGTCCCCCTCTCCCTGTGCTATGGTCTGCCTGTTCTCTCTGCAGTGTGACATCCCCACTCCCCAGATGGGAGAATCTGATAGGACTAGTTAGATACTCCCAAGAGAGACCATCCCTGTTGGGTAGACCATTTCACAGTCATTTGCCATCTAAGAGTGGTTGCCCAAGGGCCTGATCCATATTCCCGGTTCAGTCACTTGTAGTCTGGGTGATGGGGACATGGATAAAGTAAGAACAAAGAGCAGCAGTTAAGGACTGTGGATGTGGCATACACATAGAACATCACAGCCTCCTTCCCATTATTTTCCACAATACATTTCCAGATACCCCAGAATTCCCAGACACGATGAAACCATCCATAACTATGATCCTAGAAATAAGCATACACTTGGCCTGTAACCAGATGCCAAAATATTTATAGCAAACTGCAAACAGGTATTCACATTTTTTTTCCCACTGAGAAGGCATTTCATTAGAGAAAACTTAATACTTCTCCAAAGAAGTTCAAAACATGCACTAATCACATTGACCAAGACCTCCAGCCTGGGCCACAGGGTCATTTGAAAAAGTGTTTTGGCTGAAAAGGGATCACGCTAAAATAATTCTACCACACCTTTCCTGCCAGAATCTATTGTTTCCACTCCTTAGAATTTTTTTTCGAACAAAAGCTGATGGTATTACTAACTTTCCTTATTGGTCAAGACCAGGAAATAAGAGTTTCTTCCCTCACTGACCAAAGCCCTTGTACTTTTTAAAGGATATTCAGGTATTTAATTATAAAAAGGAAAATAACTACAATGAATGACTATGAGATGGGCAAGGAATGTGAAAAGAAAAGAAAGAAAGAGAAAAAAAATTCTGTAATTGTACAGAATCATTCGTAGTAGCAAATTTTAGTGTCCTGAGATCATCAAAGAACTTGTCCGGAGTTAGAAATAGTTTCCTGATACCAACTATGGTCTACAATAGACTTCACTGTAATGGAATTTGATGAGCAACCAAAAGCCAAAAAGGAAAATTTTACATTGCATGGAATAAGATAGGAAAAGAGGCGGTCTTATGGCCTCTACTCAGAGTCCACATTTAATCCGTATTTAAAACTGATATAAAATGTATTTTCAGCCATCATTTTACTCATGCACAAAACTGGTTTCTTTCCAAATTAAGCAAAGTGCATTGTTCCAGTCTGACTTTGTTCAACATTTACTTACTGTGTGCACGCCCTGTGCTAAACACAGGAGATAAAGAAAATGAATAAGGCACGGCCCCAGTGTGGTTATTAATTAAATGCCCCCAAACTGCCACCCTGCAGCTCCTGACCTGGGTAGTAAGTGACAGTAGGTGCAGATGGTTAACTCCGCCTCAGCTCTAGGTGTGAACCCTGATAAGGCAGGTGAGATAATCCCACCTCACCCCACCTAGACCTGAGCCAATCTGGTCCACATTTATCCTGGCCAAAGGGATGCATTGAATCAGGAATGGGCATGTGACCCACTTCAGAGTGATGAGATGTCACGGGAGGTGTGCTGGGGCTTCTGGGAAGTTAATTTCCTTTGCTTTCCTGAAACAGTTTGCTGGCCCCCTTCTGTTTGATGTAGTAGGTGGATACAAAGCCGAGGCAGTGGTCGCGGCTGTTTTGCCAATCCAAAGGAAGCCAGCCCCGGGATAAAGCTGACTCTGCTAGAGGCCAAGAAGAGAGGCAGGAGAGAACCACGTCCTCCTTAGTTATATCACAGAGTTCCTGAATCAAACCAACCCTGAAGCCTTCCCTCTCTACCTTGGGGCCTTCTAGTTTCCTGAGCCAATAAATCCTCTGTATTATTTAAGTCAGTTTCCTGCCAGTTGCAACATAATGCACCCTAACTAAGATATGTGCTCAGTATCCCTTCCATCTTATTTTGGTAACAGCACCCTGAGTTCCTTTTAGGAATCCATTTTTCCCCAGCAAAAACTATGGGCTTTGGGTGGGGCCCCTTTCCTTGCCTAACATGCCACTAAATCACAATTTCCCTAGTTCCAAGGACTTATTCCAAAGAAGGTATTTTTATTTATTTATTTATTTATTTATTTATTTTATTTTTAGAGACAAGGTCTTGCTCTGTCACCTAGGCTGGAGTGCAATGGCATGATCATAGTTCACTGTAGCCTTGCGGTCCTAGGCTCAAGGGATCTCCGTGCCTCAGCTTCCTGAGTAGCTAGGACTACAGGCACATGCCACAATGCTCAGGTAATTTTCAAAAGTTTTTTTTTTTTTTTTTGGTAGAGGCAGGGGTTTTGCTGTGTTGACCAGGCTGGTCTGGAACTCCTGGGTTCAATCTATCCTTTTGCCTTGGCCTCTCAAAGTGCCTGGGATTACAGGCGTGAGCCACTATGCCCAGCCCAATTACTCAGGCAATTGACCTGAGTTGGCTCAATTAGAGAGAAACTCTGGGAGAGACTTTCTCTCTCTCTCTCTCTCTCTGCTACACTTGCGCCTTATAGGACATAGGCTGGTGCCACAAGATGAGGGCCCATTTGAGGGTGAAGCCAACCCAGAGGAAGCAGTCAAGAGAGGAAGAGAGAGAACAGTCCTGAAGACATCATCTGGGCCACCAGATCAAGCTGTGCTGGAAGATCTCCCTTTGGGCCTCTTGTCTACATTTTTTAAAAGGTCCAGGCATGGTGGCTCATACCTGTAATCCCAACAATTTGGGAGGCTGAGGCAAGCAGATCATTTGAGCTGAGAAGTTCGAGACCAGCCTGGCCATCATGGCAAAGCCCCATCTCTACAAAAAATACAAAAACTAGCCAGGCATGGTGGCATGTATGCCTATAGTCCCAGCTACTCAGGAGGCTGAGGTGGGAGGATCGTTAGAGCTGGGGCAGATTGAGGCTGCAGTGAGCTATGATCTCACCCCAGCCCGGGCGGCAGAGTAAGACCCTATCTCAAAAAATAAATAAGTAATATATAAAGACAGACAGAAAGAAAACAATCCCTTTCTGCTTTAGGGCAGTTTGCATGGGGTTTTCAGCCATGTTCAAGACCTGCCCTCAAAGAGTTAACTCCAGCAAATAAGGAAATCTTAGCTCTGCATACTTAATACTCCCCAGCTGAAACAAACTCATTTGCCTTTCCACTACTTTTTACTGCTAACAATATAAGCCTTTTATCAAAAATTGCTTACAGTAAAAATGATTAACTTTACTCTGAGTGCTCAAAATATTTTCAGAGATGCATCAGAAAGAATTTCCAAGTGAAGTTTGCAAAGTAGCCACTGAGCTAGCTCTGTTTAATATAGCAGTTCAATTAAATTCTAATTAAATTCTGATTGCTCGTGTTCCAATTAACCTAATCCAAAGGCATGGCTGAATGTCATGGAATTCCTTAAGAACATCAACCTAACTGTAAGGTTTAATCTTCATAATGCTATTTACACATCTCAGACTTAATTTGTTCCAGCGGAATGCAATGCAGGTCACGGCAGAGCAGAAATGGTACTGTGGCCTTTTAACTAGACTTCAGTCTAAAAACACTGTTGAAGTTCTATTTTAACAATTGCACAGTTGATTTCCTGCCTTACAACCTTTTCCCCTTCCAACTCTTGTAGAGTGTGGCCAGCCCAGGGGCACTCAGGAAGGCAGCTATAACTATAATCGGAAGATCAGAAAGGTCAATGTCAATGCAGATTCAATAAGGAGAAGGCAAGTCTTTGTACGAATTCTACTCCCACGTATTTTGATCTCAGGATCAGAATTATTTGCACACCTCGCTTCAAAGCCATGCCTCTGAGAAACCAAGGGATCTGGAGCACTCCCTTCAAGGCCTGCTCTCTGCTTGGAGAAGGCATGCCAAGCCCTGTGTTACAGGAAGCTACCGGCAGAGGCTTGATGACATGCCTGTCGTGATCCATCTTGCTACTCCTGCGTAAAACTGAATTTATTCTTTCTCTCATCGCCTACCTGGACCCCATCTCTCTTCCCTCTGGCTTTGCAGTTGCTCGCATTTGCCTCCCTCCTTCAAGTACAATTTTAAAATTTATTTTTATTTATTTATCTTTTTTAGAGACAGGGTCTCACTCTGTCACCCAAGTTGGAGTGCAGTGGTGTGATCATAGCTTACTGCAGACTCAAACTATTGGGCTCAAGCAATCCTCTCACCTCAGCCTCCCAAGTAGCTGGGACTATAGGCACATGGCACTATGCCTGATTTCTATCTTTTGTAGAGATGGGGTCTTGCTATATTGCGCAGGCTGATCTCCAATTCCTGATCTCAAGTGATCCACCTACATTGGCCTCCCAAAGTGCGGGATAATGGGTGTGAACTACTGTGCTTGGCCAAGCACAATTCTTAATAACGATGGCTCCCATTACTGTGCTTGACACACCCCATCTCATTTATTCTTCCTCACAGCCCTGGTGAGGTGGATACTATGATTATCACTTCCTCACTTAACAAATAAGAAAACTGAGGCTCACAGCATTTCAGGAAACTTCCTAGGGGCCCAGAGCTAGCAGAGTTGAAGGAGAGATTCAAGCCCACCTAACTCCAGCAGTCCCACCCTTATCACCACACCTACCACAGCCCTCCACATTTCTGACACCACTGCTACCATTCAACTCCCCCTAAATGGCCAGTCCCTGTCCACCTCTTCTTCTCAGACTGTCTCATTTTCAGACTTCCACTTTTTCCAATTTAATTTTGTTCTTATTTGTTATCGTTCACTGTAGCTGTGCCAAGCACTTAGCTGAATACTTTAAATGCATTATCTTATTAAATTCTTGGCTGGGCGCAGTGGCTCACGTCTGTAATTCCAGCACTTTGGGAGGTCAAGGTGTATGGATCACTTGAGGTCAGGAGTTCGAGACCAGCCTGGCCAACATGGTGAAACCCCGTCTCTACTAAAAACACAAAAATTAACCGGGCATGGTGGTGTACACCTATAGCCCCAGCTACTTGGGAGGCTGAGACAGGAGAATTGCTTGAATCCGGGAGTTGGAGGTTGCAGTGAACCGAGATCATGCCACTGCACTCCAGCCTGGGTGACAGAGCAAGACACTCCATCTCAAAAAAAAAAAAAAAAAAAAAATTCTCGTTAACTTAGGCCAGGCACGATGGTTCAATCCTGTAATCCCAGCACTTTGGGAGGCCAAGGCGGTCAGATTACTTGAGATCAGGAGTTCGAGACTAGCCTGGCCAACATGGTGAAACCCCGACTCTACTAAAAATATAAAAATTAGCCGGGCATGGTGGTGCACGCCTGTAGTCCTAGCTATTTGTGAGGCTGAGGCAGGAGAATCCCTTGAACCAGGGAGGTAGAGGTTGCAGTGAGCCAGGATCACGCCACTGCACTCCAGCCTGGGCCACAGTACGAGACTCCGTCACACACACACACACACAAAATCAAAAACTCCCTTGTCTGAAGCAATTACTATTATTATTTACGTTTTACAGAGGAAGAGACTGAGGCTTAGAAAGATTAAAATCACAAGGTCACAATACTAGCAAGGTCTGGGATCACGCATCTAGAAAGAGGTGGAACGAGGCCCTATACTCAGGTGAAAATGGCTCCAAATTCTATACTAAATCATTAAGCTTCCCTTACACTGTAGTGCCTCCCACACAACAATAACTACTTAATCATTCGGCTTCCTTTATACTATACTGCCTCCCACATAACAGCTATGACTACGAAAATATGGCTAGTTCCAGGACTTCAAAGCATGAATAGGCAAACTTTTTCTTTTTTTTTTTTTTTCCCTTTTTGAAATAGGATTTCACCCTGTTGCCCAGGCTGGAGTGCAGTGCTGCAATCATAGCTCACTGCAGCCTCAACCTCCCAGGCTCAGTGGATTCTCCCACCTCAGCCTTCGGAGTACCTGGGACTACAGGCGCACACCACGGTGCCCAGCAAATTGTGTAAATTTAATTTTTGTAGAGACAGGGTTTCACCATGTTGCCCAAGCTGGTCTTGAATTCCTGGGCTCAGGCGATGCTCCTGCCTCAGCCTCCTAAAGTGCTGGGGTTACACATGTGAGCCACCATGCCTGGCCAAACTTTTTCTTAAAGGGTCAGATAGTAAACACAGGCTCATGTCACAACGATTCAACTCTGCCATTGTAGTGAAAAAGTTGTTACAGATAATAGGTAAATTTCATTTACAAAAACAGGTAGCTGACGTGTGTAGTTGGAAGGTGTCAGCTTCAGAACGTTATGAATAACTGAGAGATGATCTTTCATATGGAATCATGGAAAAATCCACAGTACTTGATTTCTGACACGGAAGTCTGATTTTAAGAAAGCTCTGTTTCATCTCTCTTCTCTATTTCCTGGATAACCCTTTATGATTCTAAGGGGTTAACAGTTGAAACATCTTTGGATCTGGGACTAGTTTGTGACCTGGTTTTTCCTGTTTCTAAACAGTAGTAGGAGAAATGCAGTTCTTTAAACAACCAAGAGAGTCAATGATTTACTTTAAGATACGTTCTTTCAAAAAAACCTCATTTTCATTCTTTTAAAAAATGGCTTCCTTCTTTAGACATAAATTCTCAAGAGAAGGCTGGGATACTTGCAGGGCTGTTTTGTTTTGTTTTGTTTTTTTCCATTACAGGCTGTGATTCTAGCAGTTCCTTAACTCTGGGAGGTGTCTTTATATTACATTCTCAGATTCTAAGCTCATCATTATTTCTAAGAGTTATGTTTTGATTTTTACTAATACCTATCATTTTAAAAAGGTACTAGTATTTTCAGAATGACAAAGAGAGTCCATCCTTGGCCATCTATCTGTAATGTCCAGAATGCAGTAAGAGAATTACACCCTCCATTTACTCATGTAACAATTGGTCAACCAGAAGAGGCCATGGGGAATAGCACTCCTTTACAGACTGGCTGTTTTCCAAGAGAAACGCTAATAGGATTAACAACAGTTAATGTGTATTGAGTGTTTTCTATGTGCCAGACACTCTTAAGTTTTACTTAATTCATTTATCCTCACAACAAGGACATATTACTATGATGTATTACAGGTAATTCATATTCTACAGATCAGAAAATGAGGGCACAGAGATGCTAAATACCTTGCCCAAAGTCACTTAGTAGTAAATGGAAGGATAAGAATTTAGCTGGGTTCAGTGGCTCATGCCTGTAATTCCAGCACTTCGGGAGGGAGAGGTGGGCAGATCACCTAAAGTCAGGAGTTTCAGACTGGCCTGGCCCACATGGTGAAACGCTGTCTTTACTAAAAACACAAAAAATAGCTGGGACTGGTGGCGCACGCCTGTAATCCCAGCTATTCGGGAGGCTGAGGCACCAGAATTGCTTGAACCCAGGAGGTGGAGGTTGCAGTGAGCCGTGATCACACCACTGCACTCCAGCCTGGGCAACAGAGTAAGACTCTGACTGAAAAAAAAAAAGAAGAATTTGAGCCCAGATGGTTGAACTCCAGAACAAGCCCCTTCACACATTAGCTCATTTAATCTTTCCTGAAGTCACCAGGCTTGAGCCAGCAGTCACAGCTGCCAACTGTGGCCCGGTCCATATTATTTCTAATGCAATGTATACGGTAAGTTGCAAAAAGGGCCACCATTCTCCGCCCTTCCTGCACTTTGCAGTGTGACTTTATAGCTCTTCCCATCAAGAAGTGGAATCTATAAAAGGGAACGAACTCATGTATTTTGCAGCAACACGGATGGAACTGGGGGGCATTATCTTATGTGAAACAAGCCAGACTCAGAAAGTAAAATATCGCATGTTCTTATTCATAAGTGGGTGCTAAAACCTGTATATACACACATGGAGAGAGCAGAATGACAGACAATGAAGACTCAGAAGGGTGAAGGGGTGGAAGGAGGGTGATGATGACAAACTACTTATTGGGTACAATGCGTGTTATTTGGGAGACAGATACCCTAAAGCCCTGACTTGGCCACTATGCAATCTATGCATGTAATGAAATTGTATTTATACCCTATACATTTACTTAAAAAAAAAAAAAGGAATCTGTTTCCTAACTCTTTGGATCTAGGCTGGCCTTGTGACTTGCTTTGGCCAATCTAACGTGTGAAAGTGACACTATGTCAGTTCCAAGCCTCAGGCTCAAGAGGCCTTGATGCGTCTAATTGAATTGAAGCAACCCTGCCTGGCTGCCATATGAACAACCTAGGGTTAATCTGATAGAGGATGAGAGACCACATGGAACAGCTCATCCCAGTTAAGGCCATCCTAGACCAGCCAGCATCTAGCTCACCCAGTAGCTGCCGAAGATACATGAATGAACCCAGCCAAGGCCAGAAGAAACTCCCAGCTAAACCTAGCCCAAGTTGCTAACTTGCAGAAAAGTGAGCTAAATAAATGGTTATGATTTTTTTTTTTTTGGTAGAGACAGGGGTCTTGCTATGTTGCCCAAGCTGGTCTTGAACTCCTGAGCTCAATGATCCTCCTGCCTCGGCCTCGCAAATTGCTGGGATTACAGCCATGAGCCACGATGCCTGACCAATGCTTGTAATTTGAAGCCACTAACTTTTGAGGTGGTTTGTTATATGGCAAAAAGTTAACTGATAAAGTACATAATAATCGAAATGCAATTTATGGCCAAATGATAATGTTCCCCCTATCTGGCAGTTAGTCAAGACTGCTACCACAGCCATCTGGCATAGAGCCATGCCCCTCAAAGCCAGAGGACAAAGCTTCAGACCAGAGAAGGAAAATCCTGCCACAAAGCCACTGCCCTTCATTTTGTAAAAGAACCATGGGGTCACCCTCGGGTCAGAGCCTGCTGACTTTCTTTTCAAAGCCTTGTCCTTTGAGGATCACTTTGATTTTCAGAAACAAAAGCAAGTCGTAGCCAAGTTTGGGAAATGAAGTGATCAATGCTCTTTTGTTTAAAATAAAAAAGAGAAGAAACTTGACTATAAAGTTATAATAAGATTTTCTTGCATGGCTTACAAACTAGATCTGACAGCAATTCTAAGAGTCACAATGGGAAATATTTTCAGCATCCACAGCCTTATCACCATGAGACACAGTAGGAATGAATGTCAGGTTGGGGATGGTTAATGGCAACAACTAAGACCTACTATTTGATAGCACAACAGGGTGGCTGTAGTCAATAAAAACTTAAGTGTACATTTTAAAATAAGTAAAAGAGTGTATGTAATTGGATTGTTTGTAACACAAAGTTACTTAGGGGATGGAAACCCCATTCTCCATGATATTTCCCATTGCATGCCTATAGCAAAACATCTCATGCACCCCATAAATATATATATACCTACGATGTATGCACAAAAATTAAAAAAAAAAAAAAATGAAGCAAGACTCTTTTCTTGTTTGTTTGTTTTTTTGAGACAGAGTCTCACTCTGTCCCCCAAGCTAGATCTCTGCTCACTGCAACCTCTGCCTCCCGGGTTCAAGCTATTCTCATGCCTCAGTCTCCCAAGTAGCTGGGATTACAGGCATGTGCCACCATGCCCGGCTAATTCTTAGTAATTTTAGTAGAGAACTTGGTGGAAGTCATGTTCCAGAAGGTCTTGGCTTTGCACTTTTGCTTTTACCCTCTTGGAAAGCTGCTGGAGACCACCATGCTGTAAAGGAGCTGGTCTGGCCCACTGGAAGACGCGAGTCCACACGAAGGAGAACCGAAGTGCCCCAGCTAGCAGTCAGCACCAGGGCCCCAGACACGTGAGTGAGACAGAATTGGACCTTCCAACCCAGCCCAGTTACCAGCTGAACGCAGTCATGTGAGTGACCCCAGGAGAGAGCAGCAGAACTGCCCAGTCGGCCCAGAGTCATGAGAAATAATAAATCGTTATTTTAAGCCATAAAGTTTTCACGTAGTTTATTGTACAACATAGCAATCAGGTAACTGATAAATAGGTTATATTATATCAACTAAGTATTTCATTTCAGAATAGCAAGAAGCACACTATACGACGCTATGACAAGGGAGCACTGGGCCCAATAGGGTTGACAGTCACGGAAATAATTATTTCCAACTGCTTTTAAAATAAAACCCACTTTCTTTACTGGCCCATGTGATGGTACGGCCACTGCAGGGCTGACCCTGTCAAACTCACCTCTCCTCTCTTTTGCTCACTCTGCCCCAAACATACTGGCCTCCTTTTTGTCCCTGGAATAGGTCACAGAATTTGGCAGTACTAGGTCATTAGTAAACTTGAGTTGTACCAGACATAGTGAGCATTTAGATGCCAGAGTGCCACATTAAAGAAACAATGAATGGTAAAAAGATGTAGGTGAGGTGATTCACTGAGTGTGTCAGTGAAAAGGAAAGACAGAAAGAAAATAACCTAGGTGAGGCAGCAGGGTCAAATATAAGGACTTAAAAATGTTACTTAACATTAACTTCTATTTTTCCTGATTACAAAGGTAACTCATGCTTCTTCTGAGATTTTTAAATATACTCAAAATATTGGAATATGAAATACAGGAGAGCAAAGGGTTCATTCAAACTTTCATCTCTTCCCCATCTTCCACGTGATTCTTCACTTATTGGCTAATGAATTTAGATACTATTATCTGCATTCTGTTACCTTTGGCTTATTGTATACATGCTGCATAAATTGCTATACACACAGGAGATGTCTGTACACTATCTGTTGTTGGCCACAGATGTACTTCCACTAGCTTTTGTACAAAGCCATCATTTTCCGTTATTTATCTTTCACAGAGTATATTTAACACAATATAAAATACTGCTAGCACCCAGCTAATTTCACAGCAAAACTAGAAGGCCATTGGCTTTATTTGCAGATTGTTACTCTAATGCCATACAGATGCCACTTAAAAAATCTCAATTACTTTTTTTACATGATTGAAAATGACCATTTGAGAAAGGGTTAAATAAATCTATTTCATTTGTTAAATTCATATCATGAAATGTGCAGGGTCTTGATCTAACTCTTAGGCTGAGATAATTCATGGAAATCATGTGCTTAAGGTTTATTCTCCCAATTGTAATCTCCACCAAAAATTAAGGATTAGAGAAATACCTGCCTATTAAATGTGCTGAATTTTATACTGAGCATTTAAAATAGAGTTAAATATCTAAAGATGGGTCAGGTGCACTGGCTTGTCCCTGTAATCCCAGGACTTTGGGAAACCAAGGCAGGAGGACCAGTTGAGTTCAGGAGTTTGAGACCAGCCTGGGCAACATAGTGATACTCTATCTCTAAAAATAAAAATGAAAATAATTTTTAAAATGAAAAAATATACTACTTGTGTGCTCAGAGAAAAGAAGAAAAAATAATAAGTAGGAACAAACTGTTTGGTTAGAAACTATATTAAGTTCATAATATTTAAAATGACATATATATATAAACATGAATCCGAAGATGAGTGACTCAAAATCAAAATAATCAAGCTCGCGCAGCTTTTGGGGAACAGGCCTGGGTTGAAAGGGTCTGCCTGATTCCAGAGCCTGGAATGATGGAATTCCTGAACCAAGTACCATACAATGCCTCAATTCATGTGTGCAGACGCACCTACACCTATACACACACCCACACATACCACACATCACACAATAGATGTGTGTGTAACTGGCCAAATGCTCTATGGAATAGTAATTAGGTGCCAGCTCTTGCTGCTTCTCTGTCTGCTCTGTTCCCCCTGGTTTTCCTTGGAGTTTCATGGTACTGGCAGGACAACCTAAATAAAAGGCTTGCTAACTTCTCGCTCCTCTTCTCCACAGCCTCCAGACCCATCTTTCATGGCAGAATCTGGCCTCTGCTTTCAGCAAGCTGTGAGACTGACCATCAGAGTGGAACAGTGGTCAAACTCTTAGACTCTGGAACCATTCTTGGTTTGAGTCTTGGCTCTGCCACTTTCTAGTTGTGTACTTGAGCTTCTTGGTTAGACCTGGTGCTGTACAACCCTGATCTGTAAGATGATGATAATAGCATCCACCTCCAAAGATTGTTGGGAGGATTAAATGAGTGACTGCAGGTAAAGTGCTTAGAATGACATCTGGCACAAAGTAAGGCTCAAAAAGTGCTGGCAATTACTATTCTTGAATCCTAGCCTCTTGCTCTACCCTCTGGCTCTCCATTGTCTACGAATGAGCCTCCTTCAATTTGAGGAGCTCCTTGCCCAGCTCCAGTTCCAGGGAGCCTAGCAGACTTAGGCAGTCTCCCCATTGTCTACCTCCCTCCAGAGGCAGTAGATCCAGACACTGCAGGTATAGTTAATAAATTACCTCCTGTGTGTAATAGCTATGGCAAACTGGATAAAGGTCACAGTCCTCCACAGAGTGCTCATGCAGCTTAATTACTATCTTAAAAGTAGACCCTGACTTTTATTTTTTTATTTATTTTTTTGAGACAGAATCTCACTCTGTCACCCAGGCTGGAGTGCAGTGGCATGATGTCAGCTCACTGTAACCTTTGCAACCTGAGTTCAAGTGATTCTCCTGCCTCAGTCTCCCAAGTAGCTGGAATTACAGGCACGTGCCACCATGCCCAACTAATTTTTTTGTATTCTTAGTAGAGACGGGGTTTTGCCATGTTGGCCATGGTGGGCTCGAACTCCCGACCTCAAGTGATCCACCTGCCTCGGCCTCCCAAAGTGCAGGGATTACAGGCATGAGCCACTGCGCCTGGCCAGCCCTGACTTTTGAGAATCCATATTCATTCATTTATCCAATAAATACTCATTGAGTTCCTATTATGTTCCAGGCACTGTGGGGGCTACGCATAGAAAAAAAATAAACAGAAAAATAATGAAGTCAAGTATAAATAACTAGACATCAGCGGTTTAAGGGCAAAATGCAGATCAGCAAGTATTTTTGAGCAACTTAATATAAATGCTATTTCAAGATATAATTTGAATGGCCCCAATCACCAATGAATTATGCTGCTGTGTAAGAGCCATTTGGATGCAAGTTCAGTTGTGGGTGACAGATAAGAACGCCCCAGTTATGTAATTTTGGTTGGAGGCCAGTCATCATTCAGTTTAAGCATCTATTCCCAATGACAGGATGTGAGGAACAGCCGAATCAAGAAAATGCGAATCTGTTGTGCAGATCTGGATAACGGGAGTTCCACTCGGGTCTGACAAATGTTGAAACGGCACTAATGTGATTTTCAAGCTTCGAAAATAACCCATAAAAGACTATATGACCGGGGGGTAGGGAGGGGGAACATGGAGGGAATCAGATTTAATTTAAAAATCCTAAGTCAGGAAATGAAGAAAGTTAATAGTAATTTACCCACCTTGCATATTTGTAGCATTCAAAATACTGAATTTCCTGGCAAAGCGTGAGAAGCAGAGGAGTCCTTGGGTCTGGGAGTATCATTCGTTACTTCCCCTCTTCCACCCAATGACAGGAGCAGGTCTGCCGTCCTTTTAACAGTTGAGGAAACTGAGGCTCACGGATTACTTAGGGCCATGCTGCAAGGAAGCGGTCTAGCAGGATTTTGAACTCCAGTGTGCCTGCCTTTCAAGCTTCTCCACTTTTACAAGTGAACAGGTTTGTTGTTGTGTTTGTTGTTTTTGAGACTCAGTCTCACTCTGCCACCCAGGCTGGACTGCAGTGGTGAGATCTCGGCTCACTGCAACCTCTGCAGCCCAGGTTCAAGCAAGTCTCCTGCCTCAGCCTCCCAAGTAGCTGAAATTACAGGTGCCTGCCATCGTGCCTGGCTAAAATTTTGGTATTTTTAGTAGAGACGGGATTTCACCATGTTGCCCAAGCTGGTCTCGAACTCCTGGGCGCAAGCAATCCTCCCACCTCAGCCTCCCTAAGTGGGGAGATTACAGGCATGAACCACCACGCCTGGGCACACACGAACAGCTTTAACAACCCACATTTTCTACATTCCTTTATCATTCATTATAAAATTTAAACTTTAATGCTGTGTTCAAGCACCCTGGAGCATTTGACATTTAGACTGTTTTCATTCAGTCTCAGGAGTAGCTCATCTGCAGGATGTCAATGATGAAATATGAGTTGGCACAAGGATGCCTCATTAATCTCTAATAAAATTAGAAATTTATCTGGTTCTTTCAAAGCATGTTATCACTGCTTAGAGGCTGGAAACTGTGTCTAGCCCCCTTGTTACAAAATTATTTATGGGCAAATATTAGATATGCAACCTTCATGTAAAATCTTAATTACTGCCTTTTTAGCTGACTTCTGTGCCCTCTGAAAGAGAATAAATTAGAAGAATAATGGCCAAGTAAATTAGAATAAAGGTTGCACAATGGAATATACATGCACCAAGGTCTAGAAATGAATCCCCAGCTACAGATCCACTGTAGTCATTTCTCCTTATTCATTCGTATTTCAGAGGAGTGAAAAAACAGACACAAGGGGAAGAAAAATAAAAACAACTTCAGTTCATCATTATGGCTCCTCTAGGACAGGGCCATGTCTTCTTGTGCCCTCTGTGTGCCCTGGGGTCTGGCCTCATGATCAGCACACAGCAGGGCTTAATGAATGTTTGTTAAACAGAACTCAACACGGTTGACTCATCCTGCCTCACCCCTGCTTGCAGAGATGCTTTTTTTTTTTTTTGATGGCGTCTCGCTCTGTCGCCCAGGCTGGAGTGCAGTAGCATGATCTTGGCTCACTGCAACCTCTGCCTCCCGGATTCAAGCTATTCTTCTGCCTCAGCCTCCCAAGTAGCTGTGACTACAGGCACGTGCCACCACGCCCGGCTAATTTTTGTATTTTTAGTAGAGATGGGGGTTTCACCATGTTGGCCAGGCTGGTCTTGAACTCCTGACCTTGTGATCCATGTGCCTCAGCCTCCCAAAGGGCTGGCATTACAGGCGTGAGCCACTGCACCCAGCCAGATATTCTTTACATATATGAAAACAAAGATTATTCCACTGTGCTCATTTCACTGTTTGATCATTACATTCCATCCTTTGTTCAATCGAATAAAAGGCACAGTACGCTGAACATACTTTGGTCAACAGCAAGATAGGAAAAAGTGATACAATTGCTGAGATGTGATGCGTGAGGTGCTCTTCCTCATTTAGCAGCAGAACAGAAGGCAGAGAGACAAAGCCATCTGACAATGGTATGGCCAGGCTAAGGGTCTGCTCTGGGACCACTCTTCAACCCAGCCTCACTCCCCTTCCACTCATCCACACCTTGCACCTGTTTAACACCACAGGATACCTACCAACTGTATCACACCACAATGTGATACAATTTCTGATGATTATCATAGCAGTAGTCAAAACACAGATGATGGGGAAGGTCAGTTATGAGTAGTGGACAAGAATTAAATTGTCAGGAAAAGCCAAGTGGGCAAATGAAAAACAGATACAAATTAGAAGCAGTTTAAATTTGATAACCAAAGGCAAGTAAGCAGTCTGTTCTTCAGAAAATAGCTATGAATGAAAAAAAAACAGTATCTCTGGGAGTTATTTTGAGGACAGCCTCCAACTCTCATTTACTGGGAGGGATGGAAACCCAGGCTTCAGGATCATCTGGGCCTAGGTTGGAGATGTGTGCTGTTTGTTGCTTACTAGGTGACCTTGAGTAATGCTCAACTTCTCTGCGTCCCAGGGCCATCCTTGGTAAAAGGGAGGTGATGAAAAAGAGGACCTGGTTCAGAAGGTTATTGTAAGTGTGAAACAAGGTGGTGCATAGGAAGCATTTGACCAGTGTTGATGAACGACGGGCAATAAATCAATGAGAGGGCTCCTCTGACTTTTTTTTTTTTTTTTTTTTGAGACAGGGTCTCGTGCTGTCACCCAAGCTGGAGTGCAGTGGCGCCATCATGGCTCACTGCAGACTCAACTTCCAGGGTTCAAGTGATTCTCCCACCTCAGCCTCCCAAGTAACTGGAACCACAGGCATGTGCCACCATGCCCAGCTAATTTTTGTATGTTTTGTAGAGATGGGGTTTTGCCACGTTTCCCAGGGTGGTCTCAAACTCCTAAGCTCCAGGGATCCGCCCACCTCAGCCTCCCAAGGTGCTGGGATTATAGGCATGAGCCACCACACCAGGCCTTCTCTGACTTTTGATACAATTTCTGATGATTATCATAGCAGCAGTCAAACCACAGGTGACAGGAGAGCAATTGCCTGGATTTAATCATCAGCACCTGAATCACTGACTTTATTTTTACCAGCTTTTTTGTTTACAGTTCTCATCAGCAGAGTGCCCTCTCTTGCTAGTGAAAATAAGGGATCTGATCATTGTGGTCTTCCCAGGTTCAAATATGACAACCATGTCTGTAGTAGCACATCAGGAGAAAGAGTGGGGACTGAGGTCCCCAGATTTGAATTCACCAGGCCTACGTGTCAAAACTAGGATTTCCAACAAAGCAATGAGGAAAACCTTACAACTGTGTCTTTGTTGGGTGAGAGATGTGAAGCCCCCACCCCCAGTTCCACCCACAAGGGCTACATAATGGCCGAATTGCATTTAAAAGAGGAGGGAAAACTGCGTGCTGGGCTTGGCCTTGCTGAGTGGGCCATGCAAGCTGAGAGCCACAGCTGAACTGTTCAGGATCCAGGAGGGGTCTGCAGAGTGAGCATGGGGAGGGGGTTCCTGGAGGGTCAGAAATGCTTCTAGAGAGGATTAATTAAGTACTGCTTGATAAGTGCCAACAAAGGTGGGGGTCCTCTTCCCCACCTTCCCATGAGAGGACCCACAAAATAACCTTCCTTGCAAGATCACTGTGGAATTGGGTGGTTTTTCTGGGAACTGTGACCAAGTCCTGAGTCAGGACTCCACATGGCCCAGAAACAAGCGTGAAGTCACTCAGGTAGCGGGTATAACCCACCCTATCTGGGAAGTACCTGTACCACTGTATCAGTGAGATAAATAAGTTAACATGCATTGAGTTCTTCCTAGGTTCCAGGGACTGGCCTAAGCACTTTACATGAGCTACCTCATTTCATCAGCATGATAATCCCATGAGCAGGTGCTATGATCGGCCTCATTTTACATGGAAGGAAGTGATAATGGCTCAGAAAGATGAAATGACTTGTCTTGGGCTGTGCTGCCAGTTGGGATGGAGGTGGACTTGCTCTTAACTGCTAAGTTATAAATCAAGGCCCAATTTACTAATTACTTGTATAATTAATATATGAGGTGGGGGGTCAGGCTGTGCCATTGGACCCCAGTTGCTCTCCCCCATCAACCAAACTCATGAAATAGATGCATATCTTCTTCCCTCACCCCTCCAGGGAATTTCTCCAGGGATGAGTCCAATAGAACAGCCTTCCCAGATAGAAGGAAGCTGGGTTTTGGTCAAGGACATAGTAATAGTGATACTCCCTGGTATATAATCATGCACTCACTTATTTAACATTTATCAAGGGCCAACTCTATGTTCACCATGTGCTAGGCATTGGGTAGCATTGACTAGATATATAAAAATAAATCAGAGAATCTGTCCTCAAGGAACTTAAAATATGGGGGGAGACAGACATGCATAAAATTAAGTATATGTGGGCTAAGAATGTCTTAATTAAGGATGTCTTAATTTGCCATAAAATGAGGAACAGATGAAATACTCTGAAATCTGAGAGCTGGGATCAATTATTTCTAGTTTGAGCCCAGCAGGGAACTGGAAGCTTGAGAGAGAAGTTATGGAGCTGACTTTGGAAAAACAAGTAGAAGTTAAATATGCACAGAAGAGGAGCTCAGGGATTTTTTTCTAAAAAAAGCAGGAGCAGATGCACAGAGGCCGTGAGGTGGGGGCTGGTGCAGCGAACTCCGAGTGGTTCTGCTTGGGTGGAGGCTACCATCAGGAAGGGGAGCACTGCGGGGGAGGGATGGAGGGAGGAAGGAAGGAAGGAAGGAACCAATGAACAAATGAAGAGCCTTGAAAGCTAGGCTGAGGGCTAGTGACTTCATTATGTGGATCCACTGTTGTCAAATGGTGAACCACAGCCCAGAAGTGTATCCCAAATTCTTCCCTTCCTGAGCGTGCTACCCAAATTCTGATCAATGTCTCATCATCCATTTCTGCCTCAAGTAAAGACACAAATGTCATGGTGAGGTCTGTCAAAGGAATGTTATGCTGAGTGGATTAAGTGGCAGGCAATTAGGGGGAGGTATAATATGGAGTGATTAAGAGGCAAGTGGGGCAGGATACTGTCAAGGCATTGCTGAGGAAAAATCAAGTATTTGCTAGAACATAGGAAAACCTTATCTCCTCAGTATATGGCAGTACCAACATGGCAGTAGGCAGTTCTTCTCAGATGGGGACCCTGTGCTGAAGGGCAACTACTTTGGTGGTATCATTAACTATGGATAATTTTATAGACCTCAGGATGTGTCAAACTGATTGAGGTTTACACTGTAATTACTGCCAACTTTTTTAGTATCTTTTTTTTTTCTTTTTGAGACAGGGTCTTGCTCTGTTTCCAGGTTGGGGTGCAGTGGCAGGATCATGGCACACTGCAGCCTCAATCTCCAGGGCTCAGCTGATCCTCCCACTTCAGCCCCCTGAGCAGCTGGGACTGCAGGTATGCACCACCATCCCTGGCTAATTTCTATTTTTTTTTTTTGTAAATATTGGGTCTCACTTTGTTGCCCAGGCTGGTCTCGAACTCCTGGTCTCAGACAATTCTTCTGCCTTGGCCTCCCAAAGTGCTGGGATTATGGGCATGAGCCACTGTGCCCGGCCTTTAGTATTATTTTGAATCAATAAATCTGGATTTGAGTCCTAACTCTGCCATTCACTCTTGATCATTTTTCAGGCCTCTGTGTCCCTCCACTTTCTCCTCTGCAAAGTGCAGATAACAATAATAGAAAGAAGCTCACATGGCTGGGGAGGGCAATTGCAATAATGGAAGATACAGCATTCAGCAAAGTGCCTGGCACACAGCGAGTGCCTGGCACACAGCGAGTGCCTGGTCAATAATAAATGCTGTAATTTTACTCTCTTCATCTGGATCATCCAAAATTCTAGAATTCAAAACAGTGCAGGGAACACATACACCCGAAGTATCCTGTGAACTACGGAAAAGAGGGCGTCTCTAAGGGTATCCACGTGGGGGGAGGCCAGCACTGGAATTCGGTTTGTACCAAGTTTACTGAGTTTTTTCCCAGTATCTACTAAAAAAAAAAAAAAAAAAAAATTAGCCAGGCATGGCGGCGCATACCCGTAGTCTCAGCAGCTCAGGAAGCTGAGGTGGGAGGATCAACTGAGCCCTGGAGGTTGAGGCTGCAGTGTGCCATGATTACGCCACTGCACCCCAGCCTGAAAACAGAGCAAGACCCTGTCTCAAAAATACTAAACTAAAACTTCCCTGCAGAGAAGCTGATTCTCTGCAGTGCAATGTTAACCGTCATTTACTGAGCACTTACTGTTTTCCAAGACTCTCTGCAAGCAGTTTACATTCATAACAGTTGGCATGGAGTAGAGAGATGCCAGGGGGAACAATCAATCCAGAGTCAAGTAGGAAGTAAGCAGAGTTTTGTGGGATTTTTTTTTTTTTTGAGTTGGGGGTCTTGCTGTTGCCCAGGCTGGAGTGCAGTGGCGGGATCATGGATCACTGTAACCTCAAACTTCCGGCCTCAAGGGATCTTCCTGCCTCAGCCTCTTAAGTAGCTGAGACTATAAGTACACGCCACCACACCTAGCTAATTTAAAAAAAAATTTTTTTTAGAGATGGGGGTCTCACTATGTTGCCCAGTGGTCTTGAACTCCTGGCATCAAGTAATCCTCCCACCTTAGCTTCCCAAAGTGTGGGATTATAGGCATGAGCCACTGTGCCTGGCCAAGGAGAGCTTTAATCAGTGCATGTAATAAACAGAAGCTGAAGACCCAAGAAACCTGGTGGATGCCAAACTGCACAGGAGAAGGGCAGGCAGGAGGCCAAGCAAGGCGGGAAAGCTCTCCAGAGTCCAAGTGGCCAGACAGATGGTAGCGCATGTATGTGCACAACTAGATGGTGTGGCTGGAACGGGGTAAGTGACCCCAAACACAGGCTTTCCCTCCCGAAGAGGTCATCTGGAGAACAACTTGATGGTACCAAGATAATGAGCTATCATCTGATAATAATGATTGAGAATCTTAAAATAAAGAAATCCTGCCAAATAACTGACCTCAAAACATTTTTCTTTCTTCGCTTGGTGAAGCAGGCTAGCCATTCCGGGAAGCAGAACAGGAAAGATGAAAGTTTCCAAATATTCTTTGGGAGAACCTAAAACAAACCAACAAAAATTCCCACTGAAAATCCCCAGTGGCCCAAGCTAATCTGGGAGAAATGTTTACTTTTGAGCCAGAAAAAGGTACTGTCCATTCAATCACATGATCTTGGATGTTATATTTTGCTCCAGAGTGCAGAGCTGGGCTGTATAACTAAAGTAACTTAAAATGTCCCTCTGAGCTTCTATAGTCCGGTGAAGATGTCGGAAGTATCCTACATAAGGCTGGGTCCACCAGCTTGTTATGGCCCCAAGCCAGGAACATCAAGGAGGTCAGTGTGGCCGGATGGACAAAAACAAGGGGAATGTGGTAGGAATTGGGACCAGAGAGGAATTGGGAGTGAGAGTATATAATGGGTAAGGTCTTATGATCACAGTAATAAAGGCAGTCGTTAGCCAAGGCCCAAGGCATGCAGAACGCAGAACAAACCAGTATGAGAGGGTCTGGTACTACTGAGGGCCCAAGGAACTATGACTCAGATCTGCAGTCTACACCTCTGGCTTCCACACACAAAGCAGGGTAGCATGATGATGTTTTCTTCTACTTTTTACTTTTTTTTGAGACAGAGGCTCACTCTGTGGCCCAGGCTGGAGTGCAGTGGTGCGATCATAGATTACTGCATCCTAGATCTCTCAGGCTCAAGCAATCTTCCCACCTTAGCCTCCCAAGTAGCTGGGACTGCAAGTACCTGCCACCATGCACAGCTAATTTTTTTTTTTTCTCGCTGTTGCCCAGGGTAGAATGCAGTGGCTCAATCTCAGCTCTCTGCAACCTCCGCTTCCCAAGTGTGATTGATTCTCCTGCCTCAGCCTCCCAAGTAGCTAGGGTTACAGGTGTGCACCACCAAACCTGGCAATTTTTTTTTTTTTTTTGAGATGGACTCTCACTCTGTTGCCCAGGCTGGAGTGCAGTGGCATGATCTCAGCTCACTGCAACCTCCACCTCCCAGGTTCAAGTGATTCTTCTGCCACCACGCCCGGCTAATTTTTGTATTTTTAGTAGAGACAGGGTTTCACCATGTTGGCCAGGCTGGTCTCAAATTCCTGACCTCAAGAGATCCTCTCGCCTCAGCCTCCCAAAGTGCTGGGATTATAGGCATGAGCCACCGCATCCGGTCATAATTTTTTTTTTATTTAATTTTTTGTAGACATGTAGAGATGGGGTCTCCCTGGGTTCAAGTAATTCTCCTGCCTTGGTCTCTCAAAGTGCTGATACCACAGGCATGAGCCATCACAGCTGGCTACATTTGTTTACTGCTCTCTTTTCCTACTTTTTATTGAATGTAAAATCAAAGTACACTTTTTGTTACTTATTATCTTAATTACATTTTTAACCTTAAAGATAAATCAGTGAAATGAAGGACATTCTCTTAAAAATAAAACAAAAACACATTCTTTCTTATGTATGTGGTCTCCCTGAAGTCTATCTGTCCGCCTCCATACCCACCCTGTGGTTCTGCAATGTTAAAAGCCCCAAATTATAAAAGATGGCATCTCTCTTACTCACATGTTTTTGGGTTGACTGTTTCCGATTTATCTTGAGGACAGGGTGTATGTGAGATCATGGTGAAATGGGAAACCGGAAAATAGTGCTCTGCACTGAAGCCATGAAAAAGCATTTCCTCTACTGGCGCAACCTGGAGGCAGACAGGGGAGGGGAGGCAATTCATTCAAACAGCTTAAATAATTGTATTTTCTTGTATAACCTTATGAAGGAATAAAATTCTACATCAGACTTTAAGGTTCAAGGGGGTACACTGAGCACAGATCTTTGTCTCCCTTCCCTCCTGAGACACCTATAAATGACAAGGCATAACCTGTGATAGAGAAAAGGAGGACCATCTGCGGATGAGAGATTGGTAAACATATCCAAAACACCAGGGATGAAGCCTCACTCAAGAAGCAAGAAGCTCACACCTGTAATCCCAGCACTTTGGGAGGCTGAGACAGGAGGATCACCTGAGGTCAGGAGTTCAAAACCAGCCTGGCCAACATGGTGAAACCCCGTTTCTACTAAAAATACAAAAAAGTAGCCAGGCGTGGTGGCGGGCGCCTGTAATCCCAGCTACTTGGAAGGCTGAGGGGGGAGAACTGCTTGAACTCAGGAGATGGAGGCTGCAGTGAACTGAGATCGCACCATTGCACCCCAGACCGGGCAACAAGAGTGAAAGTCCATCTCAAAAAAAAAAAAAAAAAGCAGCAGCAGCAAGAGTGGAAGTAACAGTCACAGGAGGAGGCTGCCCCAGAATATAGACATCCACCTTCCCATCAGATCCCAAAGGGACTAAACACTCAAGTTGACAGGCACTGCACAGGGTGGGAACAAGAATGGAATGATACACGACAAGGCTGGGTGGAAATCCGGCTGGGCTAACTTGGCCTGCTGCCCACACTCCCCTCAGGCTTCTTTCTGTTCCCTCAATATCATAAAGCTGTCTTCACACCAGTTGTGAACACAGCTCGCCCTCCTCTCCAGGAACTCTTCTGTAAACCAATGAAACTGCCTGAAAAGGAGTAGAACACTTAGAACCACTTAGGGCACTAAGATGGTAGGAAAAGAAAAAAAAAAAATTGGGCTGGGCGTGATGGCTCATGCCTGTGATTCCAGCACTTTGGAAGGCCAAGGAGGGCAGATGGCTTCAGCCTAGGAGTTCGAGACCAGCCTGGGCAACATAGTGAGGCCTCATCTCTACTAAAATTAAAAAATAATTAGCTGGCAGTGGTGGCATACAGCTGTAGTTCTAGCACTTTGGCAGGAAGAGGCGGAAAGATCGCTGGAGCCCGGAAAGTGCGCTACTGCACTCCAGCCTGATGACAGAGTGAGACCCTATCTCAAAAACAAAGAAAAAAAAATTGATTTAGAGACCCCCCCCACCACTGCCGCCCAATCCCAAAATACCAACTTTCTGCCTGTTCACTCTGAAGAACAGTTGGCCAGTGGACAACCACCCTTCATGAGCACTCAGTCAGCGTTTTGCTACTCATAGAAGAGACCCATCCAGAAAACAAACCCACATGTACAGCAGTAGGAGAAAACCACACCAGCCGTGATACTGTGATGGTTAATTTTCAGTGTCAACTTGACTGGAGTAAGGGATACCTAGGTAACTAGCAGAGCATTATGTCTGGGTATGTCTGCAAGCGTTTTCTGGAAGAAACTGGTGTATACATTGGTGGATTGAGAGGAGATCTATCCTCAATGTGGGCAGGCACCATTGGATTGGCTGAAGGCCTGGAAGGAACAAAAAGTTGAGAAAGGCTGAATTCTTGCTCTCTTCTGGAGCCAGGACGCCCTTCTTCTGCCCTTGCACCTAAGAACTCCAGGTTCATCTGGCTTTTAGACTCCAGGGTTCTCATCAGTGGTCCCTGGGGGCTCTCAGAGGCTAATTAAGTCCAACTAGATTTCCATGTAACCCTGTCATATATCATAAACAGAGGCCCTCAGACTGGTAGTTACACTGTTGTTTCTTCCTGGCTCTGAGGCTTTTGGATTTGGACTGAGTCATTCTACCAGCTTCCCTGGTTCTCCAGCTTGCAGACAGCCTAATGTGGGACTTCTCAGCCTCCATAATCATGTGGGCCAATTACCCCAGTAAATCCCCTCTCATATACATATCTCTCTATATAGCCTACTGATTCTGTCTCTCTGGAGAACCCTAATATACCAGCTATATAGAAAAATCCACTCAGGACCATTGTACATTTTAAATAAACAATCAAATCTCTTTATACAGCTCAAGAAGATCATAGCACAAAAGACAAAGATCAACATCTATCGTCAGAACAGCTGACCCTGGAAGAAGCACAGAGAATTCAGGGAAGAGAACTGTGATTTGTATCGGCAGAGAAATCTGAAAAAGAATTGCATCCATAAAGCAAAAACAGGATGTTAGGAGAAAAAGAACAATCACAGAATAAAGTTTTTAGACACAATGTCTCTGTCACAGGCAGCTGCAGTGATGGAAGTTACTAGAAGTAGAGAAACAGGTTTTGATTCCATCCGTGTTACCGTGCTCAAGTCCCTTCATCTCTCAGAGCCTTGCTTTTTAAAAAAATCAAGCTCCTATCTAATTCCAAGGTAGACTTCATGAGGGCCTCTCTTCCTGGCTGCCCTGTCATTAGCCCTCTCTCCTTAGCACAGTCTTCATCTTGTCTACCCTGGCATGCAGAGAAACTTGGTCTATCTGCAACTGCCCCTCACATGGACATGGTGTTAGATCCACTGCAAAGGCTTTTCTCATCCAGGATCTCATGTGAGCACCACAGAAGCCCTGTTAGTTAGTCAAGGATTATCTGTCCCATTTAATAAATACAGAAATCTGGCTGGGCGCAGTGGCTCACGGCTGTAATCCCAACACTTTGGGAGCCCGAGGCAGGCAGATCACTTGAAGTCAGGAGTTTGAGACCAGCCTGGACAACATGGTGAAACCCCATCTCAAGAAAAAAATCCCGGGCATGGTGGCGGGTGCCTGTAGTCCCAGCTACTAAGGTTGCAGTGAGCTGAGTTTGTGCCACTGCACTCCAACCTGGGCGACAGGGCAAGAACCTGTCTCAAAAATAGATTAGATAGATAGATAAGATATAGATAGATAGATAGATAGATAGATAGATAGATAGATAGATAGACAGACAGACAGACAAACAGACGGATAGATGCTGAAACTAACGCTCAAAGAGGTTATGTGATGCCCTCTAAGTCACACTGTTAGTATTAGAGCTGGGGTTGGCCCCAAGTTTCTGGTTCTCGCTCCAATGCCTTCCCTTTTCCACCTCCTGAACTCAGTGACACTGTGTGACATTCACAGGCCATCAGTGCTATTCTCATTTAAGAGCTTCTTGCTTAGGTTGAGGCCTGGGTAATACTTACAGTAATCACAGGTTCCTGTTTGACTTTATATCCTTCTGGAAAGGGAGGCTGCTCAGCTTCATACTCTAAAGGAAAGGGGAAAAAAAATCCTTAATTCCATACTTCACTGCAGTTTCTGATGTAATTTCCTTTTCTCTGAATAAAACATTCTTAAATTTTATTTTGGCTGGTGGTGTACAGAAATGAAAAAACAACTGGCCATAACAGGTTAACATTTAATGTAATTTAAAGTTAACATTTAATGGTATTTAAAATCAGCAAGAGGCTGGGTATGGTGGCTCACACCTGTAATCCCAGCACTTTGGGAGGCTGAGGCGGGTGGATCACAAGGTCAGGAGATTGAGACCATCCTGGCGAACACGGTGAAACCCCGTCTGTACTGAAAATACAAAAAAACTAGCAGGGCGTGGTGGCGGGCGCCTGTAGTCCCAGCTTCTAGGGAGGCTGAGGCAGGAGAATGGCATTAACCCAGGAGGCGGCGGAGCTTGCAGTGAGCAGAGATCACACCACTGTACTCCAAACTGGGCGACAGAGCAAGATTCCGTCTCAAAAAAAAAAAAAAAAAAAGAAAAGAAAAGAAAGAAAAGGCTTTATATAAGGGTCTGAGACTCTTTTTCTTAGAGGACACAACTTCAGATTTTGCCAACATGACGGAGACTATAAGGAATTAAGGGAGGAAGAAAACACAGAGGTTGGTTAAGGGAAGACACTGAGAGCACATGCAGAAGAGAGGCTAATGGCCGGGCGCGGTGGCTCACGCCTGTAATCTCAGCATTTTGGGAGGCCGAGGAGGGTGGATCACTAGGTCAGGAGTTCGAGATCAGCCTAACCAACATGGTGAAACCCCATCTCTACTAAAAATACAAAAATTAGCCAGGCGCGGTGGCTCACGCCTATAATCTCAGCATTTTGGGAGACTGAGGAGGGTGGATCACTAGGTCAGGAGTTTGAGATCAGCCTAACCAACATGGTGAAACCCCATCTCTACTAAAAATACAAAAATTAGCCAGGCGCGGTGGCTCACGCCTGTAATCCCAGCACTTTGGGAGGCTAAGGCAGGCGAATCACCTGAGGCCAGGAGTTCGAGACCAGTCTGACCAACACGGTGAAACCTGGTCTCTACTAAAAATACAAAAATTAGCTGGGCGTGGTGGTGTGCGCCTGTAATCCCAGCTACCTGCGAGGCTGAGGCAGAAGAATTGCTTGAACCCAGGAGGTGGCAGTGAGCTGAGCTTGCACCACTGCACTCCAGTCTGAACAACAGGGTGAGACTCTGTCTCAAAAAAAAAAAAAAAAAAGATTAGCCTGGTGTGGTGCCAGGTACCTGTAATCCCAGCTACTCAGGAGGCTGAGGCAGGAGAATCACTTGAACCCTGGAGGCAGAGGTTTCAGTGAGCGACAGAGTGAGACTCTGTTTCAAAAAAAAAAACAGTCCACCTAAGTTCTACAGGGTTGCAACAACTATGACTGACAGAGGAACAGAAAATGCTCATGGCCAGTATTAGTTACATCCCTAAAGCAAAGACTGATAAAAATATTTCTGGAAAGGTCAATGTTGTCAAGGCAATTGCACAGTCACTTACAGTCATGAGGAAAAATTAATTTGTGGGCAAGATGGTATTGAGGGCATACAGTCATATGGACGCAAGTTTTATATCATTACCTAGTTACTTATCAGATAGTACAGCATTTCCTCCACTTCTCAACATATATACATTTTTTTAACTCCTAAGCATCAGGCTGGGGACAAGAATGTCAGGTTGCAGGTTAAAAGCAATTTATTTCTCAATACCAACTGTATTTGTTTTCTATTATTGTGTAACACATTAGCACAAATCATTGACATAAAGGAATGCACATTTATTATCTCACAATTCCCTTGAGTCAGGAGTCCAAGAACGGATCAGGGTTTTATCAGGCTGAATTCAAGGTATCAGCCAAAGCTGTGATCTCTGAGGGTTGGAATACTTTTCTAAGCTCATTGGTTGTTCACAGAATTTCGGTTTTGATAGAATTTTAGTTTCTTGGCCGGGTGCGATGGCTCAGACCTGTAATCCCAGCACTTTGGGAGGCCAAGGTGGGTGGATCACTTGAGGTCAGGAGTTTGAGACCAGAATGGTCAACATGGTGAAACCCCATCTCTACTAAAAATACAAAAATTAGCTGGATATGATGGCTGGCACCTGTAATCCCAGCTACTTGCAAGGCTGAGGCACAAGAATCACTTGAACCCGGCTGGTGGAGGTTGCAGTGAGCCAAGATCTCACCATTGCACTCCAGCCTGGGTGACAGAGCGAGACTCCGTCTCAAAAAAATAAAAAAGAATTTTAGTTTCTTGTGGTTGAGGTCTGAGGTCCTTGCTATCTTGTGGTTGTCAACTGGGGACCCTCTCAGCTCTTAGAAGGCTCTCTCAGGTTCTTGCCATGGGTGATGCACAACTTGGTTGCCGCTACTTCAAGGGCAGCAGGAGAATCTTTTCTGCTTGAATCTGACTTCTGACTTCTTCTAAAGGCTCACCTGATTAGGTCAGGCCCAGCTACAATAATCTCCCTGTATTAAAGTCAGTTGATTAAAAGCTTTAACCATATCTGGAAAATCTTCTGAGAGCCACACCTAGGTTAGCGTTTGATTGAATAACTGAGGTGTGTTCACGAGGTGGCAAGAAACTTGGGGGCTATCTTAGAATTCTGCCTACCATACCAGCCCCAGCTCTACCATTTTTTTTCCTCTCCGGCAATCATGTAAATTCACCCTTCTTCCCCAGCTGCCTTGGGAACCACTGATATAGTGTGAAACTGTTTATTTGGGCTTAAAATGTATACATTTATACTTCTGTCTGATTACAAAAGCAAGACATACTTATTGAAAGAAAATTTCAAGTAACACAGGGATGTCTTATGTAAAAGTCACACTTAGTCCTATTGCAGTCCTAAAACCATTGTTAGATATGGCATAGATCCAACCAAATCTTTTTTTTTTTTTTTTTTTTTGGGGGGGGGGGGGGGGCGGCGATAAAGTGTCGCTCTGTTGCCCAGGCTGGAGTGCAGTGGCGCGATCTTGGCTCACCACAACCTCTGCTTCCTGGGTTCAAGCAATTCTCCTGCCTCAGTTTCCTGAGTAGCTGGGACTACAGGCACATTCTGCCATGCCAGACAAATTTTTAGTATTTTAGTAGAGATGGGGTTTCACCGGGTTGCCCAGGCTGGTCTTGAACTCCTGAGCTCAGGCAATCTGCCCACCTTGGCCTCCCAGTGGTAGGATTCCAATGTATTTACTAATATATGTATATAATACACAATACATTTGTTTACTTTCAATTTCCCAGGCTAGGTCAAATTGCCCATGCATAGAACCACATAACACTGTGTCCTTTTTCTTCACAACTCATATTAGTTTGTGCCTTATTTGAAATTTATAAAAATTAGTGACTATCTTGTTTTTTTCTTTCTTTTTTTTTTTTTCTAGATCGAGTCTTGCTCTGTTGCCCAGGCTGGAGTGCAGTGGTGTGATCTCTGCTTACTGCAACCTCCGCCTCCCAGCTTCAAGCGATTCTCCTGCCTCAGCCTCCCAAGCAGCTGGGATTACAGGCACCCACCATCATGCCCGGCTAATTTTTGTATTTTTGTAGAGATGGGGTTTCACCATGTTGGCCAGGCTGGTCTTAAACTTGTGACCTCAACTGATCTGCCCACCTTGGCCTCCCAAAGTGCTGGAATTACAGGCTTCAGCCACCACGCCTGGCATTAATGACTATCTTCTCTAATAGATGATATGTTTTGTGAGGGAGCACCGGGATCTGTTCTCTCACCATTACTTCCCCACAGAATACTGGCTGAATGAATGAATGGATGAACAGAACCAACCATATCGTAAGTTACTTTTGATGCCTTATTCATTCATTTATATTTATTGCAAGCCCATTACCTGCTATGAACCATTCTATGTGTTAAATATGAGGCTCCTTTCAATGTTGCTACATACATGATGTACCACATTTATTTAACCATTATACTCTTAATGGGCATTTGGGTTGTTTCCATTATTTTATTATATAAATAATGTTTCAATGAACATCTTTATACAAATATCATTGATCCACAAAGAGGTGTTTTGGTAGGATCCTTAGATGTGGAATTTTTTCTGCCAAAGGAAAAAATAATTTAAAATTCGGGCCAAATTGCCAAACTTTTCTCCAAAAAGTTTACAGTCACTTGTACTCCCAAGAGTGACACTGCCTGTTTCTCTAGAGTATAATCAATCTTATACATTAAAAATTTTTCAACACCTGTAAAAGAAAAAAAATGGTATTTTATTTGTATTTGCATTTCTTTATTACTTGCTATCATATTTTTTCCAGTGAAATCTCTCAGGAGTTCACTTAAATTTGATGGAAAAAATACAAATTTCTTCATCATATGATCACAAAAGACATATAGTTGAAATGATTATGTAGAAGTATGAAGTATGGGAAAATACTTTAGCTTCAAGACAATCTGATGTGTTACTTAAAACCCCTGCAATGTTTAAGAGAATCTAACATATTTGAGAATGTCAGTTTTCCCTGTGGTTTCAATCTGAAATATGATTACAGACTGATGCTTTTACATTGAAAGGCATAAAAGAATTTAACTTTGTAGAGCACTGGACTATTTAAAACAACTTGATTTACCATAGTTTAATTAATTCAATTTCCAAGAGTTGTTTTGGTGCTTAGAAGAGTGTGCTTATCTGCTCTGTTCTGCATTAGAAATGCTTAAGAAAATCAGGGGCCCAGGCATGGATTACAGGCTCACACCTGTAATCCTAACACTTTGGGAAGCCAAGGTGGGCAGATTGTTGGAGCCTAGGAGTTCAAGATCAGCCTGGGCAACATGGCGAAACCCTGTCTCTACAACAAATATAAAAATTAGCTGGGTTTGGTGGCACACGCCTGTAATCCCAGCTACTTGGGAGGCTTAGGTGGGAGGATCACCTGAGCCTGGGAGCTGAGGCTGTAGTAAGCCACAGTCACACCATTGCACTCCAGCCTGGGCGACAGCCTGTCTCAAAAAAATAAAAATTAAAAAAAAAATTTTTTTAAATCAGTTATATTAAATGTATAAATGTTTACAATCTTTCAATCACCAAAGCTTATAAATGGCATTAGGGGAATTTAATGTTATATGCATATTAAATGAACATTATGAACAAGTGAAAGTGGTTGTTCGTTTTATGCAACAAAGGCAACATTTTAGGAGAGGCAGAGTAGAAGAAGGAGCCTGGAAACTTGTTGGCAGAGTGGAGCCCTTGTACCACAAATGAACCCTCTCCCCTCAACTTCTGGGATGTGAGAATAATTAAACGTCTTTGTTTAGGCCACTATGAGTTGGGCTTTCTGCTATTTGCAGCTGAACATGTTCCTGATAGAAACAATTAAAATGTAGCACTGACTGGTGGCCGGGCGCGGTGGATCACGCCTGTAATCCCAGCACTTTGGGAGGTCGAGGCGGGCAGATCACAAGGTCAGGAGATCGAGACCATCCTGGCTAACACGGTGAAACCCCGTCTCTACTAAAAATACAAAAACAAAATTGCGGCGTGGCGGCAGGCACCTGTAGTCCTAGCTACTCAGGAGGCTGAGGCAGGAGAATGGAGTAAACCCTGGAGGCGGAGCTTGCAGTGAGCTGAGATCGCACAACTGCATTCCAGCCTGGGTGACAGAGTCAGACTCCGACTCAAACAACAACAACAAAAATGTATCATTGACCCACAGTAGCTTATTGGAAGGGGATGGAACAAGAAGGTGATGCTGGGAGTGAATGAGATGAACATTTGAGAGCCATATACTATAGTGGGAGGTTGTACCAGGTTGCTGGAGAGCCAGATGAACAGGGCAGAGGAGCTTATGTTCCAGAGAGGGGATGAATGATAAACCAAGGGTTATGAGAAGTGAAAGTACTGCTGTAGAGGGCTTCAACCACAGCCTAGAGGAGCAGAAAGAAGAGGCTTTGAAATTGGCCTGAGGAATTACAGAAGGCTTTTCAGAAGAGGGGCCACGTGGATTGAGTCTAGAGAGATAAATGAGAAGGCAGGGATGTTCCAGGAAGAGACAAAGCTTGTGGAAAGGCACGGAGGAATAGTATGGTGCATTGGAGGAATAGTTTTGTGTGACTCCAAGTACACAACACAACAATGGTACTGAAGTGCCATTTTAAAATCCAGAACTCAAGGACTCACCCCCAAGGAGTCTGGCCCATCAGGCCAGGAAGGGAAGCCAAGGAAAATGCTTTTTTTTTTTTTTTTAAATGGAGTCTCACTCTGTTGCCCAGGCTGGAGTGCAATGGCATGATCTTGGCTTAGTGCAATCTCCTCCTCCCAGGTTCAAGTGATTCTCCTGCCTCAGCCTCTTGAGTAGCTGGAACTATAGGCACACACTGTTACATCTGGCTAATTTTTTTTTTTTTTTTTTGTATTTTAGTAGAGATGGGGTTTCACCACGTTGGCCAGGCTGGTCTCGAACTCCTGAGTTCAGGCAATCCAGCCCCTTCCAACTCCTGAAGTGCTAGGATTATAGGCTTGAGCCACCATGCCCAGCCAGGAAGCTGCATTTTAACATGTATCCAGGAGATTTTGATGTAGGTGCTCCCAGTCCACGCTTCAAAACCATGCTGGTGTCTTGTTCCAGGGTTTGAACCTGAGAGTCAAAACAGACTTCAGTTTGAAGCCGACCCTGCCACTTACTTTGTACAAGTTTCCTAATCTTTCTAAGCCTCAATTTCCTCATCTGTTGCTATGAGGCTTAAATGAGAAGTAATGCACCTAGCATAATGCCTGGCACATAAATAGCAGCTCAATAAATGGTTGCCATTAGGATGATTTGGGTGAATGGTATGTCATGAGCTAAGAAAAGTAAACAGAGATGGGATGTTAAGAAGCTTAAGGGTTAAGCTGAGGCGTTTATTATGTAAGCTATGAAAATCATCAGAGGTCACAGCATGATGCGATTAAATTTGAATTTTAGAGAGGTTCCTACGATAGCCAGTGGGATATGGTCTGGAAGGAGGCCTGCCTCAATTAAGAAGCCACAGCAGCAATCCAAGCAGGGGGTGGTAAGGGCCTGATCTAAGGCAGCAGACAAGAAGACTGGCGGGGGTGGGGAGTGGAGGCAGGGTGGGGATGGTGGGAGATATTAAACAGGTAGAATCTATAAGGACTGGCAAATGAGAGTGTGGGGCTGTGGAAAGTGAAAAGGAAGCAGGCCGCGTGCAGTGGCTCACACCTGTAATCCCAGGACTTTGGGAGGCTGAGGTGGGTGTATCACCTGAGGTCAGGAGTTCGAGACCAGCCTGGCCAACATGGTGAGACACCATCTCTACTAAACATACAAAAACTAGCCGGGCGTGGTAGCGAGTGCCTATAATCCCAGCTACTAGGGAGGCTGGGGTGGGGGAATTGCTTGAACCCTGGAGGTGGAAGTTGCAGTGAGCAGAGATCGCACCACTGTACTCCAGCCTGGGCAACAGAGCAAGACTCTGTCTCAAGGAAGAAAAAAAAAAGGCTGGACTGGGCAGCTGAGTGAACGATGGTAACATTTGTGGAGATGGAGATAAGTTGTTGACGTCTAAAACAGTGCCTGCAGTCACGCCTGGCCCAGCACTGAAAACAGTTCCCAGCCCTGGTAGATACAAGTTGGCTCAACGCTTAAGAACAATTTCTTGGGAGAAATGAGGAAGAAGCTGGTCTGCCCTGGGTTGATAAGGGAATGAGAATGAAAGTGGTGTGGACAAGAGCAAGAGCAGTGTGTTCTTTCCAGAAGCTTGCTGAGAGGGGAGGAGAGACTGATAGGAGCTGGAAGAGGATATAGGGTCAAGGTGGAGGTTTCTTCCTGAGAGGACAGGCCAGGGGTGTTTGGAGGAAAAAGCTAGTAGAGAAGTTAAAGGCATAGTAGAGGAGGTGAGCGATAGAGCAGGATCCTGGAACAGCAAGGGGATGGTAAGCAGAGGTGGAGAGCTGGGCGGCGAGTAGTGGGCTGAGAGCTTCTTCCACGTGTACAGATGGGCGTTAGCGAACTCCCTCCCCACTCCTGACTGCCTGACTCTTCTCAGTGAATGCCTCCTATGCTAAGAGGTATCACAGAACATTTCAGGAGGTGTTAGAAACTTGGACTAGTAGAACCAGGCAATGGGAGAAGGCACTGAGAGATGCTGATTGCTGAGCAGTGCCGAGAGCCAGTTGGGGTCATCTTTCTTCAGCTGGCTCATTGGCTGCGCTGGAGGAACAAGTATTGATTCACAACTGATCCATGTCAGTATCTGGCAGGTGAAACGAAAGACCAGATTTTACAACAGCATTGGGGGCTAAGGTCAGAGAGTGCTTGATTGATTAAGTGATGAACCAATGACAGTAGTGAGGATGCTATCACAGCATATCAAAATAGGAAACTAAGGCCGGGCGTGGTGGCTCACGCCTGTAATCCCAGCACTTTGGGAAGAGGAGGGTGGCAGACTACTTGAGGTCAGGCCTGGCCAACATGGCAAAACCCCATCTCTACAAAAAATTAGCCAGGCATGGTGGCGGGCGCCTGTAATCCCAGCTACTCCGGAGGCTGAGGCAGAAGAATTGCTTGAATCTGGGGGGCAGAGGTTGCAGTGAGCTGAGATTGCGCCACTGCATCCAGCCTGGGCGACAGAGTCAGATTTCATCTCAAAAAAAAAAAACAAAACAGTAAACTGTTAAGCCTAACATCCTTTGACTGTCTTGATTAAAACCATGAACACAGCAAGTCACAAACTACTGTAAGATTTGATTAGAAGAGTTGGCAGGGAAGAAGTTTATTGACACTAACACAAGTGCTTTTTCGAATACAAAACTCAGTTGGCACTGGAAAGATGAGGGCGAAAACTGAAGAATATTTACAAATATGTTATAATGGTGAGCATGCACATACATACAAAAGAGCACTAGTCAGGTTGGTTAAGGTCTGTGTAAGTTATTTACTGACTTTGCATTTTGTCTTCATGAAATTGAGTTTCTGGCAGGTGTGTTTGCTATGATAATTTGTCGCTTAAATGGAGATTATCTTAATAGAATGTAGTACTTAACCTCAAAGATAGGATTACTACAAAGCCTGTTTTTTCATGTTTGTTGTGAGAAACTGAATTTCCCACATGTTATAGAAAACTGCACTTGTCAGATGTTTAAGAATTGGGTTTATCCATCTAGGTTATAATAATCATCACAGTGCCCATGTGTATAGTTTGCCAATGTTGACCTTGACCTCACTGAATTTTTTTTTTTTTTTTTTTTCAGATGGAGTCTCACTCTGTCGCCCAGGCTGGAGTCCAGTGGCACAATTTCAGGTCGCTGCAACCTCCGCCTCTCAGGTTCAAGCGATTCTTCTGCCTCAGCCTCTCGAGTAGCTGGGATTACCCACCACCACGCCCGACTTATTTTTTGTTATTTTTAGTAGAGACACGGTTTCACCATGTTGGCCAGGCTGGTCTCCAACTCCTGACCTCAGGTGATCCACCCGCCTCGGCCTCCCAAAGTGCTGGGATTACAGGCGTGAGCCACCATGCCTGACCTCATTCTGTAACTCTATCATTTTATAAGTGGCATCAATTCACTTGCTTTTCAGAGAACACCAAAACCCTTTGTCTTTGCTTTCTCTCTAGAGGCCTATTTGACCAAAATAAACTCAATGTGTAAATCACAACACAAGGCATGTTTCTTTGTCAACAATAATGAACATTTATTGACTATTTTTTAAATGCCAGGCACTGTGCTAAGCACCTTTTCATACATTCTTACCTGGTCCTCACAACAGCCCTGTGAGGTAGGTACAACAATTATCTGTCTTTTACAGATGAGGCTGAGTAACTTTTCCAACAATCCTCTAGTAAACTGTATCATAAGGCACTGTTTGGCTTGGAGAAGTGAAAGCTCTGGGCGAAAGACAGCCATAATAACTACTGTCAAATATCTGAGTAGACTCTTTGAGGTGGAGTGATTAGCTCCCTGAATCATAGCACCAAGAGGTAAGGACCTAGGGGTGAAAGTGACAAAGAGAACATCCAAAATGAAAGGGATTTTTCCAGCACGATGTAAGGTTGGAGAAGGAATTTAAGCACTGGATGGGGTTGAAATAGACAACTTTTGAGGGCATCTATCAACTGAGTCTACTATTCTCTTCCTTCTCTGTATTCTCCACTTCTTTCAAGTCATCACATATACTGGTACATTCATTCTTTTTTTCCATTCAATAAACATTTACTGATCTGCGCTATCCAATACAGTAGCTACTATCCAAATGTGGCTATTTAAATTTATTAAAATTAAGTTCGGGCTAGGCCCGGTGGCTCACGCCTGCAATCCTAGCACTTTGGGAGGCTGAGGCGGGTAGATCACCTGAGGTCAGGAGTTCGAGACCAGCCTGGCCAAAATGGTGAAACCCCTTCTCTATAAAAATAAAAAAATTAGCTGGGCATGATGGTGGCTGCCTGTAACCCCAGCTACTCAGGAGGCTGAGGCGGGAGAATCGCTTGAACCCGGGAGGTGGAGGCTGCAGTGAACCCAGACAGCACCACTGCACTCCAGCCTGGGCAACAGTGCAACACTTTCAAAAAAATAAAATAAAATAAATAAATAAATTAGGTCCAACGAGAAATTCAGTTCCTCAGTTGCACTAACCACATTTCAAATGTTAAATAACCACTTTTTTTTTCTTTTTTTTTGAGACGGAGTCTCGCTCTGTCACCCAGGCTGGAGTGCAGTGGCGCGATCTCGGCTCACTGCAACCTCCACCTCCCTGGTTCAAGCGATTCCCCTGCCTCAGCCTCCCAAATAGCTGGGATTACAGGCGCACACCACCACGCCCGGATAATTTTTTTTTTTTTTGTATTTTTAGTAGAGACGGGGTTTCACCGCGCCGTTTCAGGCAGCTTAGGTAGTGATGGTGGCCACACGAATTAAAAATCTGAGTGTTTGAACTTGAGGAGCTTATGGTCTAGTGGAGGGAAAAAAAAAAAAACCACCACCAGCCAACATTATTCATTAAGAACTAGCGCTTACGCAGCTCCTTCTGTAAATCGAGCAGTTTTTGTTTCTTTTCCCAATAAGCCTTTTGCACTCCTAAAATCACGCTGTTCACTAAGCACTTTTTGTGACTATCTGGTTCCATCTTCCTAACACCATCGAAATAGGTGTCATTATTATGCCCACTTTGCAGACAGGGTAACAAGTTAAATAATTTGCCCAACCTGAGTAACGAATACTGAGAAGGGCCACAAAGGAAGATGTGCTCAACTCCGTTTGGGGACGTTAAGGAAGGTTTGAAGCAAGAAGGGACTAAAACTTACCGTTTGTCCACACCATGGTTACTGAATGTGTGGGCCGCCGACTACCTACGTTAGGATTACCTGGGGTGCTCTTTTTTAAAAAGTGCAGATTCCCTGCATCCCAAGTTGAAGCTCTGTGGGCGGGGCCTGGGAGCCTACGTTTTTAACAAGATCCCCGCTCCTGCCCCAGCAATTCTTTTCTGTTCACTAAACGAAGTTTAAGAACCACTGGTCCACACCGCATGGTTCTCTTTATTCAGCTTTCCCTCTCCGTTCCCTTGCCTTTGACCTCACTACCGATGGCGATTGGAGGCCGCGCTACGTAACCGCGGGCTAGCCTCTCCGAGCCTCAGTTTCCCCGTGTGTAAAATGAGGAGCCCGGGCCCGCGGAGCGACTGCCCGGCGGCCCCGCCCGTCAGCCGCCAGGCGCACAGTGGGCGCTCCTCAAACGCGGCCCCTACCCGGCCGCCCGGGTCCCGCCCCTCTCGGCCAGCCCGGGCTGCCTACCGTCGCAGATCTGCTCCCACAGATTCTTGCTTGACGGCTCGGCGACCTGCCACGGCGAGACAGGCAGCTCGCGGGAACCGAGAGACACGGTGGGCACCGGCGTCCGGGTGAACGACGAGTTTGTAGAGCAGCTGGGCTTACGGGGCACTGTGTGGCTGGGGACTTGCCGCGGTGCAGCCATGGCCGCGGTTTCCACGGTAACCGCGTTAGCCGGGAGGCCGCGACCCGGAAGAAACCGGAACCCGAGAGGGTGGGCCGGCGACTCGAAGTGGACTTCCGGGTCGCGGCGGAGCGGGCTCTCACATGGAGGCGGGGAAATTTCGCCCACCGGTGAGTGCCAGGATGCGTTGCAGGCGGGCCGGCGCGGGGTCTGGAGATTGCACCAGAGGAAGTGCGCGGCGGAGAAGTCGGGGAAATGCGGGCCACCCGCATCCCTAAATCCGACCCCTTCAGTCGGTGCGCGCCCGCTCCGGCCTGAGGCCGCCGCCTCCAGAAAGTTTTCCCGCCTCAGAGCCGGGCCTGGGACCCCACGTAATCCCTCCCAGTCTGTTTGCTGCGGAGGCTTGGGCGCATGGAAGCCCTGGAGGCACCGATCTCACTTCCTGGCTCCCGCGCGTCCTGCCGGTGATCCTACGGGGGAGTGGGGTGTTGCTGCACTGGGTTCGGAGTCCTGTGGGCGGAATTCCAATCTCCTGTTTTCCAGTTGATGGCTTTGGAACCTAGGGCAAGTGAATTATTAGTCTCTGGAGCTTGTGAGGTCGGGTATTCACAATGATCCTCACAAGGCTGCCGCGGGAATTGAAAAGCGCTTTTGGAGAAAGCATATGTGTTTGCAGGACATGCACTGTAATGTTCTTTTCCTTTTTCTTTGAAAGAGTGAATGCATTTGGTCGCAGGGCTCAAGAGGAGGATGCTATCTGTACTTTTCTAAATGGCAGAGGTGGGGAGAGAAGGGGATTAAGAGTTGACCCGCAACCTCCCGTTGGATTCTTTGTCCTTACCAGATCTCTTGGCCACTCCCCTGTTCTGAAGTCGTCTTGGCTTTCTTGACTACACTATTTCAAGGTTTGCACCTTCTTTGCAAGCTCCTTTATCTCTGCCCACTTATTTAAATGCCAATACAATAGTCCCCCTCCCCCGTTATCCCCGGGCAGTACGTTCCTAAACCCCCAGTGGATGTCTGAAACCACAAATAGTACCGAACCCTAAATATAACTATGTTTTTTTCTTTTGTATACTACCTGTGACAAAGTTTATAAGTTAGGCACAGTAGGGCAGGGTGCGGTGGCTCACACCTGTAATCCCAGCACTTTGGGAGGCCGAGGTGGGCGGATCACTTGAGGCCAGGAGTTGGAGACCAGCCTGACCAACGTAGTAAAACCCCGTCCCTACTAAAAATACAAAAATTAGCCGGGCGTGGTGGTATATGCCAGTAATCCCAGCTACTCAGGAGGCTGAGGTGTGAAATTGCTTGAACCCGGGAGGTGGAGGTTGCGATGAGCCGAGATCATGCCACTGCACTCCAGCCTGGGCAACAGAGCGAGATCTTGTCTCACAAAAAATTAGGTACAGTAAAAGATTACCAACAATCTAGCTAGTAATAAAATAGAACAATTACAACAGTATATTGTAATAAAATTTGCACGCGTGTGATCTCCCTCTCAAGATAACTTGGTGTGCTGTGCTCACCTATTTTGGGACCAGGGTTGACCAGGGAATGGGAAACCTGGGATTGGGCCGGGGACTACTGTATTTTTTGAAGTCTTGTCTCAGGCTTGTTCTGTTCAAGGCTTAATCACCACCCATACATTCCTAACTTTATGTCGCCCATGTCAGCACGGCCACCCAAACACACCTTATCCATATATTCACCTGTTCAGTGAACATCTCCAAAGCATCTGTCCAATCAAGCCTGTCCCTTCAGCCACTTGCCTTCAGTACCTTTGTCTCAGGGATTAGTAGCACCATCCTGCAGTTGTTCTTCAGAAATTTTCCTGACAACTGGTAGGACAGGTTATACAACCTCTACCACCCTGACCTTACCGCTTGCTTTTATCACTTGTATCATTGTTATTAAACCTTATTTCCTTCCACACCTACTTGCTTCTTGATGGGTGGTGGTTTATGTTGTTCATCTCTGTCTCTCTAACATGTATTCATTCATTCAGTGAGTATTTATTGAGCACCTGATATGTGCCAGGCACTGAGCAGGATGCTAGAAATAAACAAGGAAACAGGGCAGACAGGAATGAATGAGTATAGTTATTCCCTTGACTCTTCAAGGTGTTCCTGGAGTGAGTTATGAATGAACTTGACCTGTAGCTCAGGCCTGGCCTGGCTCTTTGAAGCTCTTAACAGTGAGCCAGCTCCAGTGTGGACCCTGTAGGTTCTGAAGCTGAGGAGGGCTGCAGGATGGAGAAGCTTTTCTTTTCCCTCCCATAATCCTAACTGCCTGTTAGATATTTTGGGGTATTTTGCTTCTAGATTCTGGGAACGTCTAGTGCAGGGAGCAGCAGGAACTTGGCTGGGGACTGGAGTGAGAGAAGTGGTCCAGCTGGACGCTGAAGGGTATTGAGGACCCCACAGCCCTTTCTCACAGGTGCTTCCATGATATCTGTCCAAGACAAGCTGGGTGCCCTCAGTACTGTGTATCACTGTGACTCATTCAGTGTTGGCAATCAACTTCACATTTTAAAAACAGTGAAACTAGGCCAGGCAAGGTGGCTCATGCCTGTAATCCCAGCATTTTGGGAGACTGAAGCAGGCGGATCACTTGAGGTCAGGAGTTTGAGACTAGCCTGGCCAACATGGTGAAACCCCGTCTCTCCTAAAAAGGAAAAAAAAAAATATATCAGCTGGGTGTGATCGCGGGTGTCTGTTATCCTAGCTACTCAGGGGAGGCTGAGGCTGGAGAATCACTTGAACCCAGAGGTGGAGGTTTCAAAAACAAAAAAAAAGAAAAGAAAAAGGGATTTCACAATGTACCAAGCACTTTCCATGCGTTGTCTCATTTACTCTTTTCAACACCCTTTTGAGGAAAGAGGTGTTATATTCCCCCATTTTCCAGGTGAAGAAATTGAGGCTCTGGGAGGTTAGCTGATTTACTTAAGGTGAGAGAACCATTTAGGTTTGAACCTAGGGCTGTCTGGATTTAAAATTTATGCTGTTTCTATAGTATTTCTTTTTTTGCTCTAAAGGAATCATGTCCATTTTCCCTATCCCGTAACGCTTAGTCCACCCACTCAAAGAAACATGGCTCTTGGCAATGCTTAGTAGAACTGAACACAGGATGGCTTGGTATAGGGGTAACTGGTACCATTTGTTTTTTCAGGAATGATCACCAAGACACACAAAGTAGACCCTGGGGTCCCAGAGAAGAAAAAGAAGAAGAAAGTGGTCAAAGAACCAGAGACTCGATACTCAGTTGTAAACAATGATGATTACTTGACTGATGTTTCTTCTGTAAGAGCCACATCCCCCTCCAAGAGTGTGGTCCATGGGCAGGCACCTGAGATGCCTCCAGTGAAGAAAAAGAAGAAGAAAAAGACGGGTCTCAGCACCCTTTGCGAGGGGCATGTGGAACCTGAGACAATGCTGCATGCCAGACGGGCAGAGAAGTCACCCAGCCCCAGGAAGCAGGTGCTTGGCCACTTGGAGTTCCTCAGTGGGGAGAAGAAAAAGAAGAAGTCACCTCTGGCCATGTCCCATGCCTCTGGGGTGAAAACCTCCCCAGACCCTAGACAGAGTGAGGAGGAAACTAGAGTTGGCAAGAAGCTCAAAAAACACAAGAAGGAGAAAAAGGGAGCCCGGGATCCCACAGCCTTCTCAGTCCAGGACCCTTGGTTCTGCGAGGCCAGGGAGGCCAGGGATGTTGCGGACACCTGCTCAGTGGGAAAGAAGGATGAGGGACAGGCAGCCTTGGGGCAGAAACGGAAGCGGAAGAGCCCCAGAGAACACAATGGGAAGGTGAAGAAGAAAAAAAAAATCCACCAGGAGGAAGACACCCTCCCAGGCCACTCCAAGCCCTCCCGGTCCATGGAGAGCAGCCCTAGGAAAGGAAGTAAAAAGAAGCCAGTCAAAGTTGAGGCTCCGGAATACATCCCCAGAAGTGATGACCCTAAGGCCTCTGCAAAGAAAAAGATGAAGTCCAAGAAGAAGGTAGAGCAGCCAGTCATCGAGGAGCCAGCTCTCAAAAGGAAGAAGAAGAAGAGGAAAGAGAGTGGGGTAGCAGGAGACCCTTGGAAGGAGGTAGGTTTTCCTTCAGAAATGGACTCTGCCATGGGAGAATTAAGGGTGGGGCTTGGGAGGGGTGTGTAGGCATGTGTGCATGTTTGCACATGCACGAGTACTCATGCTTATAGCTAAAACCCTGGTTAAATTAATTTCAGCCAGAATAGGGAGTTTATTGACATATGCAATTGAAAAGGTTATGGTTAAACTAGCTTCAGGTATGGCTGGATCCAGGGGCTCATGCAGCATCATCGATAATTGCAGGTATCCTTTGCTACTGAAACCAGCCAAGTTTTCCCTGTCTGCCATCAGGGTCTGAATTAACTGGGATTAATTTTACAGATGAATCCCTCGCTTTCTGAACTCTTGCCACTTGCTATCCAAAACTCAGGAACCAAGTAACATGAGGTAACAGTGCCCGTGGCTATCTGAGTATCATCAGAGCTCATATACAAAATTTATAAATCAAATAGATTTGGGTAGCAGGAGATGCCTGTGTGAGACTTCCTCAGCTCTGGGCTTTGTAGTTTTCTATCTTGGTTTATGGCCCATCCTCCTCCTCCTCTTCCATCACATCGTGGCTTGATGGTCCCGGCAGCTCCAGGCTTTCATCCCAGCAGTTCAGCCACCCCCAAAGGAAGAAGGTGGCCCCTGTAAAACTATGACAGAAATCTCAGGGCCACTGTCACAGGCCTCAGTTGGATCAGTCTATCCAGAAGCTCTAATCTAAAACCAAAGGTGGCCGGGTGTGGTGGCTCATGCTTATAATTCCAGCACTTTGGGAGACCAAGGCAGGCAGATCACTTGAGGCCAGGAGTTCGAGACCAGCCTGGCCAACATGGTGAAACCTCGTCTCTACTAAAAATACAGAAACTAGCTGGGCATGGTGGCAGGCGCCTGTATTCCCAGCTACTCATGAGGCTGAGGCACGAGAATCGCTTGAACCTGGGAGGTGGAGGTTGCAGTGGTCCAAGATCACACCACTGCATTCCAGCCTGGGTGACAGAGTGAGACTGTCTCAAAAAAAGAAAAACTTGAGATGAAGGGCAGCGGGTGTCAGTCACAACTAAACCACACTGTCTGAGATGCGGGAAGGCAGTTTCTGAGAGGAAAACTGGAGTTCTGTTACCAGGAGGGAAGGAGCAGATGATGGCTTGGTGAAAACCACAGACACCCGCTGTCTTCAGCCTGCCAGGCTGCCTGGAGTGAGAGAGGGAGACCTGAGGCGAGCCGGAGGGCTGGGGGCTCCCCAGACCCACAGCCTTTCCCAGCTGAGCCCCTTCCAGGGCCAGGCCCCCATTCCCATCCTCAGGTGTGTGCGGACGTGTGGGCAGAAACAAGATGGTGTGTGTCTTGTTTCAAGGTGTGTGTCCTGCTCCAGACAGTGTCCAGCCCTTCCGTGTGGCCGGTGGCTGACATTTCTTGAGTGCTTACTGTATGCCCAGACTGCCATGTATCAACCCATTTCATCCTCCTACCTGTCTAGTGAGGTAGCTGCTGTGGGCACCCCCATTTAACAGATCAGGAAACTGAGGCTCCAGAGACTTAATACCTTGTCTAAGGTCAGGCAGCTGGCAAGAGGTGGAGCTGGGATTCAAACTCAGCTAGTCTGGCTTCTGAAGTTAGCATTTATCCCTTCTCAGAAATCATCTATGTAATCTCTTATAGAAGCAGGTATTAGTAGAGCCCCAGAAATGACCGTCTTCTATTAGCATAAACCCCAGATTCTCTTCCCAACTCTGCAGCAATCTGCTGGGTGACCTTGAACCAGCCATTGCTTGGTTAGAGGGGGAAGGGAGGGGAGGGGTGGCCTCCATATCAAAGGCCTCCAGGTGTTAGCTTTGGTTGCGGGATTTCTCCAGCTTTGCACTAGTCCATTAGCCTTGGTTTTACCAGCATCTTCCTTTATTCAGAAACTTGGAGTTGGGAGGAACCCTAGAAGCTTGGGCCCAGCCACCATCAGACTCTAGAATCCCGTCTCCCAGGAGCTCAGTGAAAGGGAGTTCCCTCTGCTTAACATCTGTGAGGGGGACTGTACCTCCCACAGCAGCCCACCCAGTCCGGCAAATGCACATGTGTTCCGGGCCTGGATGAGTGATGGGAATGGAGAGGGCCTCCAGGGTCATCACACACGTGACGCTAGGTGCCAGGCAGAGCCCACTTCTCAAGTGAGGACGCATGAAATGTCAGCATTTGTCATTACCGAAGAACCCCAAGAGAGTGGCTGGCCTGAGGTCTCGCTGTTGGAGGGTGTCTTCAGGGCCAAGGCGGGTGGGAGAGCGTGGTGCATGTTAGTGTGGTCTTCGGCCTCTCTCCTCTAGTTTGGTGTCACCATAGGAGGTAAGTGACGTGTGTAGTGGGAAAGGTTGGACACAAAGCCCTGGGTCGGGAGATGTGGGTTAGAATCACCAGGTCCCTGAGCCATGGGATAACCTTGTAGTCACTTTACCTGTCTGAGCCTCAGTTTCTTCATCTGTCAAATAGGTTAATACTACTGTTCTGCAGGAGAATTGTGGAAGAGAAGGGATGGGAAGGACTTTGCTGACTATGAGATGTTTCTAGATGCCATGGTCTGAGGTCTTTTCTGGACTTTGTCATGGGCTCACCCCGCTGGGTGCAGGGGCAGAGGCCATTCATTGTAAATTTGAACCTTACCCAGCTCTGCCCTCTCCTGCAGGAAACAGACACGGACTTAGAGGTGGTGTTGGAAAAGAAAGGCAACATGGACGAAGCGCACATAGACCAGGTATAGCCCAGACCCTCCTCAGGCCCCTCCCACTGCCTCCTGCCACCCCTGGAGTCTCACTTGCCGCCTGCCAGACTGGCTATGTGATCCTGGTCTCAGGGGCACCAGGGACTCCAGAGGCCACTGGGCTAACCGCCAGCGCACACCTCCCGGGCAGGGAATGCGTGCTTTCCCCATCCTCACGCTGGGGGCCCTTCTGGCTGCCGTGGCCGTGGCCGAGAGGCCCGACTGGCCATTCCCTGTTACTTGCTGCAGGATGTGGGGGACATGTCCCTAAGACCCTGCAGCTGGGCAGGTGACACATGCTCAGCCAGGCCCACATGCTGCCACCCCCTGGGCTAATTCAGGAGCATTCAGAGGAGAAGTTTTGTTGTGAATCAGCTTCTGCTTCTGTCGTGCCCAGATTCCCTGGCAAATGCATCCCTGCGGGAACTGGACTTTTTGGCCTTAGGGGATTTTTTTTTTTTTTTGAGACGGAGTCTTGCCCTGTCGCCCAGGCTGGAGTGCAGTGGTATGATCTCGGATCACTGCAAGCTCCGCCTCCCGGGTTCACGCCATTCTCCTGCCTCAGCCTCCCGAGCAGCTGAGACTACAGTCGCCCGCCACCACGCCCAGCTATTTTTTTTTTGTATTTTTAGTAGAGACGGGGTTTCACCATGTTAGCCAGGATGGTCTCGATTTCCTGACCTGGTGATCCACCCGCCTCAGCCTCCCAAAGTGCTGGGACTACAGGCGTGAGCCACTGTGCCCAGCAAATTGGGGGATTTTTATGATCCTGGACCCTGAGGCCTGGCAGGACATAGGGGTAGCCATATGGGCCTGGTGTTAGACCATTACTGACCGGGGGACCTGGGCAGGCACTGATCTCACCGACCCTCGTTTTCCCCGTCTGTGAAGTGGGGCTCATGACAGCATGGACCGTCACAGGCTGCTGTGAAAACCAAGTGAGGCCATGTTTGTGAGGCAGTCGGCAGTGGCCGGCCTCATATCTGTGCGTAATAAATAGCAGCAATTAATTGGTGCTCCAGTGGCGGCCTTGAGCCATGCTGGCAACCACGTATGAGATGGAACCAGGTGCTCTACTGGATATATACGTAGATATTCTTCTTAGATATCTACATAGATATTTTTCTTATTTACCCTTGTTTTTCTTATTTACTCGTCAAGGTAGCTGATAGGTCCATCTATTGTGGATAAATAGACCAGTGTTTAGAAAGGTTAAGTGACTTACCCAAGGCCACACAGCTAGTTAATGGCAGTGCGGGGATTCAAACTAGCCTCTGGATAGGCACGTGGTTCATGCCTGTAATCCCAGCACTTGGGGAGGCCAAGACGGGTGGATTGCTTGAGGCCAGGAGTTCGAGACCAGCCTGGCCAGCATGGCGAAATCATCTCTCTACTAAAAATATAAAAATTAGCCAGGTGCAGTGGCGCACACCTGTAGTCCCAGCTACTGGGAGGCTGAGGCGGAAGAATCGCTTGAGCCTGCGAGGCAGAGGTTGTAGTGAACCGCGATCGCACCACTATACTCCAGCCTGGGTGATGGAGCAAGACTCTGTCTCAGTAAATACATATATACATACAGACCACCCTCTGCCTGACTCCACAGCCTGTTTTCTTTGTAGAAAACACTTTCACTGTCACAAAAGTTAACTATGGTGTCCTCTGCACAAGAAGGCGGTGCTTTGGCGTTGCATTTTGGGAAAGTCTCCATCTCACATGGCTGCTACAAACAAAAACTGTTCTAATGGTGAAGGTGATTAAGCCTCAGTTTCTAGGAAAATTCATTCTTAAGAGGCTAAAGAGGATAAATGAGCCTGCCCAGTATAGGCCAGGGGGCTACAGCTCTTGAGATGCTAAGAGAATATTTTGATAGTAGCTTCCTATCATTTGTAGCAGAGTCAAGCTGCGCTAGTTCCTCCCATGCTCCGTTCCCCCAGCCCCATCTCTGTCCTGGGTTTTAAACTTGAAAGAAAATCTCTGTGTCTGATGGCCCTCTTCTGTTATCCTTCTTGCTCAGGTGAGGCGAAAGGCCTTGCAAGAAGAGATTGATCGCGAGTCAGGCAAAACGGAAGCTTCTGAAACCAGGAAGTGGACGGTAAGTTTGGGGCTAGGGCTCTGCAAGGAGGTGGCACGCTCAACCTCCCGACGCCTCCCCTCGCCTCCAGCATGAGGAGTGGAGCAGGAGAACCAAGTGTGTCCAGGCCCCAGAGGCAGCCCCAGCCTGCAGCTGGCTCCCTCCACAGCACAATTTGTGCTGAGCTAATTTCCTTCCTTCTGAAAGGGGCGCTTGCCTCCCTCCTAGAGAGCTGACCCGTGAGATAAGCTGCCTGAACCTTTGTCTCAGCCCTGGACTGGTGTGGTGTCCTAAGGATTAATCACCGAGGACACATTCCAGCGAGCTCTTGCCAGCGGTGGACCATGCCCTCGAGGGGCTGTTAGGAACAGGGGCAAGAGGCAGAGGTGAGGGGTGGTAGTGGCCTCTCTCAGGCCTGGTTTTCAGATCCCCTCTGACTGGGAAATGTCCAAGCCAGGCCTGAGAAGCTCTCTCAGGAGGGAGGAGGGTGCGAGGATCATGAGGCCAGAGAGTGAGAGGTTGGCAGGCTGGGGCCCTGCTGGGGTTCAGTGGAGCTCTGTGCTGAGTGCTGGACATGGAGCAGATGAAGCCCATGTGATCCCCATCATTGCACTCACGGTCTAGAGGCCAGAGCTGGGTGAGCGTGGCAGGGAAGTGCTCAGCAAACAAGGAAAGGAAGATCAGTTGAGGTGGCAGTAGCGGTCAGGAGAAGGAAACAGTACAGTGAGTTGGAGAGAGACTGCGGGCGGGGGCTGCAACCGATGGGCGAGGGCTCGGAGATGGTAACGTGTGTCCAGAGATGTTCAGGGTGCAGGGGCCCCAGCCCTCAGGAGACCAGGGGAAGAGCGTTTCAGTGAGGCCAGTGGCCGGTGCAGACCCCTAAGGTAGGAAGGGGTCTGGAGTGATCTGTAGGGAAGGCCAGTGAGGCACGGCACTGCAGCTGGGACGAGGGACGAGAGGGCTGCAGGCCACAGGCCTCGGCCTCATCGGCCATGGTAGAGAGCTGGCCTGGGATCTGGCTAAGTGGGATCAGCTGAAGGGCATTGACTGGCAAGCGGGAAGACCTGGTAGAAGGCTCAGCCCCTAGGCTGCAGCCCAGCCTGAGGATGGTGGCAGAGGATAGACAAAGAAAACAGCTTGGTGATTTCCTTTGGAGGCGCAGCTGGCGGGACTTGTTCATAGATTGGATTTCGGGGAGAGGAAAAGAAGGGTCTGGGTGACCAGTGAGGCTGGCCTTCCGGCTCTGTCAGAGCATTCAGAAAAGAATCAAAGATCTGAAATCACTACTGGCTCCGCCACTGTCTAGTGGTGGGACTCTGGCCAAGTACCTTCCCCTGAGCCTCTGTCCACGCCTGTAAAATGGGACTCGCACCCTGGCCTGGTGGGGTATGGAGTGGGGCTTTGTTATGGGTCCTGCCTCCCTTTCTCTGCATGCCACCCTGCTGAGCTGAGCTGAGCCCAGCTGATGGGACATCCAGCTTGAATAGGGAAGACAAGAAAAATGGCAGTGTGATTTGGAGCCGATGTCCTGGGGGCTGTCCCTGGAAGGACGTCAGGAGAGTGATCCTGGGGCACAGGGCCTAGGACATGCCGTGCCACTGAGACGTGTGGTGAAGTGGCCCTCTGGGTGGGCAGCAGCCGTCGGAAGTGCCCGTTCACCCAGGTCCAGCTAGCAGTCTCCTGCTCTCCCTAAAACCCATGTAGGGTGGTCATAGACTGCCTCTCACTCTAGAAACTGCAGGGCAGGGGAGCTGTCATTATTCCTGCGTCTGGGCCGCCATGAAGCTGGGAGAATGTGTCACTGCTTCACTCAGGTCAGCTGTAGTGACAACTAGTTCTTATTCTCCCAGAGCCAACCCAGGAGTAAGTGCTGGGCTGGTATCTGGCTTGGGAGCGGAAAGTTGCCAGGCGGCATGGAGGTCCGCAGTCTGGCTGGGGTAGGGGGAGAGGAGTGGCCAGTCACTGAGGGCTTCGGGTGTGCCATGCATTGTGCACTGGGCTTTTGGTGTCAAATCTGCCATATGTCTCACTGAAGCCCTATGAGGGGATGTTATAACCCCACCTTAGGGATGAAGACGCTGAGGCTCAGAGAGATGAGGGGACTTGAGCAGGGTCACCCAGGGGAGGCTTCCTCCCGGGTCTGCCTGACTTCAGAGTCAGTCTTCTCGGGAGGTGAGTTTCTTTCCTCTCTCGCCGACCTGGGAAGAAGGGGGTCTGGAGGGGCTCTCCTGCATTTTCTCGCACATAGGTGGTAGAGCACTCTGGCTGGAATGGGGACCCCCGAGTTTCTGGGCTTGGCTCAGTCTGACTTGGCTGTGTGACCTTTACCCCTGTGGGCCTGCACCCCTTCCCGCTATAAAACAGTGCTTCTGAGAAGCATACTTCAGATTCCCATTCGCCCTCTCTCACCCTCCAACTCACCCAACGTTAGGCTGCTGGTTGAGGGCCCGGCTGCTGGGCTCTGGGGTGCCCTGTGTTGCAGGGGAGGTGCGCCCTGTGGGGACGTGGGGGAGGTGTGCTGTCTTGTGAGGTGCAGGGTGAGGGGTGCGGAGGTAGGGGGAGGTGCGCTGTGTGGGGTGGTTGGGGGAGTGCGCTGTGGGTGGAGGCAGGGGGAGGTGCGCTGTGAAGGGAGGCTGGGGGAGTGCGCTGTGTAGGGTGGTAGGGGAAGGTAAGCGGTGGGGGGAGGTGCGCTGTGTGGGAGGTGGGGGGAATTGTGCTGTGTGGGGTGGTGGCTAGAGGTGCTCTGTTGGGGGGAGGTGCGCTGTGTGCGGAGGACGGGGGGAGGTGCGCTGTGTAGGGAGGCGGGGGGGG